>NC_025995.2:124184999-124337901 GCF_000442705.2 Elaeis guineensis
CCACTCAGTTATCTGAGGTTAGTAGATATACGCAGCATGCTGCAGCAGATGCTCAGGATTCACGCGTTCGCAGACTCGAGGTGGAGATACAGGAGATTAGACAGAGTCGTGCCACTGAGATGGAGGAGATGCGACAGAGCCGTGCCGAGATGCAGGCCATGAGGGGACAGATTGATCGCCTTACATCTTTATTAGAGATGTATGGTTCATCTCAGGTAAACACATAATATTAAATATATATTTTTATATTAATTTAATGATTTATATATTTTATTTATAGATATGCAAATCATGCTTTTGATATGTTTTTTGTAGGCTCCTGGCATATCAGACACCCGTCGAGATAGCGGCACGTCACGTGGAGACAACGACGACCATCCGCCTGCAGATTGATGTTATTTTATTTTTGTTGTATTTTTATATTTATTTATATTACTCTTGATTGTAATGGATGATTAGTACTTTATTTTTATTTATATAAAATATTGTCTTTTGATTTGATTAAATTTTTTATTTCAGCTTGCTTTTGATGTGAATGATGGTGATTGTACAGGTGTGAATGTGAATGTGGTGATTGTACATGTTTATTGTATTGTACAGGTGTGATATGATTTCGTACAGGAATGTATTGTATTATTTTTTTTAAAATAATATTTATATTTTTTTTTTCCTCTTATAACCTTTAACGACGCTTATAAGCGTCGTTAAATTTGTCTTTTGCGACGCTTTAAAGCGTCGTAAATTTTTACATTAACGACGCTTATAAGCGTCGTTAAATTTGTCTTTTGCGACGCTTTAAAGTGTCGTAAAGATTTACATTAACGACGCTTATAAGCGTCGTTAATGTAAATATTTACGACGCTTAAAAGCGTCGTAAAGATTTCTATTAACGATGCTTTAAAGCGTCGTTAAGACAAATTTAACGACGCTTTAAAGCGTCGTTAATGTAAATCTTTACGACGCTTTAAAGCGTCGTTAAAAAATAACGACGCTTTTAAAAAGCGTCGGCGCTATTCGTCCCCACTCTTACATAGTCGACGCTTTGCCGACGCTTTTTGAAGCATCGTAAAGCCAAATAGCGATGCTTTAAAGCATCGTTAATGACCATTAATAGCGTCGTTAATGGCTATTTTTTCTGTAGTGGTAGCTGGCCTATGCATGAATTGATATATATAATTGATAGCATTGGCAATATCAAACTGAGGGAAAGTAAGATATTGAAGGACCCAACTATACTATGGTAATAAGTCAGATTTGAATATAGATCACCAGTGTATAGTGAGAGCTTGGAGCCAGGTAGTAACGGAGTCATAACAAGCTCAGAGGCATCCATATGAGTCTTCATAAGAAGATTAGAGATATATTTGGATTGTGTAAGAACTAAGCCATCTTGCACAGAGTGGGCCTCAACATCTAGAAAATAATAAAGTGGGCCTAGATCTTTCATAGAAAACTCATGAGTGAGTAGAGGTGAAAGTGGATTAGATAATATCCATCCCGATCTATTGTCGCATTCGAATCTATTTGAATACGAATAGAAATTTGAGCATCCATTTAATATCCGTATTTGTATCTATATCTATCAAAGAGAAATGGATATGGATATGGATAGACAACTATCTGATCCATACTCAAATATCTAATTCTATTTGTAATATTATTTAATTTTATATATTACACATATACTTTTAATGACAATATATAATCACATTAACATACTATGAATTTGATTTATAACTTTGTAATATCTTTAATTCTATGGCCATAAAGTTTAGATATTCAACATATACCTATATTTATATCTATACTTCCAGTATCCAACTTGTATCAGTATCTATTTGAAATAAATAGAGAGTGTTGAAGACAACAAACATAATGCGGATGATCCGGATAGGCTATTTTCTATAGACTTCTTCATCAAGATATCTATGAAAAAAAGTATTCTTGACATTCAAATGGCAGATAGACTATCCTAAGAAATTGCAAAAAAAAGTATAGTGACAGATTTCACCACAAGGCTGAGGGATATCATAATTAATACCTTCCTATTGGTTGAAGTCTTTGGCCATGTGTCAGGCCTTGTAACGATCAATCGAGCTATTGGATTTCTATTTGATTTTGCAAACTCATTTGCAACCTATAATGTATGGATTTGCGAAAGTGAAAACTAATTCCCAAGTGCCATTAGCAATTAAAGCATTATACTCTTCGACCATAGCTTGAAGCCTAGTGGCATCTTTGTAGGCTTGTGTATAACAACTAGGTTGAACCAAATCAGCATATGCAACAAAGCCGTAGGGTGCTTAATGCCGACTGGGAGGTTGTAATGTGCCATCCTTAAAACAAGTTACCATTAAATGACTATTATGAGAAATTGAGCTTAAAATAGTAGATACGAGCATGTTATGATTTGACGCCAGTGGTGCTAATGACGGTGTTGTCATAGTAGGAGTGGCCAAGTCATCTTGCAATTGACTGAGTAAGGGGGCTGTGTGCGTGTCTCCTCATTATACAAATCTGTGTCACAAGATGTCGCATATTTTTAGGTTTGATTAGAAGGCGGTGGCAAAGTATGCAACAACCGAGTCGTTAGTAGTAACAAATGGACTAGGCATTTAATCAGACTGCCCAATTGCACAATTATCTTGAATGAAAGGGAACCATAGAAATTTTCATTAGAATTGTGATTTCTGGCATCTTGGAATGGGGTTGAGGATGGAGGCAAGTGTCAAGATGGGAGTGGATGGGGATTGAGATGGAGAAAAAGTTGAAAAATTGGGTAGAGTTGGATGGGGTAAATGAAACAAGGCCAATAAGTCGGTAATAAATGGTGAAGACAAGTCATCAACTACTCTAGAATTGGATTGTCCACTAGCAACCTCAGAATATGTAGGTATGACCACTAGATGGAGAGTAGTATCTATATCCATGATAACCAGGTAGATAGCCAAAAGAAATATAGGGTGTAGGCCAAAATTTGAGCTTGTGAGTATTGTACAGATGGAGATTAGCATAGCACAAACAACCAAAGACTCAGAGAAAAGAATAGTTAGATTATTTTCCAAATAAGATTTCTAAAGGAGATTTATTTTGAAGCAATCATATGGATAGCCCATTGATCAAAAAAATAGAAGTTTCAAAAGCAATATCCCAAAAGGAGAGAGGAACATTTGATTCAACAAGTTAGGCTAATTACCCATCTCAACTATATATCCATACTACACTCTGATGCCCCATTTGTTTAGAGGTATGCAAACATGATCATATGCAATCCCTATCCCATTTATTTTGAGTTTATGTTGGAATTGAGGAGAAAGGAATTCATGTGCATCGTTCATTTCAAGAAATTTAATTTTATAGTCAACGAGATTTTCAATATGAAGCTGGAACATACCAAAAACAAGAGACACATCAAATCGATTTCTCAAAGAAAAATATCATGAGAATTTGGAAAAATCATCAAGAAAATAAATATAATATTGTTGAGTCTACCTTAAAGTTAACAAGTTCTAGCAGGACAAGTCCACATCACTTCTAGAAGGTCTACTTCTAATGCCAATTCAAGTCCATATTGACTTAGGACACTGACCTAAGCTGATTATTGTAGGAATACTGGCTTGAGTCTAAACCAACTTATTCTATTATATATATCCCTTATAACCCCAAGGGAAGAGAGCAATTGAGTGCCCTAGAGATTGGTTTCTTAGAGAGTAAACTTTGTAAGATAATTTTATACTCTATAATCTTCATATTTTTTATAGTAAATTTTTGTATTGTCTCTATCTATAGATGTAGGTCAATAGACCGAACCACATAAATATTACGTACTCTCATTCTTCTCCTATTTCTTTGTTGTTTCATTATTCTCGCTATTCGTTGCAACCTTTCTCTTTTCTATTGGAGTTTTGTGATGATGATTGTAAAATTCAAAATCGAAAAGTTCAATGGTGCGAATGATTTTGGCATTTGGAAAATTAACACGCAAGCACTTTTGGTACAATAAAGGATGCAGAAGGCATTGGAAGGCAAGGATAAGTTACAGAATACCATGTCTGATGGCGATAAGGAGCTATTGCCACAAGCATATAATAAAATTCTATTATGTTTGGCAGATGAGATGCTGAGAAGTCATTGAAGAGAAGATAGTGGCTTGACTATCGTTAAAATTGGAGAGTAGATATATGAGCAAGTCACTTAAAGAGAAGACAACAGCTTGACTATCATTAAAATTGAAGAGTAGATACATGACTAAGTCACTTACAAATAGATTGTACCTGAAGCATCGACTCTACCACCTATATATAGAAAAAGACACACTTGTGAAAGATCATATAGATGAATTTAGTAAATTTATATTAGATTTAAGAAATATTGGTGTCCCAATTGATGATAAAGATTAGGCCCTTATTCTATTGTGCTTACTATTATCCTCTTACAAGAACTTTATACTATATTATAGATAATCTTTTTTAGTTAGTGATATAAAAGATATTTTATGATCTAAAGAGTTGTAGAAAAAATATTAGAAAGTTATGAGGAGAATCAAGAAGAAGGCTTGATTGCTAGAGATCGGAATAAGGAAACAAGTTCTAATAATAACGATAAGTCTAAATCAAAATCAAAATATAAAAATATCTATTATCTTTATTATTATATAGAAGGGCATATTAGAAGACTTTGTCCAGAGAGAAATAAAAAGGATAGAATACTATAACAAATTTAACTGTTAGAGATGGCTAATTGTCATTGCTAATAGTCGTTATGCCGTCGCTAATACTATTAGCGATGGCTTACCATCGCTAATTGATGGTCGAAAAAATTTTAATCGCTAATTATCTTTATTAGCGACAGAATTTTTATCCATCACTAATGAATATTATTAGTGACAACTAAATTTTATTGCTATTTATTTTTTTATTTTTTAATAAAATTTTAAAAAAATTAAAAATAATTAGCGATGGCTTTATTGTCGCTAATATCGTTCGCTAATAAGTATTAGAGATGGCTCAAGCCATTGCTAATGCCATTGATGATATTTAATTTTATTTTTTTTTTAAAAAATCTATATTAAAGCCATCGTTAATGCCATCGATAATAGTTAATTTTATTTTTTTTAAAAAAATCAATAATAATATTTTTTTAAATTTGTTTTAATTAATCATAATCAATTATGGTTTCTAACATATGTTATAATTAAAATTCAAAGATTATATGACAATTACAAATAAAAAACTAATATATTATATTAAAAATATAAATTATATAATTTTATAAATAGTATCAAAAAAATATAATATATCAAGATAAAAGAAAATCAGCCCAGATCCTCCTTATCGTCCTCCTCTTCATCCTCTTGCTCCTCTCCAGCAGCTGGTAGATAAGAGCCAGATGTTCCAGCATCCTGAAATGAAGAAAAATAAAATATTATTAATAAGTTTTGATATAGAGGTGTATCTTTCGATACGGAAGCATATTTTTTGATACACTCCTTCGGTTCTCGAATAGATTATTCTTACATATTTCATTCGATGATACAGAACTATAGACACTTCCAACCCATCAATTAGATGGTTAGATTCAATTTTTAGTACCTAGATCTCCTTTTTCGACTCAAGCCTAAATATGTGAAGCTTCTAAATATATAAACTTAAAATAAGTAAAAGAGTTTACTAATAGAATTACCTAATATGATGGCTGGGACAACGAGCTCAGTTGGTTGCACAACTGCGGATCTTAAAGAATCTCCACGATCGTATCACGAACGGCATCCCGAAAGCTCTGAGGTTGCTGGTTCAGAAGCCTCTGCACGACCTCCTTCATGTGTGCATCGCTCCATGTCTGAGACGTCGAGGCCTGTGAGGACGTCGAAGAGTATCGAGCCACTAGAGGGTTGAAACTGTAGTCGAATCCTATGACCGGGCTCTTACTCACCCCTTTGGTGATCCTGAACCATCTCTCAAGGTCAAGGAGGGGCTGAGTGAACAAGTCATCACCGTGTCAAGCAACAACGTACTCCACATAATCCGCCTACACAGTTTAGAAATACATTAGTTCTAATATACATATCGGATCCTGTAACAACTTAATAAATATAGTTTGAAATTCTTATCGTGATCCATCGCAACCTAGAACTAAATAATCATCAGTCCTCCTAGACTAGTATGTGGCCTCCCACAACCGCAGCTGGCCTGATGGATGATCCAGCTGCCATATCTACAATAAATAAATAATAAAATTAAATTAACTAAAGTATATATATAAGAATTTTTATAATTTTAGTGAAGAGTTTTGGTATAGATTTCTTACCAGTTTGCTGGCCACAACATGTGTGCCAATGGAGCCATCCGTGTGCTTGATCGAATCTTGTTGGTCGATCCGATTCTGTCGAACCCTCTGTTGTCTATAGGCATACTCCTCACTACTCCACTGATCGTAGAGGTTCTCTTATACGTCTGCTTGCATCCAATGATCCCTATAGGACTTCTAGTCTGATGGTGATTGAGAACCGGAATGCTTGATGGTGGACTACCGTAGGCTGTGTAGCCCATCTCAAAACCTATATATGGCCATCTACTCGAAAATCGAACGGTCAGCCTCCTCATCCTGAGGAGATAAGAATCGATAATATCCCTGCAAGTGAAAATAAGTATGTATTAATAAATAAAATATAAACCTATCACGAATTATTAAATTAAACACCTTTGACTTATCAGGAACATCTCCCAGGCTGCATCACGAGCCCTCGATAGCCAATTGGAGAACTCATTCATCAGCTCCGGCATCAATCATCAGATGATCCTAATAATCACACGAGACACGAAGCTCTCTATAAATGTGCTGCGAAATTGATTTTGAATAATAAATGTTAGACTCTACAATGGCTAAATTTTAAACATATTCAGTAAAGATATAATACTTATAACCGACTTTGAATGTACATGAGCTCTTTGTCCTTCGATCGAGTCAGAGGTGCCGCGAGCCGGATGGATCCTCTACCATGCCTCTGTGTCTGGGAGTCGATCACTGGTGCGTGTGACTGTGGGGTCACTGGTGACCCCTTATCCTCCGAATCTGAGTGCAAAATATCTAATATAAAGAATATTATATTAGTTAGCAAAGTATAAAATAACATAAACAAAAATATCTAAAGTGTTAGAGTTTATCGCAGGGTGTGAGAGGTACAGAACCCTGTGAGCTAGCCGCATGATCGCTCTCCCCTTGAGAGCTCTGTCCTCCACTGACACGACTCCGACCTCTAGAAGACATGATGTATAATCTTTAAAAATAAAAATAAATAGATCCATCAAATTAATTATACAATTATGGATGGCAATGCAAGATTTAAAATAATTTAAGGATTATACACTTAGCACTATTCATCAGCCTCTTTAGATGTCTGGTGCTCTTCATATTCTTCTTCCTCTTCTTTCACCTCTTCCTCTTCTTTCGGTTCTTCTTCTTCCTCTTCTTCTCCTTCTTGGATAGGATTGTCTTTTAAAATAAAATTAGTTGGATTTACCTCCTCATGTTGGCCATCATGTATAAGAATTCCTGGAGCATCCAACTCAACATCTATTGAAGACCAATAAAATCCTAATATTTCATCCTTCTAAAAATATTTTGATAATTATGACTCTTCTTCTTCTTCTTCGAGAACGTAATGAATGGCTTGAGACTTAATCTTACATACAGCCCACCAATTTTTTCTTCCTCTCTTCCTTGATGAAAAAAGAGTATAATACACTTGAGTAGCTTGTTGGGCTAGCACGAAGAGGTCATTGACATATATTTTTTATCCATGTTTGATTTCAATAAGCCCATACTATGGATCAACCTTTATACAATTATCAATATCAAACCATTAGCACTTAAACAAAATGATACTATTATCATCTAAGGGGTAGGTCAACTTGATCACTGTTGGATATATGCCCTAGAAGTCAATCTTGACTAATGCATATCATATTACTAGGATATGATTTTATACTTAATGGGTATTTATATTATCATTTATATTTTATGTGTCCATAAATCATCTATGAAATTAACAAGATGATGACATATATTCTCAAAGAGTAGAGAATTTGAGACATGTATCATTGATAGTTAATTCTTAAATTACTCTTGGTTATAGGATCATCATGGAGATGGTGATTGATTTGGATAGACCAGTGCATGGATCGCTTTCTTTGGACAGATGAGTCTCAAGTCTGCGGTGTAGTGACACTGGAGTAAGAGTGCAGGTGGTTGTTAGAGAACAACTAGTACTGAGCGTGACTAACACGAGAAGTCATGTATATCTGCTCACTCGTTAGTAACTTTCTCGATGCTGCAGTAGTATGACTGATTTTTTGATCTACGGTGCTACAGCTACTCACAGTGAGACTGCTGGTGTTTGACTACTCATAAATATTGACTCAATGAGTTCTTGTAGTGGATGTTGGCGATAGTTGATCCGCTATACGAGTAGGGTGTGCACTTGATGGAATCTATCGATCCTACCAAAAGAGAGTAGTCCTACAAAATTTAAGAAACTGAATCTTTAAATCTATGACCATAGCAGCATGATTAATGAAAAAGAGGTTTCATGAGAATCATATATGAATTCGAACTGATTGAATCTATCATATGACCGATGATGAGGTTTGACGATTTATCTATGATCTGTCATCTAGTCAGAACTCACGATAGAGAGACTGTATCATATGTTAATTGCATCTAGAGGTTCATTACCTTTTATTCTGCTGGATTGCCACTACATACTGCTAGATGTCATTAGTAGATTGTGAGATCTATGAGCATCATCTCGATGATCGATGATCTTTGATGGATAGAGTTGGAATGGTTCCAACCAATTGAAAGGAATTTTGATGATATTGTAATAAGGATCACAATATATTTCAATACCAGATAGAATAGAATTTATGGGATCACATACAAAGAGGCTTTTGACTGATCAGATGATTGAATTATGATTATAAATTATGATAGAATTTAATTATTAATTTACTTGATGATTAATCCAATGCAAAAGTTAAAATTAAGTAACTCGCTAAAGAGTTAGTGAGTTATAGAAGGATTAATTAGTAATTAGATTGCTAATTATCTCAATTTAATTGAGCAATGGAATTTGCATCAAGTCTAATTGAATTAGATTCAATTTGACTTGACATGGATTTGATTTGATCAAGCTTAATTGAGTTATGAGATAACCAATTTGTATGGGAGGATAATTTCTTGTTTGATTAGGATTTGAGTTTGACTTAAATTCTTAATCAGATTAGGATCTAATTAAAGATTGTTTGGGTTCCTATTTGGACTAAAAATTCTCTTCTTCATGTATGCACTAAATCGTAATTAGATTAGGATTAAATTGAGTTTGACTCAAGCACCAAGAGAGAGTCCAAAAGGATCTAATTAGGTGACATCTAATTTCTAATTGGATTAGATTTTAATCTAAATAGTTTAGGCTCCTAATCAGATTAGGATATCAATCTATTTAGGCCTAATCAATTCTTAATATGATTAAAATTGGTTAGAATTTTATTTGATTTAAATTAGCCACCTAAAGAGGAGTCCTAAATGGTTAGGACTCTCTCTTTCTATGCGCCATAAACTAGCCTCACGCCCCACTTTAATTAGCACCTATTTTTTTCATAAATCGTGAGGTCTTTTGTGTGTAAGAAGTTCACGTTAAATCCTTTTTATGTAAGATATGTGGGTGCAAAAAGAATAGGTGTTAGGCGGCACAATAATTCTATAGTCCAAGGGAGTTTGGACTATTATCTCCTACCTAAAACTAAACTCTCCTCCTATTTAAACATGGGGTGGTTAAGGGGCTGATTGAGATCAATTTGAGATGCCACAAATCAAAGGAGGCATGCATGGAAAAATCCTAGGGGGAGGGCACAGCATGAAGGGTCATGGCATGAGGTACGTTTGGCTTCTATCCCTTTTTTCTTACCATCAATCAAAGGTTGGTTGTTAGAACCTCTTCTCTCTCTCTTTTGTCCTAGTTTGGATATGGATTTTTCTCTCCTTTTTGTCCAACAGTTAGATATAAATTCTTACATCTCTAGCATAGAGATTTGATGCATAGATTTTAAGAAGAAAAGAGAAAAAAGTATTCTTCTCATGATCTCTAGCGTAGAGATCATCATCCTCCTATTTTCTTCTTTTTCTCTAAGAGTGTCTTGAGAGAAAAGAAGATTTTTCAACCGTCAAGATGCGATCTCTGCAAGGAAGTTAGCACTTCGGTGAGATTAAGAAGCTTCTGATTAGATCAAAACTTCATATAGATATTCGTAGAGGTCGGACACTTGTGTGGTTTTAAGGGACATTCGAAAAATATCCATGATCATTAGTTTGCGGTGTAGATCGATCCACACCAAGGTATGAAGATTAGATCTTCTCTATTTATTTTTTTCTATTTGATTTCTACATCTGAATCCTATCTCACATATGTAGATCTTGTTTATATTTTTAAGATTTGATCTTATGCATGCTTAGATTAAATTAGATTTAATTTAAAATTTTAAAATTTTTGCTGCATACTCTTTCAAAATTTTTATATGCATGAAATTATGAAATCTCAATAGTGGTATCAGAGCCACATCATATGTATGAAATTAAGATTTAGATCTGAAATCTACAGAGAAAAATTTTAGATCTAAAAATTTTTTATATCATTCTGGCATAAGATTGCCCTGGCATAATTTATTATACTGAATGGTTGTCCTAGAATGATATTAAAAGTTTTAATTAAATAAAATTTTAGATTTAATTTTTCATCATATATATGATATATATTTTATTATTTAGATCTGAAAAGAGTTTTGAGATCTATTTTGATTTATATATATGATATATGAAAGCATATTTAGGACTGAAATTAATTTCTATGACCTAAACTTTATTCATGTATATGATATATATTTGTATGTATAATCTGAAAATTATTTTGAGATCAAAACATACTTTTTATGTAAAAAATTTAGATCCAAAAATTTAGATTTAAGATCTAAAATTAGTATTTGTGCATGAGAGATTGGTCATGAGTAGATCAAATTAGGTCATCTAATTGGATTTGATCTAGGATTTCTGATTTGATTATAATGAGTCTAAATCGATTTAGCAGTTGATCAAATCGAGTTAAGTGTTGATTAGGATTAGGTCAATAGAGCTTAAGATTATACAATTATTGTTGATCGAATCGATGGGCATCCATATGTAGAATCGATTAATCTAAAGACCTAATTCAGCTTTATGGCTCGAATCTGATTCACCTAAGCTAACCTATTCGGACCAATTAATTAATTGGTGTCTAAGGCAAGTAATTGAAAGATGGTTATTTAATTGATTTCGTTTACAAATCTGACTAATTCATTGGTGTCTAAGGAAAGCAACGGGGAGACCTCCACCAATCTCCACTTACCTGATCAATTTGAAAAATTAAATCTCAAATATGGTTGCTTGACGATTTGATTTAGCCCATGCCAATTAGATCAGTCATGTGATGACTGATTAAATGAGATCTAAACTTAAATCTCTCCATAAATATTAAGTCCAATGGTCTTCCACCGTTGTAGATGTGCGGGCGTACTACTGACGTTGATTATTCTCGACTGGTAACAGTGGTTCAGTTGCATCGAAAATATGCAACCACTCTATTAGCAAAAAGTTGTTTCAAGATAAAAATGGGATTGGACCCAATAACTGTTAGGTGAGGGACCTAATGACTACTTTACATCTGCTTATGAATGGTGGGTCTGACTTAACTAAGGAGTGTGGGTAATAACTATTAGATGAGCCTATATGACTTAGAGACCAAGTCGCTGCAACATGCTTAGAGAAGTATCTGGGCAAAGAGTTGTCCATGCATTAGTGTGCATGTTACCAATAATTGTTAGGTGATATGTACGACATCGGTGGGACCACAATACCCACTAAAAACTCAATTGTCACATTAGAATTTTCATTTCTTCATCTGAAAAGTGTGAGAGATCTGATAAAATAGTGGGAGTCTCTTTTTGTATCTAAAAATTTTTAGAGTAAATTATGAAATAAGTACAAACATCCAACTAAAATTTTTGCTCTCTATTGTTTATTGTGTCAGCTTCCAACCCTCTAGCTTGAATCCTAGATATGAACTGTTTAACCGAAATCAATTACATAGACTGACTCACAAACCTAAGAATCATTCTTAATTTTAAAAAATTAATCAGTATTCTCTATCAAATTATTCTAATATTAACAACCTATCCAACTCAAAGTCAATAAGCTATACTTGATGAGTGGATGGATAATGACAATAAAGATAGGTACTATATGTTGAAGTCTATGTTAGATAAACTCCAACGTATGCATGAGCACATGTTCACTGCCAATGACATATTGATTCATTTATAAGTATTATGATGTGATCAAAGTCATACAGCGTATGAGATGCACGATGGACAGTCAGTTTATGATCATTATTTAATAATGATCAAGGACATTAAGGAGCTTAAAAGGCTTAACATGACCATGTATAAAGAATTACTTGTGGATTTGATCCTCCAATCTCTTTTTAGTTTATATGGATAGTTTATGGTAAACTACCATATGAATGATCATCTTAGCATCTTATTTGAATTGATCAATATGTTGATAACTAAAAAATCTTGAAAAATTTAAGAGGTACATACCTGGAGAGCCTAAAGAAACAAAGACATGCCTTGAGTAGGCATGTCAAAATTGCTTAATACTATCCTTATGAATTCTTCTTCTCTCAGTTGAGTTTTAAATTCTAGTGCTTTTTATGCATAGAGTCTATAGAAAGGTGGAGGACTGAGGAAGTAACCCTTAAAATTGATAATAGGATAAGAGTTACTACTATGGCCATGAGTATCTATCCTTTGTAATTATTGTTTGGATTTAGTTCTTAGAGACAGTCTCTATCATTTGCATGGTGATGTATCTGTGAACTTAATTGAGCAAGCAATGAATGCCATTGGATCTGAGAGATCCAAAGTTGAGATAAACTTTAAGTATATGTAGAACCTTAGGCTAGATCATATAGGAGAAGAAATGATTAACAAACTAAAAAAATATGAGCTTTTGAGCTCATTGATTGTTGAGTCATATCTAGTTTGTGTATCATCTCTTTGAGAAAATATGACCAAGCTACTCTTGTAGGACAAGAAGAAAAGGACCACTGAGATACTTATCCTAGTACATATTTGATGTGTGTAGCCCATTTGATGTGTTAACAAAGAAAGTTATCTCTATTTTGTTATCTTTACTGATGATCAGTCATGGTATGGATAAGTATATGAGATACAAATTTAAAATTTTTAAAAAGTTTAAAGAATTCAGATGTAAAGTAGAGAAGCAAATCAAAAAATTTTAAAGATATTTCGATCGGATCGAAGATGCAATATCAAAGAAATTTTTTTTTTCAATTGTCTCATAAAATGATATAGTTTCATATTAGACCCCTTTTAGTACATCTTAGCTCAACGAGATTATTAAGAAGAGTCATGGGACTATATGAGATATGGTCCGATCCATGATGGACATCACTAATTTATTCTATTTTTTTAGAGACATGCTTTATTTCTATAGAATTGGATTCTCTTTGAATCTGTTTCTACCACACCATATGAGATATGGCATGGTGAGAACTGAATCTTGATTATTTCAAGATCTAAAGATATCCAGCCAGTGTTAAGGATAGCGGGTGGATATGTTAGAGGATAGGTCTATAAAGCTCAACCTAAAAGAGTTTGGGATACTATTTTTCTTTTGAAATGATCACAATGTGATTGTAACCCGTCATGTTATCTTCTTGAAAAATTATTTAATCAAGATGAAGCAGTGGAAGAAAAGTTAAACACAAAGAGAGTATCTTTGAAGAGCAGCGAGCCTTAAAACCTAAAGAACCTATTCATGATGAGCCAGTATACGTATATTCCTCCTCCACCTAATACATATAGTAGGATCTCCCATCCTCTCAAAAGGTACTTGGATATGCTTAACAGAAGATGTAGAGAAAAATCGTTTCTCATAGAAGATAGGGAACATAGAGATGATCCCAAAACCTACAACGAGACGATATTAGACATCGACTCCAAGAAAGGAATGTGAATTAGCTTTTCTGACTAGATATCTTTTGAAGATTTTTATATAGAGTAGCTTATAGATTTCACTTCTCGTGATAAGAGATCACTAAGTTTGCAATAATCTTGAAATTGGAACATTCATTTTGATGATATGATCAAATTATTTGATCAGAAATGAGGAATTATGTATTTCCAAAAGGATCAATGGGAGTGTCCAATACTGATATCGGTAAAAATATAATTGTATATAGAATTTTTCATGAAAGATATAAAGCAAGTGTCCTATATTCTGAGAATATAAAGATCTATAGAGATAGATGCAATTGGATACTTGTGTTTTCACAGATAAAGTACAGAGAATAGATGCTGAAAGAGTTCAGCATAAAAATCTCAGAGAGGGGTCTGCTATCCTCTTGGGTATAGATGTATGCCATGTAATGTATTTGAACTAATATAGTTAATACTGTGAATATCACGAGTAGATATCAGTTGTATCCAGGCTGAGAGTCCTGGATTACTATAAAAATATCCTTAAGTATTTGAGAAGAACTAAGGATTTGTTCTTAATTTTTAGAAAAAGGTCAAAGCTAGGAGTGGAAGGATACACCAATTTAAATCAATATCTGATGTTAAATGGTAGAATATCTACATCATGGGTGATTCTTGTATAATCATGTCGATATCTTGGAAAGGATTTCAAGCAATTGATCGATGGAAGCTGAGTACACTGTAGATGCGTAGGATGCATTCTGGTTCTAATGTTAGTTGTAGAACTGGATGTCACGCTATCAGATATCATGACACTATACTATAAAGATAATGGCACTATAGCCTTTGCTAAGGAGTCTAGGTCTCATCAGATATCCAAACACATAGAGCAATAGAATACGCGACTACTTCAAGTAAAAATACATAGAGGTGCAGAGAGCAAGCTTTACATGAGATGTGGTTAACCCACTAGTAAGTCACTTAGCTAGCCCAAGACTAAAGCCTGTCTTGAGAAGATGGGGCTTGGTATATGACAGATTAGCTTTAGTATAAGTGGGAGATTGTTGGATATATGCTCTAGAAGCCAATCTTGACTGACGCATATCATATTACTAGAACATGGTTTGTACTTAATGGGTATTTATATTACCATTCATATTTTATGTGTCTATGAATCATCCAAGAGATTAACAAGATGATGATATATATTCTCAAAGAGTTAAAAATTTGAGACATGTGTCATTGATGGTTAATTCCTAAATTGCTTCTAGTCATAGGATCATCATGGGGATAGTGATTGATCCGGATAGACCAGTACATAAATCGCTTCATTCGGATAGATGAGTCTCGAGTCTGCAGTGTAGTGATACTGGAATGAGAGTATAGGTGGTTGTTAGAGAACAACCGCACTTAGCGTGATCAACACGAGAAGTCACATGGATGTTTGCTCACTCGTTAGTGACTTTTTCAATGCTGCAGTAGTATGACTGGTCCTTTGACCTGTGATGCTACAGCTACTCGCAGTGAGGCTGCTGGAGTTTGACTACATATAAATATTGACTCAATGAGTCTTTATAATAGATGTTGGTGATAGTTGATCCACTGTAGAAGTAGGGTGTGCACTTAGATGGAATCTATCGATCCTAGTAGAAAAGAGTAGTCCTATGAGATTTAAGAAGCTGAGTTCTGAAGTCTATGGTCATAGCAGTATGATTGATGAAAAAGAGTTTTCATGAAAATAATACATGGACTCGAGCTGATTGAATCTATCATATTATCGATGATGAAGTTTGACGATTTATTCATGACCTGTCATCTAGTCGAAAATTATGATAGAGGGACTGTATCATACGTTAACTACATTTAGAAGTTCATCATCTTTTATTCTGTTGGGTTGCTACTACATACTGTTAGATATCACTTATGGATTGTGAGATCCATGAGCATCATCTCGATGATCAATGATCTTTGATGGGTAGAGTTGGAATGATTCCAACCCATTGAAAGAAGTTTTGATGATATTGTGATAGGGATCACAATATATTTCACTACCTGAAAGAATAGAACCTATGGAATCATACACAGAGATTTTTGACGGATCAGATGGTTGAATTACGATTATAAATCATGATAGGATTTAATTATTAATTTGATTGATGATTAATCCAATGCAAAAGTTATAATTAAGTAACTCGCTAAAGAGTTAGTGAGTTATAGAAAGATTAATTAGTAATTAAATTGCTAATTGACTCAATTTGATTGAGCAATAAAATTTTTATCAAGTCTAATTGAATTAGATTTAATTTGATTTGACATGAATTTGATTTGATCAAGCCTAATTGGATTATGAGTAATCAATTTGCATGGAAGGATAATTCTTTTTTTGATTAGGATTTGGGCTTGACTTAAATCTCTAATCAGATTAGAATTTAATTAAAGATTGTTTGGGTTCCTATTTGGATTAAGAATTCTCTTCTTTATGGGTGCACTAAATCTTAATTAGATTAGGATTAAATTGAGTTTGACTCAAGCACCAAGAGAGAGTTCAAAAGGATTAGGACTCATCCTCTAATTAGATGACATCTAATTCTTAATTGGATTAGATTTTAATCTAAATAGTTTGAGATCCTAATTAGATTAGGATATCAATATATTTGGGTCTAATCAATTTTTAATATGATTAGAATTGGTTAGAATTTTATTTTATTTAAATCAACCATCTAAAGAAGAGTCCTAAATGGTTAGGACTCTCCCTTTCCATGCACCATAAACTAGCCCCATGCCCCACTTTAATTAGCGCCTATTTTTCTCCATAAACCATGAGATCTTTTGCATGTAAGAAGTTCACGTTAGATCCTTTTTCTGTGAGATATGTGGGTGCAAAAAGAATAGGTGTTGGGTGGCACAATAATTCTAGAGTCCAAGAGAGTTTAGATTCTTATCTCCTACCTAAAACCAAACTCTCCTCCTTTTAAACATGGGGCGGTTAAGGGGCTGATTGAGATCAGTTTGAGATGCCACAAATTAGAGGAAGCATGCGTGGAAAAATCCTAGGGAGAGGGCATGGCATGAAGGGTCATGGCGTGAGGAAAGTTTGGCTTCTATCCCTTCTTTCTTACCAACAATCATGTTTGGTTGTTAGGACCTCTTCTCTCTCTCTCTTTTGTTTTAGTTTGGACATGAATTTTTTTTTTCTTTTTATCCAAGAGTTAGACATAAATTCTTACATCTCTAGTGTAGAGATTTGGTATATGAGTTTTATGAAGAAAAGAGAAGAATATGTTCTTCTCATGATCTCTAGCGTAGAGATTATCATCCTTCTATTTTCTTCTTCTTTAAGAGTATTTTAAGAGAAAAAAAGATTTTTCAACCGTCAAGATGCGATATTTATAAGAGAACTAGCAATCCGATAAGATCAAGAAGCTTCAGATCAGATCGAAGTCTTGTGTAGATACCCGTAGAGGTCGGATACTTGTGCAGTTTCAAAGAACCTTTGAAAGATATCCATGATCATCAGTTCGCGATGTAGATCGATCCGCATCAAGGTATGAAGATTAGATCTTCTCTATTTATTTTTTTTTATTTGATTTCTGTATCTGAATCCTATCTCACCTATGTAGATCTTGTTTATGGTTTTAAGATTTGATCTTATGCATGCTTAGATTAAATTAGATTTAATCTAAAATTTTAAAATTTTCACTGTGTACTCGTTTCAAAATTTTTGCATCCATGAAACTATGAAATCCCGACAATTACTTCTTCAAGGATCCTATAGTAGTCACTCTCTGCCTTGGTATCAAACCAGTTGCCCTTTAAACACACACCGCTGTTCATTATACTTTTATGTTCTCCATATTGCTGCATGTAATATTTGAAACCATTTACACTATAGCCATTATAACATGTTATGTACTTTGTTGGTCTGTAACCTAATGATCTTAGCTTCCTAGGTGTGGATTCGCCATCTTGCATGACCTGCATATTATAAAAGAAATAAATTAAAAAAAAATTAAATTAAATAAAATGACAATGGTCATTCATCAGTTGATAGAACTAATTTATAAAGTTCTGTAAGCACTGAGTAAAAATTTTTTCCTCACTTATCATCGGATTGTTCCATCTTAGCATCTCATCATATTGCCTATACATACTAAGATAAGTATAGTACGATAAGTGATTAAAGAGTTGAGATTGTGATGGATATTTACTCAACATATAGGTCGACCTCTGTAAAGTTTAGCAAAATATATGTCTCTGTCTATCAAAGTTTAGTATCAGTCAATGCCCGATGAATCTCGTGCCCAAATTCATGAGCAGGATAGGCAAATATTGAGATCTCTACCTCTGATGCCTCACCACCATCATCATCTCGACCCACTTGAGTCAGCTTTGTCTATACATGGGAGTACGTGATCCTTTTCTATTTTATTCCTTCTGAAACTATCCTGCTGCTTTCAAAAAAGATGATGCTCGAAAAAAAATTGATGATGACAATAGAACTAATAAGGCTTATAACCATGCTTAAGCTGAAATAATTTTGTATTCTCTATGCAATAGGGACATGCAAGCTTCCTATGAGTGCTCCATCCTAGTAGCATCCCATAAGCAAAACAATCACTAATGGTCCATATTAATACAGCCTTCATTATAAAATTTTGCTTCTTCAGTGCAACAAAAGTATATATGCCATCGGACCATAAGAATTTCAGCTCATCAACAAGAGGGCTTAAATATATATCAATGCTTCTACCAGGATGTCATGGTCCAAGAATCAGTAATGTAAGAAAAATGTTATGTTCTTTCATGCACATTTCAGGTGAAAGATTGTATGGAGTAATAAAGACTGGCCAACATAAAAAAGGAACCGCTGCATGACTGAATGGTGCAAAGCCATCCGTAGATAGATCCAGTCAGACATTGCATGATTTCTAAGCAAATAAATGGTGACAAGTATCAAATTACTTTTATGCCTCGCTATTCGACAGATGACTCATTATATTAGAGTGCTTGTGAATTTTTTTTTGTACCATCTTATTTGCTCGACAGTACTCTAGGACAAGTAGAGCCTTCAAAGCTTAAGAGTGAACGGAAGGTATCAAAGAACCTTATATGGTATGCTCTTTTAATTTCTACCCTCTTGCCCCAGCTTAAATCAATTTTCACCATATACATTACATGAGCTCTTCAGTTGGTCCTTCTTATAGAAAGTATGCAATCATTACGACATATATCTATCTTCTCATATCTATGTCTAATCCTTTAACTATTTTTTTTGAAGCATAGAAGCTCCCAACAAGCTTCTCATCCTTGAGTAGCATCTTCTTTATTATTGCTACCATCCTATCATAACAATTGATCGTCATTTTAAATTCGGCCTTCAAATTCAACAACTTTGACACAGCTGATAATGTAGTGTGTGTTTCACATCTTGGCCATAGTGGTTCATCAGCATCTTTCAGTGTACAGTAAAAATCATCACTGCTAGCTTTTGGATCATCCTCCACATTTCAATTAAATTTAGGACCAGCCACATCCATAACCATGTCTACCATTCTATTGTGTCCTTGTCCTGCTCACTTCTAACCCTTACAACTTTTTTCTAGTCTCCCCATGCTTGTAGTTGGACATAAATCAACTCTTATATAAATGGACAGTAATTGTATCTCTATCAAATATTTCTCAATTGCCACATCTATTATAAGGGTAATAAGCTTATCCTTGATGTAAAAGTGCTACATTCTCATAAGTAAAATCACAAAAGTACTCTACACCCTCTCTATATTCAATAGAAATCACTCCGTCAACTACTCGACGATCCATCCGACTACGGTCCATGACATACTATCTAAGAGTTCTGTATATATATAAATATAAAATAACTACTAATTAATTATTTTATCATTCAAAATGACTTACATAGTAAATATATCCTATCATCAACTAATAGATATAGAAGATCCTATCCCATTTAGAAAATATATTACTTTTATAAATTAATTATGATAATCAAATAATATGCAACAGGGGTCAAAAAAATTTCGACAGTATTTTTTCTTAGTTCTTTCCTACACGACTGAAGCTATATGGAGAGAACTAAAAAAAAATACTGTCCAAAATTTTTTTCAAACCCTCAACATACCGTTTGATTACTATAATGATATATAGAATTACTTATATTTTTCAAACTATCCATACTGGACAATCACTTGATCAATGTACATAATTCTTTCATCCGTATAAAAATATATAAATATACAGATACAGTAGAATATGTACATTAATCATAAGATGGGTCTATAGTTCCATGCAATATAATTTTTTTAAAATCAACACTAATTAATTACTTAAATTAATACCCAATTATGAGATGCCATAGAATATGCACTCAGCCCTTGCATGAGGACGGGTTGCCTTAGACATCGATTGGGATCCGAGGCCTGAGATGCAGGCACGCACCGACTGCATGTTTGCAATGCTGTCCGACACCTTCCATTAGCTTGAGCGTGCCTTGGATGCTAGCTGGGACCCAAGGCCCGAGCGCGTAGGGCATACTCTGACTCCATATTTGCAATGTTGCTCGACACCTTCCATCGGCCTTAGCGTGTAGGGCGTACGGGATCTGGATATCTTGGACGCCAGCTAGGACCTGAGATCCGAGTGAATAGGGCATGCCTTCGCCTCATGTTTGTAATGATACCCAATACCTTCCTTCGGTTCGAGCGCTCTGCATGCCGAGACTCAAGTCCCATACTTCTAATTAATTAACTAACTAATTAATTAATTAAATAATTAATTAAATTAATAATTAATTAATTAATTTTAATACATAATTAAACTTAATTAATATAATTTAAATAAAAAAATAACTTTTAGTAATGGCATTAGCCATCGCTAATACTCACAACAGAAGGCAGGCTGGCGTGCAGGGACTGAGGGGTGAGAGGATAGCTAGGGGTGAGGCGTCAGCTAGGGGATGCGGTTGTAGAGACGAGGGCATGGGGATAGGGCCACAGGAAGGTGGTGTGAATCGAGGCAGCAGGGTCAGGCCGGCAGGGCGAGGCCATGGGCTGGGGGTGACAGGGCAGGGGCCGTAGGGTCGGGCCGTGGGGTCGGGGTGGCACTGGCATGGAGGGACGTGGGGTTGGGCTGGTGGGGTCGGGGTGGCCGCGGGCATGGAGGGACACGGGCTGGGGGCCATGGGCTTGGGCTGGTGATGTCGAGACAGTCGCGGGCATGGAGGGATGCGGGCTCGGGGCCACAGGATGCCAGAGGGATAGGGCAGGGAGAGATGGGGCGTTTGGGCACTGGCGAGAGGATGAGTTGTCGATGAGAGGATGGGGCATTTAGGCACAGCAAGAGGAGAGGATGAGGGAAGAGGAGGGAAGGGGGGTTTGGACACCGACAAGAGGGGGTTGAGGGGGGTTTGGGCATCGATGAGAGGGGGTTGAGGGGGGTGTGGGCACCGACGAGAGGAGGAAAGAGGAGAGAGATGAGGAGCACATAAGAAATTTTTTTTTTCGCTCGTGCTTGGGTATGTGTGGCAAAGTATTAGCGACGGCAAGTCACCGTCGCTAATGCGATCGGTAAAACTATTAGCGACGGTAAAATCCAACGCTAAAAATGGATAACCGTCGCTAATACTTTTGTCAAGGATAGAAATATTTTTTCATAATTTTTTAAATAATTTTTTTAAAATTATTAGCGACGGCAAAGAGTCGTTGCTAATGCCGTTGGTAAAACTATTAGCGACGGTAAATTCAATCGCCAAATTCAGTCATTAAAAATAGAGAGCCATTGCTAATACATTTAATTATAATTATAATTGAAATTTTTTTAAAAAATTTTAAATTTAAGAGTGACGATAAAAGCCATCACTAATAGTCATCTTTCGTTGCTAATACTATATATCAGAGACGGCAGAAATGCTATCGCTAAAAGCCATCGCTAATAACTTTAATATTTTAAAAAACTATTAATATTTTAAAAATTATTAATTTAAAAATTTAAAATTTATATTCATCATTCATTATCTAAATAATTATTATTAGAATATCATCACAAAAGACTGCCTCGATCTAGTAGCCCTAGGTATGTCGGTTATTAAAATTTGATTTCGATAATTACAAACGATCGTATCATGATCTGATAGATAGAAACTACGATGGGTCTGAAAATTTACAATGATGATCTTGATGATATTTGTAACATGCTATCAAAATTTTATTTTAATCGAACATCATTATCATGGTTAATTTAGTACAGCATAATTTGAGCCGTTAAATAAAAAGCGAGTGATCAAAAGGTCAAACGGCATCCAATTGTCAGATGATTTTTTTATATAAATAATTTTTGATGCTACTTTGATCATTTATCTGATGATGATCAAAAAATTTAAATCACGTATATATGAACGACTCAAAACTATATGTCTCTTAATATTCATTCTTAAAGTCCCTAAGTAATTATACTTATGCTTTTGTAAGATCTGCTTAATATGGATGGTTCATATATGTGTAATTTATATTTTATGATCATCGCCGTATAAATGATTAAAATAGAAATAAAAATCATTTATCTAAAAAATTATCTTAATCGGATGCCATTTGACCTTTTGATTGCCCATTTTTATTTAATGGTCAAAATATCCAGTGCTAAATTGATCGTGATAATAATTTTTGATTAAAATAAAATTTTGATAGTATGCTATAAATATCATCAAGCTTATTGTTGTAAATTTTTAGATCCATCGATGGTCTTTATCTATTAGATCATCTTGTGATCGTTCGTGACCGTCGAAATTAAATTTTATTAATCAACATAGCTAGGGTTATCGGATTGAGGTGGTCTTTTATGATGATACTTTAACAATAGTTATTTAGATAATGAACGATAAAGATAATTATTCACCATTGCTAATAAATTTAATAAATAAAAAAATATTTTTTACGATGATAATTTTCATCACTAATAGTGTCGTTGCTAATGATTATTAGCGACGACTCATTTTGTCACTAATACTCTTTTTGCCATCGTTAATAAATTTAATAAATAATTTTTTTTTTGAGATGGCTAAATCCATCGCTAATAGTGTCGTCGCTAATGATTATTAGCGACAGCTAGCACCGTCTCTAATATTCTTTCTGCCTTTGCTAATATGTTTAATGAATAATTTTTTTTTATGATGGCTTATTTTTTGTCACCATTTTTTATCGATAAAAATTATTATTAGAGATGGTAAAAATGCCATCGCTAATAGCCATCGATAAAAAAATTAGTAACAATGAAATTATTGTCGTTGGTAATGTTGTCACTAATATCCTTTATTAGCGACAGTTAAACTACCATCGCTAATGGCCATCGCTAGTATCTTAATTTTTTATAGTAGAAAGAAACCTAATCTCTCATGTTAATACTAGTGTAGCATAAAATAATTTTCAATGATGCTAATAGTGTGATTTTATCACTCAGTGTCAGTAGCTCTAGGAGTGAGTAGATTCTTGATTCTAGTTGTTCCTTTCATATGACTCCTAATAGAGAATAATTTTTTATCTATCAGACTAAGGAAGGAAAGGTTCTGTTAGAAGACAATAAATCTAATATGGTTATTAGTATTGGAATAATTTGAATTGAGATGTATGATGATACTATAAGAATATTAGGGGTGGCAATTGGATTGGATACGGATCAAGTCAATTGAGATCAAGTTAGAAAATCATCAATCCAAATTTGATCTATTTATTAAATAGATCAAAAATTCAGACCTAAACCTGACTCTTATTTATTAAAAAGGTAATCCGACTCGACCCACCTAACCCATTTTTTAAACAAATCAAATTACGTTAAATGGATTAAATGGGTTAAATAGATTAGGTTAAATAGGTCAGAAATAGATTAAATATATTTTAAATAGATTGAACAGATTATCTGGCTCAGTCTGACCCAAATACTAAATGGATTAAATGGTTCAAATATTTGAAATCCAAATCTAATCCAAATTGTAAACGTATTAAATGGGTCGATCTATTTATGACTCAAATCCATTTAGTCTAAATCTAAACTTGTTGATGATGGATCGAATATGAATCGGATTAGTGGGTCGGGTCATATTTTGTCGATCCTTTTTGACATGTTTCGAGATTGAAAAAGAACTTGATTTCTTTAGATACTCTAGATTCTCAAGGAAATAAGTATACTGATGAGAATAATTTGCTGAAAGTCTCTAAGGGAGCCCTTGTACCGATGAATGGAAAGTTGGTTAATAGCTTGCATCACTTACTAGGTAAAATAATAATGGATACTGTAATAGTTTTTTCATCATCAGGATTATCAGATATGGATGATACTCAATTATAGCATATGTGTTTAGGACATTGAGCAAGAGGGGGATGAAGATTATGTCCAATAGAGGCTTGCTTGATGATGTGGAGATAGAAAAACTAGACTTCTATGAATATTGTGTATTCGACGAGTAGTAGGTCCCTCTCTAATTGCATCGATGAGTGGACATCACTATTTGTTGATGTTTATTGATGATTATTCTAGATAGATTTGGATATATTTTCTAAAACACAAAGTTGAAGTATTCATCAAATTCAAATTGTGGAAAGCCTTGGTTGAGAAGTAGATCAAAAAGAAGATTAAAATGTTAAGAACTAATAATGGCGTGGAGTACTATTCAGATGAATTTGATGAATTCTGCAAGAGTAAAGATATAGTAAGACGTTGCACTTTATGACGAACACTACTACAAAACGAAGTTGTAGAATAGATAAATAGGATACTCAAGAAGAGAGCTCAAGATATGCTCTTAAATGCTGAACTTAGCAAAACTTTTTGGATTGAAGCAGTTAATACAATATAGTACATGGTAAATTGGTCTCCATCAACTAAAATTAAGTGCAAGATTTCATATGAGATATGGTTCCGTTACTCTGTTAATTATTTTGATTTGAGAATATTTGATTGCCTTGCATATGTTCTTGTAAATGATGAAAAACTTAAACCAAGGATAAAAATAATGCATATTCCTAGGTTATATAGATGGGGTGAAAGGATATAGATTATGGTATATCAATGATTCTAAATTATCCAAAATTATTATTAATAGAGATCTTACTCTGATTAGTATGCTACATTAAATTAGAAAAAAAGAATCTATTGATAGTGTAGGTAAAGACCACGATATCAGTAAGTAGGTGGAGCTTAATATTGAAATTTCAATGAGAGTGTTACAAAACTCTCCAAATAGAGATGTAGGATTCTATACAGGATGATACATCATCACAACCACAACAATATAGTATTGCTATTGATAGGGGGCAAATTTGACCATCTTCATGATATGCAGCTATGGCTATTTATGCTCTTGCAGCGCTGAGAGTGTTAAGAGTGAGGAACCTTCCTCATATCAAGATGTAGAGAATCCAGTTAAAATATTGACAAAGCCACTTCTAGTTGACAGGTGCAAGCATTGCTTAGACTTGATTGACATTCGTAGAGGTTGATGTCCTTGGGGGATAGGTGTGGAAGAGATGATGAGAAAAGTTTTGATGTATGTGACTTGATAAACTTTAAGTTAAGGTGCAGATTTGTCGAATATGTCTTAAAGTTTTTGAGTTCTAGAAGGATAAGTCCACATCATTTCTAGAAGGTCTATTTAGGACAACAACTCAAGTCTGTATCGACTTAGGATACTAGCCTAAGCTAATTATTGTAGAAATACTAGTTCGAGTCTAAATTAGCTTGCTCCATTGTATATTCCTTATAACCCCAAGGGAAGAGAGCAATTAAGTGTCCTAGACATTGGTGTATTAGGGCCTAGAGTTTGTAAGATAATTTCATACTCTATAACTTTCAGTTTTTTTATAGTAAAGCTTTTGCATTGTCTTTGCCTATGGATGTAAATCAATAGACCAAACCACATAAATAGTATGTGCTCTTGTTCTTCTCCTCTTTTTTCTCTTTTTTCTTCTTGTTTTGTTATCATCCCTACCTGTTGCAATAAATATTCACAGTCAAAAGGAGATAGAACAAGGGACAGGCCCCAAATATCCATATAAACAAGCTCTAGCAGTTTAGAAGCAACACTAGAAGAGGAATAATAAGGGAGTTGACGATGTTTACTCAAAAAACATGAAATACATAAACCATGATGAAAACGAACAAACAGAATGGATGCTGAAGATAAAATTGTATTGACAAAAGAGAAAATTGCATGCGTAAGACGTCAATGCCACAGAGTGTTGGTTGATGGAGTAGATGCCATGAACGCTGCCAGAGACAAACTAGGGGCATCCTTCTTCAATAGACAATAGAGGCCCTCTTTAAGAGGTTTGTGGGGCAAGGTTTCACTGGTTTCTTGGTCCTTTGACAAGGATACGAGACTGATGAAATTCAAAGTAGTTATTGTCCCAAGTGAAGCAGGGGGCAGATAACAAGTCTTTTGAAATAGTTAGGATATGCAAGATATTTTGTAAAGGGAAAGTATGCAAGATAACAAGTCTTTTGAAGTGCGTTGCGGCTGTGCAGGGGGTTTGAATTGAGTGATAATAATATGGGCCATAGGTGCAGCTGCTGCTGAAAAGGCAGAACACTAAAGGCTGCTCTATATCACCAAGTGTGCTTCTTGTGTCAATAGCATGCCATGAAGTTCCGTGAGCACCGATTGATTTCCTTTCTAAGCATTAAGAGCTGTCATGTATGAGTCGTATTCAAGACCAAGATTGTTGGTCACGTACTTGTATCGATCACCATAAGAAATAAGTTATCAATCGCATCAAGAGGGTCGAAGAACCTTTAGCCTCTTAGATATATTCAAAGATCGAACACTCCCCCTGTGTATGGTTTGATGTTGCAGATGAAGAGTCTAGGCTTGAGCATTATTGTGGGTAAGACATAGTTGCTCTAAGATTATCCAAGCTTCTCGTACCTAATCAATACCCATTAGATGACTAACCACGTGATTAACAACCAAATTCATGACCCAACCAAAGGCATGCTAGTCTCTCAAGATCTAGGTGTGATATTCAAGGTTGGGGTTGGCCATGAAGATGCTATTTCTTCTCAATGATGATGGTGGCAAGTGGACATTGATAGAAGCCATCGATATAACCAAGCAAATTAAAAGCTCTCAAATATGGAATAAAACCTGTTTTCCATATAAGATAATCGGATCCTTCCAACTTAACATTGATGGAGGAAACATTAGAGGAAGAAGAGCCATTTTGTTGAGAGAAAATGAGTGAAAGGATGGCATAGATATTGATAGGAAAAATAGGAGTAAAGAAAAGACGATGAGTGGAGAGAAAATACTGAATAATGGCAGTAAAAGAGAGGCTTAGGGAAGAGGATGGAAGATGGGTGGAAGATAGGATCGATGGACACAAGTAAAAAAGCCTTTTTTTAACCAAAAAAAGGCTCATACTAAAAAAAAAAAAAAAAGAAAATTGGAGTTGTGGGAAATTCTTTCTCAATTTATTTTGGTGAGATGATCTATGTATTCTTTTATAGTGTCTTTACACAACTGCTTACAATGATAGTAGATGCAAAGATGGAAATGTATAATTATAGATCCCAAGAATATGCTCTGAGAATCCTATATGAATCTTAAGATTCTACAAATATCCTAAAAATATGTGTGCTGGCAAATCTTAACAGAAAATATAGAATAATAAATTTTAGAATATGCTTTAGTAATTTTTTGAATATTTGGCTATACTATCTAGGAGATTCTTGAAGATATATATAGAATAATTGGGCTAATAACCACCACGACAGCGGTAGATTTTGTGACAAGCCAGTTGGCGAACAGTGGGTGGGGGAGGCAGGTTAAGCTCATGGTGTCCCGGAGCTGGATGCACAGGGCATACATGACCCTTGATGCGCTCTGTTGCACAGGGAAGATTCACGTCGGGTCCTTCCATCTCTGCATCAATTAACGTAGTGATCAGCAAATCAGTTTTTAGAAGTCCATATATGCTGTGTAAAATTCAGTAATCAACATTTGTCCTTTGAGGGGGTCTAAACTTCAAATCCTTGATACTGCACAAAAATAAAAATTATAAATGGTTCTTGATAACGTAAACATTGTGGTTCTTTTTATTGGAATCATAGCTTGGCACACCATCAACGTCGATGTGGCTCTGTTACATATTAATAATTAAAATTTAATTCACCTAAATGAAACAATGCTTTTAAACTCAAATCTTTGTACCAAACAGAAAATCAAAATAGAAGAAGAAGAAGAAGAAAAAGAACAAGAAGAAAAACAACCAATTCGGAAACAGTCACTTGCACCATCAACGTTGTTAATTTTTCATTATCGACGGATAATTACAAACATTGACAATTATAACAGTTATTTTATATCGATTTGACTTTCGTGCATTTCAACATTTCCGGCCTTTATCATGTTTATACTATGACAATCACTGATTTAAACTAAGGAAGCTGTGGCCGACCAATATTCAGGCAAAAATGGACAAATAACAGCCATTATCATCCCTGCAGAGGTGCTTATGTCTGGGACAGCCGGCCAGGAGCTTATGTCTGGGACAGCCCACCAGGAGCTTATGCCTGGGACAGCCCCCACTGGCTTACAGGTGGATCAGCCGGCCAGGAGCTCATGCCTGGGACAGCCCGCCAGGAGCTTATGCCTGGGACAGCCTCTCACGGGCTTTGGTACGTGGGACAGTCGGTCAGGAGCTCATCCTGGGACAGTCTTGAAAGACTTTTTAAATGGATTCGATCCAGATGATGACTGAGGTATAGACTTGGATAGTCCAGAACCGGAAAGAAAAGGTTAAAAATCATGTGATTATGAAAGGAGAAATGAAAGGTAAGATATGAAATAATTGTTGAATAAAAGGGGTTTCACCTGTTAACATATGATGATGCATCTATTTTAACAAGACAGAAAATTTATGAATATTTGCATTATTCTGAGCATTGAACATGAGATTTTATATTTTATTGCTTATCCTTATTTTCAGACTATATTACTATATCAGTGTGATATGAAAATTCTTACTGGGCTGTAAAGCTCACACCCCTTCATCTTTCTTTTCTTCTCAGAGTTATAGGATGTCCATAGTTGGCTATGGTATGGATTTGTGAGTGAGCGGATGCATAGATAGAGTACCGTTGATACTTGATCAGAGGATTGAAGAAATGTTAATTGTAATTATGCAAGTTCTATGAATTATTATTGAAATTAAATATTATGGTTGTTAAGATTGTAATGATTTAATTTGGCCTTGCATATTCTTTAGGGCTTGCTCTAAGGAGTGTATGGCCATCACGTATCCGACCCGGGTGTTGGATTCGGGGCGTGACAGAATGGTATCAGAGCATAGGTTATGATCATTAGGGATTATGATACAAGTGATTAGAATATTACAGAGTGATATTAGAGCTTAGGTTATGATCATTGGAGATTACGATATAAATGATTAGGATGAGATAAAATAATATCAAAGCTTAGGTTTAAGATCACTAGAGATTATGAAGAGATATTAAAACTTTATGTAACATCAGTAGGATGTGATAGAGTGGCATCTGAGCTTAGAGCTTAGGTTACGTTTATTTGGAGACAATGATACAAGTGATTAGGATATGATAGAACAGTACTAGAGCCCAAGTTTAAGGTCACTAGGGATTGTCATATAAGTGATATCAAAACTTTGAGATTATAATCACTAGGGTATGATTGATAATATCGGAGTTTAAGATTTTAATCATTAAAGGTATGATAGAATGATATTAGAGTTTAGGTTATGATCACTAGGAAATATGATTTAAGTGATATTTGAGTTTAAGGTTATAATTATTCAGAATTGTAATTCTAGTGATATCTGAACTTAGGTTATGATCATGAGAAATATGATAGATATAAAAGAGAAGATTCAATATTTAGATTTCGAATCAATAGATATTAAGATAAAATTTATGCATAAGTGGCATATGTTATCTATAATAAAATTGACAAGTTATATCTTGGATTTCAATTAGTAGGGTGGCCTGAATATAAGAAGAGTTGACCTTAGAATGAAGTGGGAGGTATTGATATGTAATGTTGAGTATACTCGCTGATTTTAGAATGCTAAACTTATATGGAAGGAAATTATGATAACTTTTCTGATTTTGATGTTAATTATTTGAGCATTATAAATTTTTGGACTTATCAAAAGAAAATTAATTAGGGTATGGTCTAAGAAAAAATTTCATCATATGAGAGAGAAATATTTTTGAGCATTGAACCTATAAGAGGATCATATATGAAATTCAATCTTAGATGAAAAATATACTTAAATTTTATTATGAGAATATGAGATACACATTTTGGTGAAATCTTTGGTTACTCAAAATATCATATTCTGAATATGATTCCTTGATCTTTCAAGTTGTATTGAATTTCAAGTCAAAAGTTTACTTTTCTAAGTGGATCAAAAGTATTTTGATATTGTTGTTAAATTAAAGAAAAAAATTTATTTTGTCAGAGTATGATATACAGGTTATGATGAAATCTTTAATAATTCGTATTACTATCTTTGGATTAGAATTTTTTTTTTAATTTTTCTTGTGATTGTTGAAGATGGTAAAGTGTATTAATTATTCAAGTCAAAGTTTGAATTTTTTTAAATTGAACTAAGACATCTTGCTAGTGCTAATTTTTGAATCACTTATATAAGGGACAAGATTTTATATGAATTTATCGATTAATATTAAGGGTTGTGATGAAGAGAGCTCTATAAGAAATAATCAAGTTGATTCTACTTAAGGATGTTGGTTTGAGTTCTTTTAGTTGTCAAGTTAGAATTAATTCTCTTAAAAAGGAAGATTGATTTAGAAATTATCTAAATGATTGTAAGGTAAATTTAAGATTAACTCCAATTAATTCTAGACATGTCGGATTTTTTAAAAGTGATGAAACTTATGCAATGATTTCAAACATAGAAAGTGGATCAAGATTTAATTTTTATATGCTATACCCGAAGGTAGTAAAGATAAAGAAACTTAAAATTTTGCCCTAAGTCTTATATGAAATTTGAAAGTTGGATCTATCTTGGATTGATCTAACATATAAGGATATTTTATCTTTGATAGACTTATATAATTTGGTAAGTTGAGATCAGAGTGCGCAGCAAAAGCGTGATGGTCTGAATTGATTAGAAATATTAATCCTTTAAATCAAAAGTTATGATGGAATATATTAGTTGCAAATAAGGAAGGATTTTATTGATAATGAAAGGATGCTATAAAAATTTTGATCTAATCTGATCATAGTCGGATAATTTTTGTTAGTAGGTTGCTTCATTGTAGATAATGCCAAGAAATCCTAGATATCTCAAGTTTATTAACAGCTTGATAGTTCTGTTATCAGTTCAAACTTAGAATGTTCTGACATAGATCTCATATTTTTTTTAAAATTTAATATTGTTACTCGAACTGATATAGAAGATTGAGATTTTTCTTAAGATGAGAGTCTACATATAAAATTTGTTGGAAGGTCAAGAGAAGGAAAAAAAAAAAATCGATGATTGTGAAGAGTGCCCAATGTTTGACCTTTATTTATTTTCCTATCAAGGGTAGTCTGAGATAATTATGAATTTCGAGTGAAATGTATTAGACAAATAATGGTGGTATATTAATACAAGTCCAAAATATTACAGTTCTTCAAAAAGTTGAGAAATCAATAAGAGGAGATGAATTTGAAATTTCAAATAATTTTGTTATAACAAGATCATAAGAAATAATAATATATAAGACATTATTGTAAGCTTGAGAATGACATGAAGAATGTATACTTTAGAATATATCTCAAACAACATAACTTAATTTCGAGGACGAAATTATTTGAAGGGGGGAGAATGTAACACCCCGGCCCAAATCAGCCCAAAAAGCCCAAAGCATTACAAAAAAAAAAAAAAAAAAAAAGAATGAAGAAGACTCCCGCTGGGAGTCTTCTTCCACCCAAATCATCGGTGGAGAGGTTGAATCTGAGGCAGATTCGACCTCCCCTACACCCTATAAAATCCCCTCTCCTTCCCTCTAAGGTTGGTCACGACGAGCACCGGATTTTTCTTTTATTTTTCTCGAATTATTTCGTTGAAGCCGCGGATGTCCTCATCGTGTTCATCTCAAATACTCGCCAGAGACCTCACCGGAGTCGGAGGTAAACCCGTCTTCTCCTTCCTCTCTTCTTTCCTCTCTTTTCCATGGCTTCGTACACCCTCGTCGGCCGTCAGGATCGCCGGAAAATCCATGAATAAGATGACCCCTGTTTTTGCTCTGTTTCGGCCGGACTCTTCCCTCTCTTTTCTGGCCACCGGCACCGACGGTTGCGGCGTTCCATCCCCGAGATCAGACCCTCGTCTCTCACTCTTCCTTCCCTGAAAGTTTTGGCCGCCGGTGACCGGCCAACGATCGAAAAATAAAAAAAAAAAATAGGGACGGTCCTCTATTTTTTCGAAAACCCTTCGGCTCGCTGGCCGAACCTCGCCGCCGACCGGCCTTGCTTTGTCGCCGTCGAGTGGATGTCGCCCAAAGTCTCGCCGTCGGCCAACCAACGAGGGGACCTCACGGTCCCCTGTTTCGGCCCAAATGAACCCGCGAGAAGAAAAAAAGAAGAAAGAAGAAGAAGAAGAAAAGAAAAGAAAAGAAAAAGGAAAAAGAAAAAGAAAAGAAAAAGGAAAAAGAAAAAGAAAAGAAAAAAAAAGGGGAAAAAGAGAAAGAGAAAAATAAAAATAAAAATAAAATAAAATAAAATAAAAAGAAGAAGAAGAGAGAAAATTTTCTCTCTCTCCTCTCTCTAGATTCTCTCCCTATTTTCTCTCTCTAGACTTTTTCTTTTTTTATGAATTTTGTCTCTCTAGAGTCTTCCTCTCTCTCTGATTTCATCACGGACCCTAGGATAGAATTGAGATGAAAATAAGATGATCTGAGATTGCTCCGAAATTCGTGCGGTAGATCTGATCCCAGTTCGATCCTATTCGAAATTTGTAACACTTGATTCATATTGAGTCACCCTGATAGGACCTCTAATGATCTCAATCATGAGTGCCTCATCGGAAGGATACGAAGATTCTCTCTCCACTTTCTCTCTCTATTTTCTCTCTTTAGAATTTTCTCTCTCTTCATGGATTTTCTCTCTCTAAAAGTCTTATGGATCAATGAAGGATCCTGATACATAGACAAGTCCTAATTTTGGTTAATCCTAAGAGAAGTCCTCGATCTGTGTTATTAGGATCGATTATCGATAATTTTCTTCATATATGATCTTTATATTTGATCAGGGTTATGAAGAGATGATTATCTGCAAATGATATCGAGTGAAATATTTTGTTAAAGAATTCATAAATCAAAGAAGAACATTGATTTCTGTGCTTGGATCAGTCACCGGTAAAGGTAAGAATAGGGTACATGATCACTATTATATATATGCTATTTTACTGTTGGTCTTGCATTATTGATTTTGCATCGTCGGATTTGAGATCGATGAATTTATTATACCTGAGATACTATTATTGATTTTGAGCATGAGTATGTATGTCCATATATATATGTATCAAAGATTGATGGCATGATTATATGGATATGACATATCTGAATTGATCATAATGCAAGACAGAATTGATTTGATGAAATCAACACATAATGATTAAATGAAAAGAAAGAGATATATGGTATGGACTAGTCTTGTCATGTGGAACAGCCGGTCAGGAGCTTATGCCTGGGACAGTCCGTCAGGAGCTTATGCCTGGGACAGCCCCCACTGGCTTACAGGTGGATCAGCCGGCCAGGAGCTCATGCCTGGGACAGCCCGCCAGGAGCTTATGCCTGGGACAGCCTCTCACGGGCTTTGGTATGTGGGACAGCTGGCCAGGAGCTCATCCTGGGACAGTCTTGAAAGACTTTTTAAATGGATTCGATCCGGATGATGACTGAGGTATAGACTTGGATAGTCCAGAACCAGAAAGAAAAGGTTAAAAATCATGTGATTATGAAAGGAGAAATGAAAGGTAAGACATGAAATAATTGTTGAATAAAAGGGGTTTCACCTGTTAATATATGATGATGCATCTATTTTAACAAGACAGAAAATTTATGAATGTTTGCATTATTCTGAACATTGAACATGAGATTTTATATTTTATTGCTTATCCTTATTTTCAGACTATATTACTATATCAGTGTGATATGAAAATTCTTACTGGGCTGTAAAGCTCACACCCCTTCATCTTTCTTTTCTTCTCAGAGTTACAGGATGTCCATAGTTGACTATGGTATGGATTTGTGAGTGAGCGGATGCATAGATAGAGTACCGTTGATACTTGATCAGAGGATTGAAGAAATGTTAATTGTAATTATGCAAGTTCTATGAATTATTATTGAAATTAAATATTATGGTTGTTAAGATTGTAATGATTTAATTTGGCCTTGCATATTCTTTAGGGCTTGCTCTAAGGAGTGTGCGGCCATCACGTATCCAACCCGGGTGTTGGGTTTGGGGCGTGACAATCACAATCACTGATTTAAACTAAGGAAGCTGTGGCCGACCAATATTCAGGCAAAAATGGACAAATAACAGCCATTATCATCCCTGCAGAGGTCAACAAAGGTTTCCAAGGAGAGCTCCAATAATACGGTTTATGGATTATTGAAGCTTTGTGAGTCAAAAAATAACAAATATCTATAAAGCTCCCTCTATACATCATTACATGGACAAAGCAACGGCTTCTATATACATCTGATTGAGCTGGTTCCAGGTCCAATCGGGATATATTTTCAAGCCCAGTCTGATTACTCAAAGTATGAACCCAATCCAGCAAGATGTGTTGGTCTAGGCCCTGCTACCGGCCACCCAATTACATGGCCCTCGTCCCTGCCTCGATCGTTTTGTTTCTGTGCCTATAGCTCGTTGTTTTCGCTTTCCATCCTGGTACAAACTAGACTAATGCTACGGTAACTCGCAAAAATCACCGCCGATCACCTTGCTTATTAAATGGCAAAGCTCACAACACCAATTCAAAGGGAGCAAAAAGAACACACCACCCCAGCTGAGTGATTTGCTGAGGTGATATTTTTGAGTTGCTAAAGCACTTTGGGCATGAAATTAAGTTCTTATGAAATAGAGATTAAATTAATAGTTGGAGATACTCACTAGGTGGTGGCGAAGGTGGGCTCGCTAGAACGCTGGTATTACGGGCTAGGGAGACGACTGAAGTGGTTGAAAGTAGTAGGAGCATGGAGAGAACGTGAAGAGCCTTCCGAGCCATCCTATTCCCAGCCATCAAACTTGCCCTCTCCGATATCCGCGAACGCTCCTTACTTGTAAGCAGGTTGTGGATGAATGTCTATAAAAAACTTCAAGGAAATCACAGTCCTGCTGGAAAATAGACCGACGAGCAGGAGGCATAGACCATCTATAAGAAAGCAACCCCAGAGAGAGAGGTGAGAGATGGAAGACGTTTTCATTGAATCAGTCGTGAAAGATGACTTCAACCGCATCTTTAGAATGGTATTCTTCCACTGGGACAAGTGTGGATGCTGCTGTTCCTTCACTGTCATGACATGATGCACGAATTTTCCGCATCGCGTAGGTGTTGTCGTCTTCTGTGAAGCCTGCTAAAATACAAGCAATAACGTCAGTCCGAACTGGCTCAACGGAAAAGAAGGTGGAAACTGGAAGCAGACAGAAAGAAATGTCAAGCAATGAAAATGTACCACAACAGTAATTTGACATAGTTAAACAAATGTTTGGAGATGGTTGCACCAGCTATGGTATGTTTTCATTGGCTTGGTCTACAGTATTTATTGTAGACTAAGTTTATCTATTAATTTCTCCTGAAGAAGGGGGGAAAAAAATTCTATTTTCTGTTTTCCTTGCATTTTAGTTATCCTTGTTCTGCAGCACTCCATGTCCCTCCACCGTACGTCTTCTCATCTCTAATTGGACGACCTAGTTTTCTACAATATTAAGAACGCCTTTTATGTGGTGCAAGTGAAGCCATATGCTTTAGAAGGAAAACTTATCTCTCGAACCCAAAAAGCATAGTACTGAGGTAACCCAAAAACTCACTCCAAGCACAATTCACGATACCAATCAAGGGGATCAATTAAAACCAAGCACAAGTCATCCTATCCTTAACACGGAAAGAGGGCGATAAGAATCAGTCTGGTCAATCAAGTATTCTGCTCCAAAACAAAACTTTTAGGCCCACACAAATAATTATATGTCTCTTATTCTTCTACTACATTTTCTATTCTAATGCCATCCTCTAGTCCTCTTCCGGTCAACAATACTCCCAAGTCTTCTAATTTGGACTATAGCATCTGTTAGCTCCATAGGAGCTGCCTCTGCAACTTTCATCCTCACTTCCATGACTCCATTCTTTTCACTATCTTTTGCATGGCATGACTGATATTTATCTTTTTGTTTTTCTTTGCAAAATGTATGACATGACTGGTGCAATTAATAAGTCCCCTCAGGTTAACCAATTATTTTGATGCTCTACTCTGCCTTCATTTGGATCTGCTGGAACGAAAGGAATCAAAAAAATTTTGTCAATAAAAATTCATCGATCCACTCCACTACTATGAAAGGACTCACCTTGTTCAACGAATGGTCTATTCTATGTAATCATAAGCTGCTATCTTCTTTTGGAAAGATTTGAGATAGGGTAAGAAATGTTCCAACTGCGTTACAGAATATCTAGGTTCGGTGCAAGTGGACTCCCGAAGAAGGCCATCTGGAGCTAAGTAGAACACTTATTTCTCTCTCTCAACTGCGTTACAAGTTGAGTTTGGGATTCTGAACTTGCTTTTGCGAGCACCCCACTTCTTTTGTAATTAGCTAAGTTTACAATAAATTCTAGCGGAAGCCTGAGTCTTCTTCCGTTTTCATTAAAAAAAAAAAAAAAAAAAAGGTTAACCAACAATACCTCCTACTCTTATCAAATTTATGGGTCTTCCACAAGTAGGTCCGCTCAACTGAGTCTTCTGCGCCAAGACAATATTTATGTCCACACAAATCAGAGGTCTCTTGTTGCACCAAGTCTCCCATTCCGCCGATGCCCTCTTCTTCTAGCGTATTACGCCCAGGTCTTCTAATTTGGACGGTAGCGCTCTATGCTCCACAAGAGCTGCGTCTAGCATATTCATTGTTGCTACTACAGTCATTCTTCTCACTATCTTTTGCAAGACATGATTGACTTCTCTTTTTTTCTTTCTGCAGAAAAAAAAAAAGGCAGTTCTACCATAAAGTTATTTCATGGTACCTTATTTAACCAACGGTACCTCCCTACCCTTACCAAATAAATCTTCCATAAGTAAGTCAACTCAACCAAGTCTTTTGCTCCAAAACAAACCTTTTAGGTCTACAAAAATTAGTTGTCCCTTCTCATACCAGGTCTCCTAATCTACTATCGTCCTTCGATCTTTCAGTCAACACTGCTCCCAAGTCTTCTAGTTTGGACTATAACGCTTTGTACTCCATAGGAGCGCACTCTACCATTTTCATTCTTGCTTCTATGACTCCATTCTTCTCACCATCTTTTGCATGACATGATTAATATGTCTTTTTATTTTTTTCTGCAGAATATATAACATGACCAATCATCAAGTTCCTGATCATTAACAAAAAGGTAGCGCTGCCATAAAGTTAATTCAGGCTGCCTCAGTTTAACCAAAAATACCACCCTGCTCTTATCAAATCGATCTTCCACGGTCTACTCAGCTTAGTCTTTTACTCCAAAGCAAAACTTTTATGTCCACATAAACTAGGGGTCTTCTACTAGGTCTCTCATTCTGTCCAAGCTCTCCTCTTCCAGTCAACACTACAGCCAAGTCTTCTGGTTTGGATGGTATCACTCTGCTCCACGTGCTGTTATATTTATTATCACTTCTATGGATCCATTTTCTTGTCATCTTTGGCATGGCACGACTGAAACTTTTCTTTTTGTTTTTTTATTTCTGGAAGAATGCATGACATGATCGATACATTAGTTCCTCATTAAAAAATAAAAGCAGCTTTTCCATAAAGCTAATCCAAGCTACCTTAGCTTAACATGTAATATCTACCTTTCTTGTCAAATGGATCTTCCGCAAGTAGGTCTACTCAATCCGGTCTTCTGCTGCAAAACAAAACTTTTATATCCACAAAAATTGGAGGTCTCTTTTTCTACTAGGTCACCTACTCTGTCATTGCCCTCCTCTTCCAGTCAACACTACTCTTAAGTCTTCTTTTTTGGACTATAGTACTCTCTACACCACAGGTGTAGCCTCTGCAATTTTCGTTCTTGCTTCCATGACACCACTTTTCTTGTCATCTTTTGCATGACATGACTATCACTAGTCTCTTTTTTTTTTTTTTTTTTTTTTTTTTTTGCGCAAATACATGATATGACTGAGACGTCAAATTCCTCATTAAAAAAAAAAAAAAAAAAACAGCTCCGCCATAAAGTTAATTAATGATACCTTAGTTCAAGCGAAAATACCTTCAATATACTCTTATCAAATGGGTCTTCCACAAGTAGATTTACTAAACCAAGTCTTCTGCTACAAAATAAAACTTTCATGCATAGTGCAATTAGAGATCTCTTCCTCTACCAAGCCTCCCATTCTGTCGATGCCCTCCTTTTCTGATCAAAACTACTCTCAAGTCTTCTAGTTTGGACGATAGCACTCTCAATTGCACAAGAACTGCCTTTGCTATTTTCATCCTCACTTTCATGACTCTATTCTTCTCACCATCCTTTGCATGATATGTCACGCCTTCGATCCAAGATTGTGAATCGAAGGTCATGGCAACCGCCGCATACTCATAGAAAACTCTTTCCATAAGCATGCAAGGCATCTTATCACGATATCAATGCTTCACAGCAAAAAAATTAGTCAATAATTTAAATTATAAATAATATAATAATTTAAATTTTAACTCTAATATCTCAATAAAGTCAACAAAATTTCATAGGCCTTACATCAAATTCAATAAGACTTTCAACCTAAAATAAAAGTATGAACATTCTGCTTTTAATCACTCTTCCATTCACATCTTGTATCATCTTAATTCCTCAACATCTGTAAAAACAGTAAAATAGGAGGTAATGAGCTGAACAGCCCAGTAAGCAATGATCACTTTTAACAGATTTCATCAGGTATTAAAGTAAATAATCATTTATAAAAAATAAGCATATAGAGTTCATCAATTCGAAATCAATTTCGATTATGCAACATAGTTCATGCCAAATTCATTTCTTTTTCGAAAATTCAAGTTTCTTTCGAGATTTCAATTTCTTTCATTCTTAAGTTCTTTTCATCAACCATGAGCTATGATCATATTTTTTCTGTGGCAGAGTCATAACATCGCATATCTTCTTGTGGTGAGCTGCGAATCATCTGGCAGCAAAGTCCTTCAAAATCGCTAATCTCTCTGACGGTTTGTCGCTGGTCTCTTTGGTGACATGTCGCTGGTCTCGCTGGCGACATAAACTCTCAGGACAAATCAATTGCCAACGTATATGCCCCTATTGGTGGGGTCCTTTACATAGTCAGATTGTCAATTTATATTGTTCTTATATCAGAATTCTTTATAAATCATATTTCATATTCTAATTTCGATAAGAAAACATATAATCATATAGTATCGAAATCAATCAATATAATGCATCATAAAATTAATATGTTCAATCATGCTTCATCATAACATATCAAAATATGATATTTTCATAACAAAATATTATTTCATCCAATTCATGCATCGTTTTTCAAATCATGTCAGAAAAATATATTATAATTTATCGATAAATCTAAAAAAAGTAAAATATTACTTATCTCAAATGCATTCCAATAAATCCACATATTTCTATACATTTTCTTCCAAAAATTTTCAGTTCATAAATCATATCACAATATCCAATTATCAGGTGTCAATGATACCTATACGAGATCAAATTCAATAATCAGAAAGAATACGAATACCATATTTCAATGGTTTAGATTGGATCCGATCATCTAATTTCATCTAATCAAAATCTAATTAGGACATAAACGATCCAAAGTTTGACTATCAGATCAAATCGGATTCGAAGTGATAGGACCGAGGTTTCTTCATCGATTTCATAAAATCAAATAAAGAGAGAAAATCAGAGGAGAGAGAAAATTCAAATTGATCAAGTGACACAATCCATCATTATGATCGGTTCAATATCTCGATTTGTGAAATCAACATGATCTAATTAAGTCATGGCTAGATCGGGATCATAGATAATCAAATCTAATGATTCATGGTCTAATCAAGGTGCTGGTATACTACCTGACAACCACGGATCAGGATGCTTTCACTAGAATCATTCAAACTCATCAAAATAAAATTTTTTTTCTTGATAAATTCTAAAAAAATAAACTTCTAGAGAGATACAAATTTTAGAGAGAGAAATTCATGAAGATGAATCTATACTAATTAGACGATATGGTTCAACAAATTCGATTGATCAGATCAAGATAAATTAATCAAATCATGCTGAAATTACCACATGGATAATTCAATAGAATCATGGGTGATAAAATCTAAAGATATTTGATCTGATCAAGGTGGGTGCCAGTACGCTGTCCGACAATCATGGATCAGGATTCTTCATCAGATCAGAAATATTAAAAGAAATTCTTCATTGATAAATTGATCAAAAGAGAGAAATAGTTTTAGAGAGAGAAAATTTTAGAGAGAAAAATTTTTAGAGAAAAATTCATCTTGGACTCTTCAGACGATATGATTCAATAAATCCGATCGATCAGATTAAATCATGCTGAAATTATCATATGGATAATTCAATAAAATTATGAAAAATAGAATCTTAAAAAATATTAGGTCTGATCAAAGTGGATGCCGGTATACCGTTCGATAATCACAGATCAAAATTCATTATTAGGATCAATATCAATTCATCATCATTCTTCTCAAAATTCTAGAAATCTTAGGAGAGAGAAATAATCTAGAGAGAGAAAGTAGAGAGAAAGAGAAAGTAGAGAGAAGAAAAGAGGGAGACAGAGAGAAAACAGAGAGTCTATATTTTTTTTCTATTTTTCTTCTTCTTTTTCTTTTTCTTCTTTTTTTTCTTTTTCTTTTTTTTTTCTTTTCCTTCTTCTTCTTCTTTTTCTTTTCTTCTTCCCACGGCTTAACTTGGGCCGAAACAGGGGACCTCACAGTCCCCTCGATTAGTCAGCCGACCGACGACCAATCGGCATGAGACTGGTCGGCGATAAGAGGGTGATGACGGGCGGCTCGGAGGGACCCAAACTGGTGGCCGACGGCGACCACCGACGTCCGAAAAATCGAAGAAAAGAGGGTAAAAATAAAGGTTTCTTTCGTAACAAAATCCGGCGACTTCGATTGCCGACGATCGTGCACACGGGCACGGGAAGGAAGGAGGAGAAGAGAGGGAGAGAAATCGGGCTTACCTCGAGCTTCGGTGATTGCTGTGGTGAGGAAATCGAGGCGAGCATGGAGACAGGCTCTTGCAAGTGATTTCCGACGATCCTCGTCATTTGGCTCCGATTTTCTTCGTGGGAAAAAGGGAGAAGGGGTCTCCCCTTTAAATAGAGTCGAAGGGGAGGAGTTTGACTCCTCTCCGCAGTGATTTCTGACTCCGATTAGGAGTCGGTCGGGAGGAAGAAGACTCTCTACGGGAGTCTTCTTCGATTTTCTTTTTTTTTTTTTTTTCGGGCTTTGTGGGCTGGGTTTAAGGCCTAATTGGGTCGGGCCATAACATGATATGACTGATACTTTGCTTTTTTTTTATTATTATTATGCTCCTCATTAAAAAAAAGCAGCTTTGCCATAAAGTTAGTCCATGCTAACTTAGTTTAACCAAAACATGCCTCGGTACTCTTATCCAGTGGATCTTCCACAAATAGACCTACTCAACGAAGTCTTCTGCTCCAAAACAAAACTTTTATATCCACAAGTTACGGTCACTTCTTCTACTAGACCTGCAATTCTGTTGATGCCCTCCTCTTCGAGTCAACACTACTCCCAAGTCTTCTAATTTGGACGGTAGCATTTTCTAAAGATTTTTTTATTATTTTTTATTAATTATTTTTAAAAATACCGTCTCTCCCAACTTATTTCCAAAACTACCGTCTATCTGAAAATCATCATTTCAAATAGTGATTTCACGGCCATATAAGTGGACCTCTAGTCCACCTGGAAATCACCGCTTAAAATGGTGATTTACTGAAATCGTCACTTGAAGTGGCGATTTCATTGAAATCGCGGCTTCACTGAAATCGCTATTTGGGCCAGCGATTTCAGCGAAATGGCCACTCCAAATAGCAATTTCTATTTTTTTTTTTTTGAACGAACGGAGGGGGCAGAAACGGATGGGGTGGCGGAGAACGCATTGGAGGGAGAGGGGGTGGGGTTTGGGGGCCGACGAGCTGTGACACGGAGGGGGCGGAAATGGAGAGGGCAGCAGAGAACGCACCGTGGGGGGGAGGGGGTGTGGTTTGGGGGCTGCTGGGGGTGGCACAGAGAAGTTGCGGGTGGTTTTCTTTTTTTTGGGGGGGGGAGAATGGAGAGGAGGGGCGCGCGGTCGGTGCACGGTGTCAGAGCAGCGGGGGGCCACGGGAGAAAGGGAGCGCGGAGCAATGACAGGCGGCACGAGGGGAGGCATGGAGGAGCGATGGTGGCATCGCACAGGAGGGAGGAGGGGAGGCATGGAGGGGCGGCGGCAGTGCCGCGCGGGTCAGCCGCCGGCAAAGGAAGGTTGGCCGGAGGGGTGGGAGGAAAGGAAGGAAGAAAATGAGGGAAAAAAAAGAAAAACATAAATATATATTATAAATAATTTTGAGAAAAAAATTATTTTAAAAATTATTTTTTAAAAAATATTTTTAAAATTAATAATTTATTATTATTTTTAAAAAATAATTTTAAAAAATAATTTTTATTTATTATTGAAATCGCTACTTAAGTGTGTAATTTTACTGAAATTGCTTTTTAGACCGGCGATTTCAATGAAAGCATGATTTGGACCGATGATTTTATTAAAAATAATAATAATATATTATTTTTGAAAAATAATTGTGAAAAAAATGCTTAAGATCTGGAGATGGAGATGCGACAAGTAGAAAAAAAAATTTAAATTTTTATAATTTAAAGATCATTTAAAAAATTTGATATAATTTAAGAATTAGGGGTATAATTTAACTTTTACGTCCGCACAAATTAACGGTCTCTTTTTCTGCTAGGTCTTCCATTCACAGCATCTTTTGCATGACGTGCCGGACAATTTTCTTTTTATTTTTACTTTTTTGGACAAATTATCCATCCCTGCTCATTTCTATGGCTCCTTTCTTTTTGCCATCTTTTGCACGGTATGATAGATTTTTTTTTTTTTTTTGAAAAAATGAATGATATGATTGACGCATTAAGTTCCTCGTTAAAACATGAGTAGCTTCGCTGTAAAGTTAATCCATGCTATTTTAGTTTAACCAAAAATACCTTCCTAGTTTTATCAAATGGATCTCGACATCTCTTCAACTATGTCTACTCCTCTAAAAAAAACCTCTCATGTCCGCACAACTTAGAGATCTCTTTTATATATATATATATATATACTCCTCTAAAAAAAACTTTCATGTCCGCACAACTTAGAGATCTCTTTTATATATATATATATATATATATATATATATATATATATATATATATATATATTGAAAATTATAGTACTTTTATATTATTTATATGTACCTCCGATCCGATTCGATCCGACGTGGATATGGGATTTGCAGATATGAAATTTTTACTTACAGAATGGATGCAGTTATAGATCGATCTGATCCACACTCAATCCGTTGCTATCCCTACTCATTTCTATGGCTCCATTCTTTTTGCCATCTTTTGCACGGTATGATAGATTTTTTTTTTTTTTTTTGGAAGAATGAATGATATGATCGGCGCATTAAGTTCCTCATTAAAACATGAGTAGCTTTGCTGTAAAGTTAATCCATGCTATTTTAGTTTAACCAAAAATACCTTTCTAGTTTTATCAAATGGATCTCGACATCTCTTCAGCTAAGTCTACTCCTCTAAAAAAAACTTTCTTGTCCGCACAACTTAGAGATCTCTTTTTCTGCTGGGTCTCCCATTCACACCATCTTTTGCATGACGTGCCGGACAATTTTCTTTTTATTTTACCTTTTTGGAAGGATACATGACATGACCGATGCATTAAGTCATTTTTGAAAAAAGTAGCTCAACCATGAAGTTAATCCGTGATATCCTAATTTAACTAAAAATACCTCACTATTTTTATCAAATGGATCTTCCACGAGTAGGTCAAGTCTTCTGCTCCTAAACAAACTTTTATGTCCACGAAAGTTAGAGGACTCTTCTTCTACCAGGTCCGAAAGTTGACGCCTTCGTCTTTTAGTCAGCATTGCTCCCAAGTCTTCTAGTTCAAACGGTAGCATGCTTAACTCTACAAGAGCTGCCTCCACCATATTCATTGCCACTTCTATGGATTCTTTTTCTTCTTTTTCTAAATATTGCCAGACATGACCACCACGTACGTCAATTTCCCTATAAAAAGCCTTCTCTGCCATGAAGTTAATCCGCACAACTTTAGTTTAAGCAACCATACCTCCCTGCTCCTATCAAATGGATCTTCCACAAGTAAAAAACATCAGAGTCCTCAACCCAATAGCTCTCATCCTTCTCTTTAGCTTATGCTCCTTGCGCTCCTACTCCGCATTAGCTGCTGCTAGTACGGCTACCAATCCCATTCTCCCAAACATTGCTAACGACAAGCTAGCTCTTCTTGCCTTCAAGTCACTATTATCTGATCCCCTTGGAGCCTTGACCTCTTGGAGAAACGAATCCCGCAATCACTGTAGGTGGTTGGGCGTCACTTGTGGTCGACGACACCCACATAGGGTCACAGCTTTAGACCTTGATTCCCTTAACCTCACAGGCATCATATCACCCGACATAGCCAACCTCACCTTTCTTAGGAGAATCCATCTACCGAACAACTTATTCCATGGACGCATCCCACAACAGCTAGGCCGTACTCTCTCCCGACTTGAGTACCTCAACCTTAGTATGAACTCTCTTGAAGGAGAAATCCCCACCAACTTCGGCTCCCTTCGAAGCTTGACACCCTCTTTCTTAGCACTAACAATCTCACAGGCGACATTCCTCCTTTGTTGGGATGTAGCCCATCGCTCACCCACATTGATCTTTCACACAACCGGCTCACAGGACACATTCCGCCATTCCTGGCCAACAACTCATTCCTTAGTGTTCTTGTTCTATCAGATAACAACCTCGCTGGAGTAATCCCACAATTGCTAGGAAATAGCTCTTCCTTACTTGCTCTTGATCTTTCACAAAATAAGCTCAACGGCGGAATTCCACCCATGCTAGCTACCGGTCCAATTGAATATCTCAGCCTATCAAACAATAGTCTGACAGGAGGCATCCCTTCTTTACTAGGAACCAGCACATCCCTTCGATACCTTGACCTATCAACGAACAGTCTCACGGGAGAGATTCCATCTTCAATGGGGATCAGTTCGTCGCTTGCGTACTTGGATCTGCAGTCAAACAAGCTATCAGGTGGCATCCCTCTATCATTAGGTAACAGCTCATCCCTCACCCATATCGATCTGGCAATAAACAATTTGACAGGGCGTTTGCCACCTTTCTTAGCCAATCCTTTGAGCCTTTCTTTCCTTGGGCTGTCTATGAACCAACTTTCAGGAGGCACCCCTTCTTCACTGGGGAACCTCTCCTCTCTCCAGTATCTTTTTCTCGCGGGGAATAACTTGGTGGGAGGCATTCCAGAAAACCTATGCAACATCCCCAACTTACAAGAGCTGGATTTGACCATCAACAACTTATCTGGCCAAATCCCACCTTGTCTTTACAATCGCTCCTCGCTCACTTATTTTGGTGCGGCGAGCAATAGACTTTTCGGGACACTTCCATCGGACATGGGCCTCACTCTCCCTAACCTCCAAAGCCTAGTCATGCAAGGGAACCAATTCCATGGACCGATTCCAATTTCATTATGCAATGCTTCTGGGCTTCAGATGCTTGATCTTTCCCAGAATTCATTTAGTGGATTAGTGCCTTCCAATTTAGGATCCCTCCAAAACCTGTACAATCTGAATATTGGCTGGAATCAGCTCCAAGCCCATGATTGGAGCTTCTTCTCTTCTCTGACTAATTGTAGCTTTTTGGAGATATTAATCTTGTACCAGAACAAATTTGAGGGCCAACTGCCTAGTTCAGTGGGCAATCTCTCCACACAGCTTCAATGGCTATTGATTGGAAACAATCCAGTATCGGGACCCATTCCTGCAGAGATTGGGAATCTTGCCAGCCTAACTGTGCTTTTTCTAGATCAAAGCCTTCTCATGGGAAAAATTCCTGAGACCATAGGAAAGCTTCAGAACTTACATGTCATGAACTTATCAGCAACCAAATTGTCGGGACCGATCCCATATACCATTGGCAACCTCACACTATTGAACGAGCTTTATATGCAAGACAATGAATTGAGCGGAAATATCCCTCCAAGTTTCGGAAATTGCACATATTTGGGAGTATTAAACCTTTCCCATAATGCTCTCATCGGCAGCATACCAAGGGAGCTCGTCAGCATGTCCTCTCTTGCACAATATCTCGACCTATCACATAATTATCTCACTGGGCCCATGCCAATGGAAGTAGACAAGTTGGTTAACCTCGATCTTCTAGATGTCTCTGAGAACCGATTGTCCGGTGGCATCCCTTCCGCCTTAAGTGCTTGTGTGCACTTGGAACACCTATACATGCAAGGCAACTTCTTTGAAGGTAGCATCCCTCAAGAACTTGGATCTCTGAAAGGTATCATGGGCTTGGATCTTTCTCGAAACAACTTGTCCGGGCCAATTCCAGAATTCTTAGACTCTTTGGGTTCTTTGCGCTATCTTAATCTTTCATTCAATGATCTTGAGGGTGAAGTCCCAAGGGGTGGTATTTTCGACAATGCCACTGAAATTTCTGTCTTCGGGAATAGAAGGCTCTGTGGGGGTGATCCAAATTTGCAACTGCCACCTTGCTTTGTCAAAACCTCAAAGAGAATATTACTAGAGGTTATCATACCAGTTGCAGGTGCTGCTGTAGTTCTAGTGCTGTGTTTGTTGGCTATTCTTTGTCGGCCGAGGAAGATAGGTGAAAAATCTCCGTCAGTCTCCCATATGGGGGACAAGTACAAGAAATTATCTTATGCAGACATCCACAAAGCAACTGATGGTTTCTCTTCAGACAACTTGGTTGGCACCGGAAGTTTTGGTTCCGTGTACAAAGGGAAGATGGATCCTGAAGCGAATGTCATCATCGTGAAGGTATTCAACCTTCATCAAATTGGAGGACTGAAGAGTTTCAGCGCCGAATGCAAAGCCTTAAGAAACTTGCGCCACAGGAATCTTGTTAAGATCATTACTTCGTGCTCGACTGTTGATTCAACGGGCAATGACTTTAAAGCTCTAGTTTTTGAATACATGCCCAATGGGAGCCTGGTAGAGTGGTTGCATCCGAAAGCTCATGAACATCACCAGATCAGGAAGTTGAATCTTACTCAAAGGTTAAACATAGTCATCGATGTGGCTTCTGCTTTAAACTATCTACATCATGACTCTGCAGTGCCACTTGTTCATTGTGATCTCAAGCCAAGCAACATTCTTCTTGACGATGATATGACCGCTCATGTGGGTGATTTTGGCTTAGCAAGGTTTCTCTCAACTTCCAGCTCTACAACATCTAAGAATTCTACAAGTTGGATGGGGATAAAAGGATCCATTGGATATGTCGCTCCAGGTAAGAGCTCCAAAATATCCTCTCGTCAATCTCCCATATGCATACTTGAAATTGCGGATAATTGTATGTAGTATTCGACCCATCCTAGAGACAGTGGTCCCAAGTAAGAATAGTTTAAACATATTTAATGCGCTGCTGTGCTCGATTCATATACTTGAAACTAAGTTTGGCAGACTTCCAAACTGTAGAACTGAAATTAGTTCCATTTAACTCTGGCTAATAAATTTTTTTTGCGGAATAAACCCCGACATATATATTTATTATAGGGCATGGGGCATAGTTGACTCATCTTCATTTGATGACATAACTCTATGTTTTGTTCTGAATAAAAAATTACCTTTATTTCTAAACTATATATCAATTACTCTGCAATCGATGTACAAATGAAATGCAGAATATGCGATGGGCAGCAAAATCTCTATGCAGGGAGATGTGTATAGCTATGGAATACTTTTGCTAGAGATGCTTACGGGAAAGAAACCTACAGATGACATGTTCCAGGATGGTTTAAATCTTCATAGATTTGTCAGCATGGCTTTTCCAGAAAGAATCATGGAGATTTTGGATCACCAGATCCTACAAGATGAGTATGAAGAAGCTAATAACAACAGTAGAAATGAAACTGCTGCCAAGATGAGGATGAGAAGATGCATTACTTCATTATTTGGAATTGGGCTTTCGTGCTCGAAGGAATCACCCAAAGAACGAATGGACATGCAAGATGTTGCCAATAAACTCAACACAATTAAAGACAGGTTATCGGTGGTCGAAGTTTTTGAAGAGGGATAACGAGTAGAAAGTTCAGTATATATATTCTACTTTTCTAGTTTGTTTATGTAAGAAAGGAGCTTGATGTAGTCTTATGCTTTTTCTTCCTGTTTTTGAATGAGGGTGGCCTATCAATAATTTATGTACTTAAGGGTTGCTTGCAATGCATTGAACTTCTTCCGTGATTGGCCGGTGTTATGCAAACAAAGTGCCATGCCTCATCTCAGAAAAGTTTGGAATGCTATCAGAGGAGTTAAAGTTGAAAAAATATGACAGTACCTTGCTCGTCTTCTCCGGCACTTGCACTCTCTATTTCAAATTCTGGAGCAAGCCTTACTCATTTCCTCCTTCAATTCTTGGCCGTTAAGAAGCCTGTTACCAGTTTCTGAACATATCTGCAACGTGTTTCTACTCCATGTCTGGAACCTGTTTCATGCTCTGTTTTCTGTCCTGAAAATCCTGTAACTGAACCAGATGTTTTATAACTTGCTTGTTGTACAGGTTCTTATCAATAAAATTTTTGGTGGCTGGTTTCTTCCCAGCCTCCATTTCAATCAAAAAAATAATTTATGTACTTAAGCAAGCAAGCATAGATCGGGAATAATTTAAAGTCTATATGAAAAAGGATTTCTGCTTTTCTTTTTCTTTTCCTTTTTTTTGGTAGAAGGTTTCTGCTTTTCTTTTGGTAAGCTACAAAGATCTTATGCTTCTGCTTTGGTACTCTAAAAAAGGACTTATTCAAAGAATCAATATCTATATCCAATTCCAAGAGTGTAATGGAATCCAATGCTACACATCATCATTTTCTGTCACGCTCCGAACCCAACATCCAGATCGAATACGTGATTGTCGCACACTCCTTAAAGCAAGCCCTAGAGAATATGCAAGGCCAAAATAATTCATTTCAATCTCAATATCCATAATGTCTAATTTCAATAATAGTTTGTAAGACTTACATAATTACAAATTACATTCCTTCAATCCTTTGATCAGTTATTATGACACTCTATGTATTCATCTGCTCATCCGCAAATCTAAACCATTGCCAATCATAAGTATCCTGTAACTCTGAGAAGAAAAAAGAGAAATGGAGGGGTGTGAGTTTCACAACCTTGTAAGAATTCCCATATCACACCAATATAAAAAAATATTTGAAGACCAATACAATTTTGTGAAGACTCATATATATAATAACTCGAATCCTGGCATAAATATGCATTTAATAAATATAGATCATCACATACCATCAAGTAAAATCTTCATTCAACATTGAATTAGACAATCTTAATATCCGTTCTATCTTTTCATATCTTCGGTTTGATAACCTTTTATCCTTTTCAGCTTTGGACTAACCAAGATCATGCGATGATCTTTATCAGATCAATTTTTTTTTATGATCTTTCTCAGATCAAAATATTCATGATCTTTCTCGGATCAAAATATCTATGATCTTTCTCGAATTAAAATATTTATAACTTTCTCAAATCAAATTCTTCCACGCATAAGTCTGTGGAGGCTGTTCCACATAACAAGACTAGTCCAAACCATATCTCTCTTTTTTTTCATGAAATTATAATACTTTGACTTCTTTAATCACTTTCAATTTGTAATGTGATCAAGACAAATATATCATATCTATATAATCATACTATCAATCATTGATACATATATATTGACATAACATTCTCATACTCAACATCATATAAGCAAATGATGGTGTCTCAACATAGCAAATTCATCGATCTCAAATTCAATGATGCAAAATCAATGATACAAGACCAACGATAAAATAACATATATAATAATGATCATGTACAGAGATTCTTACCTCTATCGATGATCGATTTAAATACAAAATTTGATGAGTTCCTCAATCTATGAATCCGAAATCAAGATATTTGCTCCATATCTTCTTGTGCAACAATTACATCTCTACATGATCAGGATTAAATATAAAAATCATATATGAAGAAATTATCGATAATCGATCCTAATAACACAAATTCAAGATCTCTCCTAAGATTAACCAGAATTAAGATTTATCTAAATATCTAGACCCTTCACTGGTCCATAAGACTTTTAGAGAGAGAAAATTCATGAAGAGAGAAAATTTTAGAGAGAGAGTGGAGAGAGAATTTTCGTATCCTTCAGATGAGGCAATCATGATCGAGATCATCAGAGATCATATCAGGATGACTCAATATGGATTAATTATGATCAATATTATAAATTTTGAATAAGGACCAGACTGAGATCTAACCTACTGCACGAATTTCGAAGCAATCTGATGTCATCTTATTTTCATCTCAAATTTTGCCCTAAGATCCGTGATGCAGTTAGAGAGAGAAAGAGAGAGTAAAAAAAAGACTCTAGAGAGAGAAATTCTAGAAAGAAAGTAGAAAGAGAATCTAAAGAGAGAAATTGGAGAGAGAAAAGAGGAAAAGAGGAAGAAAGAGGGGGAGAGAGGAAAGAAAAAATCCTCTCTCTTTTTTTTTTTCTTTTTTTTCTTTTTTTTTTTTTTCTTTTTCTTCTCTTTTTTTTTCTTCTTTCTTTCCTCTTCCTTGGCCGAAGAGGGGAGGATCAGAGGGAGGAGCTTGGTGGCTCGAGCTCCGACGAAAGGCGACGGTATGGTCGGATGTCCGATAGTAGATGGAAGCGGCGATGGAGCCAAAGATGACCGGCAACGAGGTTCGATTGGTAGGAGATTTAAAGAATTCAAAAAATAAGAGATCCGCCCCTTTTCTTTTTATTTTTCAGTTATTGGCCAGTCACCGATGGCCAAGACCTTCAGGAAAGAGGGATAGAGAGATGAGAATTCTATCCTAGGGGTGAGATGCTACAAACGATGGTGCCAGTGGCCGGAAAAGAAGAGGAAAAGGCTCCTCCGAACAGGATAGTATAGAATCTCATCTTTTCTTGAATTTTTCGATGAACCCGATGGCCGACGAGGGTGTATAATGCCGTGGAAAGGAGGGGAAGGAAGAGAGGAAGAAGAAGAAAGACTTACCTCGAGCTCCAATGACGTCTCCGACGAGAATTTGAGGGAACATGAAGACAGTATCAACAGCTTCAACGAAAAAATTCGAGAGAAAGAGAAGAGAGAACTTGATGCTCGTCGTGGCTGGCCATGGAGGGAAGGGGATTTTATAGAGGTCTTCCTAGGGTTCCTAGTGGCCCTAAGAATCCTTCTCCTAATCGGACACGGAGAAAAAGAAGAAAACTCCAACGGGAGTCTTCTTCTAGATTTTTTTTTTTATATGGGCTTTGATGGTTTGGGCTTGGTCCAGAACATGAAGACAGTATCAGCAGCTTCAACGAAAAAATTCGAGAGAAAGAGAAGAGAGAACTCGATGCTCATCGTGGTTGGCCATGGAGGGAAGGGGATTTTATAGAGGTCTTCCTAGGGTTCCTAGTGGCCCTAGGAGTCCTTCTCCTGATCGGACACGAAGAAGAAGAAGAAGACTCCAACGGGAGTCTTCTTCTAGATTTTTTTTTTTTATATGGGCTTTGATGGTTTGGGCTTGGTCCAGAGCTCAAATGGCCGGGTATTACATTTCCATGTCAGAAACTCAGGATTGTGTCCTAAATCTATATCCTTTTCTGGGTATTATTGAATCTGACGAAAGCTGATTCAATGCTCTGGTAGAGATGAGTGGTCGAGGTGAAGCATATCAGCAAATACATCAAACACGAGCCGCCAACATACTGGGTCTTCATAGGCCAGGCAACAAGCAGCTTGCAGGCAGCAAGTTAATTCGTGAGGATCGCCCGCACAGACCGAAGTAATTCAAAAATAGTGGAAAGGAACCACGAATCATCATTGTTCAGTTCATCAGGAGCAGGAACCAGTGATAAAAAAAAAGTTGGGCACGTAACTTCCTTGACCATATTTGCCTCTCTAAATCAGGGTATTGGGTTCCAGTATGAATCTGATGGAGACACGGACCTTGTGCATGGCAAAACGGATGAACACAATGAACAACAACGTACCATCTCATTCGCAAGGGATCATGGAGACGCATGAATTACCATGAGAAGGGAGTGCCAAAATTGGAGCGCCGTCGTGCTTTGCACCCATCATAAAGCATCAGAAAGCATGCTCCTAACAAAAAAAGTGGTCATCTCTATGCTATCTATTGTTTAGTAGACCAAATATTAATGTACACGTGACAGTTCGCCATATACAAATTTAGACTAAAAAATTTATTCGATATCTACTCTTGTTTTGTACCTGTTGTCTTACCAAGCCGCTCCAGTGTCCTGCACCATCATCGCATCCCTTTGAAATAAATCAACTGGATTCAAAATGTACTCTCCACCAAAATTGCAGCCACTATTAATGGTTCGAATGGTGATTGAATTCTGTGTCGTCGATGATATTAGACAGAGAGACCCTTTATCCCCCTTCCTTTCTTCTTACGGTGGATCCACTTTGTCATATGTTGAGCCTCGTTTCTTCTACTCAAATCTTCAATGGGTTGGGCAATCTTCGGATTTATGAGGGTATCAGGATAATTCTGTATACAGATGATACCATTATTTTTTCTTAAGCCAAAAGGATCACAATGCAGTCTTGAAATTTATCTTGTACTCTTTTGAAATGGCTTTTGGTCTCTCCAATTACCAAAAAAAGCTCGATGTTAGCTGTTAGTGGCAACATCTCATCCGCTTCGACTTGCACTCTATGGCTTAGTTGCTCATTGGTTCCAATACTTTTTAAATATTTAGGATTATCGTTGAGTGGTTAGAGACCTTTCAAGAGTGATTGGGTGTCTTTTATTCAGCATGTTAAATCCCAACCATCCACTTGGAAGAGAAAATTCTTATCTTTTGCCGATCGGCTTTATTTTGATAAATTCAATTTTTACCTTTTTACCTATCTATTATTTGTTGCTCTTTAAATTGCTATCTTGGGTAATCAAAAGAATAGATCAATTTCGAAGAGCCTTTCTTTGATCTAGATCTTCATCTACCAATGGATTATCTTGCAAGTCAAATGATAGACCATGCATTTATAGGAGGAGAGAGGCCTTAGTATTAAGGACATTCAAATGTTGAATACGGCAATTCTTGCTAAATGGGGTTGGAGGATGCTTCTTCATAACAATGGTCCTTGGAGCATCCCTCGAGAAGGTGCTCAAGCTTATGGCTGGATGTGGTTAATGATCGCATCTTATTCCAAATTGAAAATGGAAAACACATTTTATTTTGAAAAGATCCTTGGATTTGTGATGCTCTGGTCAAAATTATCTTCCTTAGGCTATACTCTCTCAGTCGCAAGAAGAATGGTTTGGTTGTCCATTTCTTCAATCATAGAACTTAAACTTGGTCCATCACGCCACCACCAAACTCCACCAGCTCCCACTACGGTTCAATATACCGACCAAAATTGTCTCCCTTCTAGAATCTTTCTTAGTCCATCTGAGGATGGATCGCTTTGTTTGGAGAGTTACGAATAATGATGAGTTCTTCTCTTCATCACTCTATAAATTCATGAACCTTCAAGGAGTAAGTCGTAGTTGTCGTAGTTTTCCACCTACACTCTGGAGTCTGTGTATACCACAGAAGATCAAATGTTTTCTCTGGCTTGCTTGGCGGAAAAAGCCCAACACGAGAAAACTTGGCACATACCTTAGACCCTGTGTGACCTGTGGGCAAGCACCAGAAGCAATCGACTGTGTTCTCCACTTGTCAAATATTCAATACAATTTGGAAGCATCTTTGTTCCCAATTAAACATCCTTCATCCACAGTCAACTTTTCACCATCTCTGCACGGATCGGATTGAGCGGAACTTTCCTAGGTAAACAAGGCGTATCATTCTCATGCTATTGGTAAGTGTGGTATGGTCACGTTGGAAAGAAAGGAATGCTAGACTGTTCCTCAACAAACATAAATCTATTTCCTCAATTGCAACTGAAGCAATCATGTCCTTTCAAGAATGATCTGTGCTCTGCAATTTCACTGAAATGGCTGAATTTGGTAAGGTTTGGGAAAAAATTAGAAGAAACTATTTCCCGATTCAGCTACTTGACTCTGCATCCTGACAATTGATGATTTTGGGGATCTCTTGGAATTCCTAAGGTTCACTACATAGACATCACAACTTTCCGCAACTTCTTCTCCATGGTTTTTCTTTGGAAATAGCAATTGAATGGTTTGAAAATGGGCCTGGCCATCCAATGGTTCAAAAGTTTATTGGACAAAACAAGTTTCAGCGGCAGCTTTCTGGTAGCGAGGCAGCTGATTACAAAAACAAAGATCAGAGGAAAAGGGGTGCTGGGGATGATACATTAGTCATAGAGTTTCTTGTTTTCACTGCCCTGACTGGAAGGAGCTCATCCATTTTATTGACCTTCAGCATTCCTTACTCTGTTTTTTTTGTTCTTTTCTTCACACTTTGTAATGGTAGCGGTTCTCCCAACCTCAAGATCCTGTCTTTCCTTGCCATCTACTCATTTAAAGGCACCAGCAATAAGCCCATTACATCATGATGACCTCCCATTCAGTTACCATCAAGAATACAAACGAAGAAATAGAAATAGTAAACCAAGAATCAGAACCCTCCAACAGTCGGTCAAAACGATAGCTTGAACAAGAATCCGACAATAAAAATTTTGATGAAATTGAAGTGAAAATAGTAAAAATTAAAATAATGAAGTAAAAAGAGGAACCAAACCATGAACTGCATCAATATTTGTGCGAACACCGTACCCAGCACAAATAAGGAGTATATATCAAGAAATAGAGGACGTAAACCGAGAATCAGAACCCTCCGGAAGTTGGTCAAAACCCTAACCTTTAAAAAAAAAAAAAAAAAAAAAACTGAAATCTCTGCTGCATATGCTCTTCATATTAGCATGTTTGAGATGATCTCATCCTCAATTATGTCATAACTTATACTATTATCATATTATTTGCAGCATCTACAAAGTTTGCTACATCACCACCTCAGCAATTTTATCTTCCTATCTAATGTGCTCTGATGCTAAACAATCATAATAACGTACCTCCTTGCTGCCAAATTTGTGGAAACCGTATTTTTTTTTCATATAGTTCGACAATCACTATATAGTTCCACATTTTAGGCCTTAAAATCAAAATCTTCCTATAAAAACTCAGATTTCACCTTAATTAATATTTAATACACAAGTAGATAGATAGGGGGATAGATATAGATGCTTTTAATTAGTCTCAAGGAAACCCCAAAAAACAGATATGGATAAACAATTGCTTCGATTAAAAGCCTAATACATTCCTCATAAGTCATGAGCAATTACCAAGTTCCATTCTTAAAAGTTCTACCAATCAGGAAAGAAAGAAAGAAACACAAAACAGTTTTGTTCAACCATTCCAACATCAAAATTTCTAGACGCAACAGTAAAATAGCACAAGATCAAATTCTTTAAAAGAAAGATAAAATCTATCAAACATGGAAAAGAAAGAAAACTCTACTAGAACAATTTTACTCAACCGAACTAATTCTGAGATCGCCAAATAGATCAATAAAATAGCAAAAGGCTGAATATTTTACAACAAATAAGAAATATATTGAACATAGAAAAGAAAGAAATCATAATATAGTAATTCCACTCAAGCCACCCATCATAAAATCACAGAAAATATCAGTAAAATAGAAAAGATCAAATCTTTACAAGAAATACGAGATCTACCAAGTGCAGAGAAAAAATAAGAAAGAACGAAACCAGAGTACAAAATATCCATCTTTTCCCGCTTTTTTATGTGTGAAATAAGCCCTCCAATGTTGGATAAGTGAACACATCTGTGGGACAGAACAAGGTCAAATCTTTTACCAGAAACAAAAAGTTCATCAAGCACAGAAAAGAAAGTCAGAGAAAAAAAAAAACGCAGTGCGATAAGTCTTCTGAAGCATTGCAATACAGAAGTCGCCACATACATCAAACATTAAAAAAAAAAAAAAAAAAAAAGGATAGAAATAAAGAAGTTGCAATATAAGACCAAATCGTCCCAAGAAAAAAGAAAGATAGGTGTCAGGAAGTATATCAAAGAGTAGGAATCAAGAAATAGGAGAAGTAAACCAACAATCAGAACCCTTCCAACAGTCGGTCAAAACCCTAGCTTGAACAAGAATCCGATAATAAAAATTCGGATGGAATTGAAACGAAAATAATAATAACAAGGGAAAAACAAGAACGAAATAGGGTTCAAGGTACCGTGATCCGAAGCATTACCACAGCACATGATCTGCTTTCTTCACCATCTACCTACGTTTAAGGATACCGACACCGCACCCGTTACATCAAGAGTACGGATCCACGAATACAAAAAGAAAACCAAGAATCAGAGACCTCCAAGAGTCGCTAAAAACCCAAGAATCCGATATTTTCTACAACGAATGGAGAAAAAACAGAAACTAGAGTTCCTCCGGCATTTCTTCGAAACCCTACCTAGTCGAAGAGAGAGTGGCGCAGAGATGGAGTACTAGGAATCTAGATCGAAACCCTAATTCCGCAAGCGAGTCACCCTCACTATCTCTCCCCTTACTCTGAGGCGGCGGCACGGGCTCCCATTTATAGAAGGCGGATGGCGGTGGATCCTGTTGGGCTTGAGAAATTATTGCCTGGACCACTCCCAGGTAGACCACCCAAATCTCCCGGTGGATAACACGCCACATGAATCTTGCATGTGAGAAATTCCCGATTGCGCGTTATCCACCGTACACGTGCTCCCAAAATTGCGATGGTCTGTGTAGGCGTGGCCCGGGCAATAATTTCTCGTTGGGATTGAGTGTCAAGCCAGCTAGCACAGCAGGATACGCGCTGCCGTAAACACGCGCGGAATTTGGATAGCATGGCCGCTGTGGACCGGCAATTTTAACCAACTTACAGCGTCCCTCCTTCCAATAGCGGGAGAAATATTACCCGGACCACGCCCGGGTAGGCCACTCAGATCCATCGTGGATAACATGCCACAGCAATAGCCAGTGGATTCGTTTGGACCGTGGAAAGAACTTTAACATGCCACAGCAATAATTTTTTAAAAAATTATTTAAAATTATTTTTAAAAAATAAAATTTTAATATATTTAATTAATTATAAAAATAATTTATTACAGAACAGTTTATATTTAATTAAATATTTATTTTTAAAAAAATTATATAAAATATCTATTATATTCTTACTAAATATAAGACTATTTTTTTTACTCTAAAATATTATATAAATATTAATATTAACATAATATTAATATAATATTAGATCATAATAATTTATTATGTTGATATAATACTAATATATTTAATATAATATTAATATTTTAAAATGGTAAATTTATTAATATAGATATAAATATAAATATTATATTAATATAAATATTAAAATATAATAAATATTATAATATTAATATTAATATCCATATAAATATTGAAATAATATTAATATAATATTATATCACTATCCAGTATTTCATCATAACCATTCATTGATTTTTTACAAAATCTTAGTTGTAGATTTTAAAAAAATATTTTTTTTAAAAAAAAATATCACTACTTTTCATCATATGAAAAGTGCTGAAATTTATTTTTTTATAAATTTTATTTTTCATAAAATATAAGAAGCAATTTTTCAAAAAAAATATCTTTCCACTTTCTCTTCTCGTAAAATTCTAATCAAATAAAAAATCTTCTCTCTATTCTTCAAGAATTACCTCTTTCTCCTCCGCTTTTTATCAATCAAACAAGTCATAAATTTTTGATTGGGCATTCTCTACTGTCCATATGCTTTGAGAGTTGTGCTGATTTATCTATACATAATCCGAGCAATAATTTCTTCAAATAGCGGCGCTCTAATATGAGAAATTATTGCATAAATCAGATCCAACTAGATCGGGATACATGAGCGGTGGATAACATGCAGTCGGCAGTTCATGAAATGCAAGAGTTAATGTGGCGTGTTCTCCGCTGCAGGATTTGGCTGGTCCATCTGGACGTGGCCTGGACAATAATTTTTCTTGAAATAGAAGGGATAATGTGGCGTATCATCCACTGTGGGATACGGCGTGGTTTATTGGATCTGGTCCGAGTAATAACTGGAAGTCTAATATGCAGGTGGATGTCAGAAGCGACGTGGACATAAAAAAATATATGCATCCAATTCGCATCATAAAATAATATTAATTTTTCATATGAAAGAAATAAATAAATAATATTAATTTAACTAAATATAAATATAGATTTTACAAAATGCCAGATGGATAATCTGGTGGAATCCACAGCAAAGTAATGATATGTCCACCTAGCACCTACCTTCAGAAATTCCCTAGGGAGCTGATGACTTGATCATCTAGCACGGCACTAACTGGAGGTTCCATCTAGATAGTTCGGTGGGTGCTGAACATCTTGGGTGAGCCCGTGAGAGCATCACTTGATCCTAATGGAGCTAGCGTGTTAACACGGGGCACCGGGACCTGCACTGCCATCAATTATAAACTAGCTTATAATCTTATGTCGTACATGAAATAATTTTTTTTAAAAAAATTTAAATAAATTATATTTTTAGTTTTTAAATTATATAATATTTTTTAAATGATCTTTAAATTATAAAATCAATTTTTGGTCTCAGTTCTTTTTGTCTTGAGATTGCTCTTGGAGTGATTTTCGATGATTTTTTGTAACTGCTTTAGTAATTTTTCGCTGAACTGGTGCTTAGGTTGTCATCTTTTGAATAATTGACACTAAAGGCAAAATTGTAGAACTTTTGGGGCACTATTTTTTTTTTTTTTTTTTTCGGGTTTGTTCTCCGCGGTGGCGATGGACGACGGCAACTGGAATCTGTACGCGGTAGTGCGGAGCTGTCGGTTTACGGGGCCACCGGCGACCACGGATCTCTTTTCTTCCTCTCCTCCGTTCTCGGGCTTCAAGGCGGAGGAGGAGGCATGGCCTGCAGAGGGAGGAGATGCCTGCGGCGGCGGCGGCCTCCCCTTATTTTTCTGGGACATGTTGGAGACCCAGAACGTTCTCCAGGAACTGGATGAGCTCTGTAAGCCCTTCTTCCCCAAAGCCCAGGAACCGGAGGCAGCCCCACCGCCGCCTATCCCAGATTCCCCGCACGAAAAGAAGGTAAGTGCGCCATCCACCTATTGCCTTCCATTGCCTTCTAATTAAAAGCCAATCGTCTAGAAAAGAAAAATAGGATCTTTGGCTAAAAAGGAAAAAAAATGGGACATTGATGTGAATACCAGGAAGAACCCACAGAAGAGAGTGGTGTGCCGTGTCCCTGTCGACGGTCTCTCCTCCGATATGTGGGCCTGGCGGAAGTATGGCCAGAAACCCATAAAGGGCTCGCCTTTCCCTCGGTTAGTGATCCATCTGTTCCTCCTGGTTCCATCTTCTAGTTATTTTTGGCTCGCAAAGAGAAGAAAAGAGCCGACTTTCTTGGTGGGTTCTCTTGAAACAGGGCGTCCATGGCCATGTAGTTGACGATCACGCCGACTCCGTGGGATTGGCGGGCGGAGCACGAGAGGCGGAGGCCCTTGTTGTAGAGGGCGGTGATGAGGGTGAAGCGGATGAGCATGCCGCTCAGCTCGGTGGTCCGACGCCAGGGACGGCACGTCGTCCAGATTCAGCGTCGAACGGTAGCCGTTGGATATCAGAGGGTTCATCCAGCTCCACGTGATGCGGGAGAGGACGGAGGCGGTCGCGTACAGGGTCACATTCGGTTCAGAGTGGTTCAGGTCGGAGCGGGCCGGCGGTTCGTCGGCGGGAGGGAGGTGGTCGCCGGTGGAACCGGAAATGGCGAGGAAGAGGAGGGGAATGGAGAGGACGAGGGCGACGAGGGAGAGGGCGTCGTTGGGGAAGATTGGTAAGCGGAGGGCGGAGGACGGTGGAGGCGGAGAGGAGGGTGGTGAGGAGCACAGTGGCGACCCAAAAGAAGCGGAGGGTCGCGGGATGTTTGGCAGCCTGGAAGCGCTTCTCGTGGGCGATGAGGGCGGCGGCGACGACGTAAGAGAGGGATTGGAGGAGGAGGAAGGCGGCCTCGGCGAGCTGCCACTCGGATCGGGGGAGGCGGGTGAGGGCGAGGACACGGAGGACGACGAAGAAGAGGGCAAGGAGGGAGGAAATCGCGAGGGCGAGATTGAACCGGAGGTCAGTCCGGAGAACGACCCAGGACCTGGACAGTAGAGGATTCTGGACATCGAAGGGAGGGGAACGGCACCGTTCCTTTGGAAGAAACCCGACATCATGTCAAAAATTTTTTTAAACTAACTTATTTCCAATTCAGCCCAAAATTAGTATTATCTATTCAAATTAAATTATATATATATATATATATATATATATATATTGATAATATCAAATAAAATTTTTGATAAAAAAAAATTATTAAAAATAAGATGAAAGATAATATTAAAATAATTCAAAAATTTTTGAGATCAAAAGTTATAATTTTGTAGTTTAAAGATCATTTAAAAAAATACGATATAATTTAAAAACTAAAAACATAATCTATTCAAAAAAAATTTATTAATTTTTTAATATCTATTCTATATATATTTTTTAAAAATAATAAAAATAAAAAAATATATATTTTGTACATAATATAGATTACAAGCTATTTATAAATCATTTTATTTTTTTGAATTTAAGATTCTTCGTGGGTCTTTTGCCACTTAGCTCCTCCTAAAATCCTCGTCCTCTTCTCATATTAGTATTCATTCTTTTCTACTTGGCTCTTCTTTTTTTCTACTATCATGGAAGAGCTCAAGAGGCTCTTGAAAATTTGAGATTTTATTCAGATCGAGCGTATCAGCATCCACTTGTATATCCATAGCTTGGGCCTCAACTCCCTCTGGAGGCTTACGCCATTTTTCGAGGGCATGATTGGTCAGTCGTCCGCTCACAAGGTTACTAGCCTCATCCTCTAACTCATTCACAAGGGCAAGATCACTGACCGCATCATCCTCCTCGTCGGCCAACCTAGCACCAGCAAGATCGCTTGCCATGTTTCTTGGTCAAGAGATCCCCCTCGCCACTGTTTCTGGCTCCGAACTCTTCTTCCTTGAGATGTCCAAGACCGATGTCCTCACCCAAGCTTTCCATCTGCTTTCTCTTTACCTCTGGAGCTTGCTCTCTCTTCTCTATTTCTGCTATCATGATGAAGCTCAAGATACTCTCAGAAAGTCGGGATCTAATCCAGAATGAGCGTATTGGCGTCCATTCGTACATTCATGACTTGGACCTCAACTCCATTTTAGAGGCCTGCACCATCTTCGAGGACAATATCCCCAGATGCACCATTTTCCTCGCTGGCCATCTCAGCACCTTATTTTGGTAAAGACTTATATGTGCAATAATATTTTTATTATATTTTTCAAATTAATTGTTTCATACAATTGCTTCTTATCAACTCATGACTTTGATCTAGGATCTAAATCAGAAATACATCTTGCATTGTCTCGACAAGTAACATCCAAATCAATAAATACATTAGATGTGTCTTATGAATAATAATAGTTTGGCGAGGAGGGACCGAAAAATTTGCTATAGAAAAGGGATGCGCTTGCTTACAATCAGTTATCACTCAGAGCTCTACTTTGCCATCTGGGAGAAATAGAATAGAATTTAAAAAAAAAAATAGAATGGAAAGTTAAACAGTCTCCTCTAGTCATTTCATTTGGCTGCCCTGATCGACGAGGTAACCGATCCCATTTTGAATAATCCAACGAGAAGAAAGAAAGAAAAGGAAAAAGACCCTAGAGAAAAAGGGGTTCTAGGGTTCCCTTTCTTGCTTCTCGCATCCTTGGTGATTCGATCTCCTTGCATCTCGATCAAAGGTTGTGGGTTTGGTGTTGCTTTCCGCCACGAGTCAGATGGACGTGGTGGAGGAGGAGGTGGTGGCATGGGCACTGAGTAGGGGATAGATGGAGGCATTTTTCTATAGATAAGCCCTAGGGCGGGGGGGAGGAGAGGGGGGTGTGTGTGGGGGTGGTGGAGGGGAGGGTTGTTGGTGTTATCCCCTCTCTCTCCCCCTTATGGAAGCCATGGGCTGCATCTATGGCAAGCCCTTCATGATCGAGGACAACAGGGAGAGATGGAGGAAGAGACTACCAGTGCCACATTCGGTGTCGGGGTCGGTGCAGGTGGTGGCGCCGGCTAAGCTGTCATCTTCCATGGAGCGCACGGCATCCATGGTGGTGATGGTGTCTTCTTTGACCTACGAGGAGGTGGTGGCCATTAGGGGAGATGGGGGCGTGGTGTTGGTGGCGGAGAAGAAGCACATGAGTGGCCTGATTAGGTATGATTTCAAATCCAACTATGTGTTGGAAGGGTGATGGGCACAATCATAAACTTAAATACTACTGCTTTAATAGAATATGATGCTCATAAAAAATACTTGGAGTGGAAAGAGGATTGGATAATACTCTTGTATTATAGAATCATAGATTACTCTACACAACTTGACTCATTACATAAGATCCCATATATAGATACATGAAGGTGACTCTTAGGCTACCTTCATCAAGACAAAATAACTCTTGATTTTCTAAATGACCCTTAGTTTTTTTAAGTAGACTTTTTGATCTAAGAGTTACATGACTCTTTGATTTTCATAACATACTAATGACTAGATTCTTAAACTTTCACTAACATTAATTACAAATTAACTTCCAACACTCCCCTTTAATTTGTAATTTTTATAACATCTTTAATCACGAATTTGGACCACAACCAAGAGAAAAATCACATATAATATAAGCTCTTCTTTTTGTTTCACGAGAATGTATCCCAGTTTCTTCTTCAATTATTCTTTCTTTCATCTTCAGCTTTAACTCATTCAGCTCTTTCATTGCGTCTTCATAATTTTTCTTCAAATCTTCATAATTTTTTTTCAAATTTTCACAGCTTTCATACAAATTTTTCATAATAGTTTTGACTTCATCCATCTCTAAAAAATAAATATCTTTAATAATAATATTATAAATATCATTCAAATATTTGATTGCTTGTAATGCAGCATCATTCTCAGCTTCTTTCTTTGTAGTACTTTCATGACCATCGATCACTAATCTTTTACTCGAATCTTCAAACTTAACTGTTGCTACAAAGATTGGTAAATAATCTGATCCAGATTTTTCACATGTATACCTTGCTGGTAATAAATTCAATTTTTCAAGTACCTCCTTGAGCATCAATTTGAATGGTGCAACCACAGATATAGATATTTCACCCTCCATTGCATACACTTGTTGTTATTGATAAAGAGGTCTTTTTGCTTTAACCTCTTAATTTTATTGAAAAAACTATACTTGCTTTCTTTTTTTTTTCTTTCTCAGAAAACTCTCAATCTCTCTGGCTCTGAAGCTCTGAGGCTTTCTGGCTCTGAAGCTTTGAGTCTTTCTAGCTCTGAAGCTCTGTGGCTCTATGGTTCTCAGGCTCTATGAGTTATTATAGAATCAATCCTATACTTTGAAAGTTGCTTTAGGATCGATCTTGCTCTGATACCACTCTATTGGAAGGGTGATGGGCACAATCACAAACTCAAAAACTACTGCTTTGATAGAATATGATGCTCATAGAAAATACTTGGAATAGGAGGAGAATTGGATAATACTCTTGTATTATAGAATCATAAATTACTCCACACTACTTGTGACACCCGACCCATTTGGGCCTTGGACCAAACCCATATAAAAGCCCAAAGCCTATATATATATATATATATATAAATTAAAAATGGGAAGAAGACTCCCGATGGGAGTCTTCTTCTCTAATGAATCCTAGACGAAAAAGAGTCCTAGGACCACTGGAGCTCTAAGATCCTCTATAAACAAGCCTCCCCTCTCCCTCAAGAGCCTCCACGGTGATCGTTGAGTTCGATTCCTCCTTTTTTCTCTGTGAAAGCCGCAACATCCTCTTCTCATGTTCGTCGAAAATCGAAGGTCGGAGAGACCACCAGAGCTCAGATAAGGCTTTAATTTTTCTTCTTCTCTCTCTTTCCTTTCTCCCCATGGCTTTAAACCCTCGTCGACCGTTGGGATCATCGAAAAACCCATGAAAAGGGTGAACCCCTATTCGGTCGGGCCACCTTCCTCACTTTTTCGGCCACCAACGCCGCCATTTGCGGTGTCTCACCCCTAGGATAGGATCCTCATCTCTCTATCCCTCTTTTCCGAGAGGTCTTGGCCGTCAGTGATCGGCTAATGACCAAAAAATAAAAAGAAAAGGGGTGGGTCCCCTATTTTTTGAATTCTTTAAATCCTCTGCTGGCCGAACCTCATCGTCAGCCATCTTTGGCTCCACCGCTGCCTCCACCTACTACCAGACATCCGGCCATGCCACCGCCCTTCACTGGAGCCTGAGCCACCGAGGCCCTCCCCGATCTGTCCTCTGTTCGATCGGGAAGAGAAAGAAGAAAAGAAAGACGAAGAAGAAAAGAAAAGAAAAAAAAGAAAGGAAAAAGAAAAGGAAAGAAAAGAAAAAAAAAAAAAGAGAAACAAGAAGGAAAAAAATATAATGAAAGAGAGTTCTCTCTTTCTCCTCTTCTCTCTCTACCTTTCTCTCTCTAGTTTCTCTATCTAAATTCTCTCTCTACTTTCTCTCTCTAAAATTTTTTCTCTCTAAGATCTTTCTACTCTTTCTCTTTCTCTCTCTAATTTCATCATGGATCCTAGAATAAATTTGAGATGAAAATAAGATGACCTGAAATTCATATAACAGATTGGATTTCAATCCGATCTTTATTTGAAATTTATAACATCGATCATGGTTAATCCATATTGAGTTATCCTGATAGGATCTCTAATAATCTTGACCATAATTGCCTCATTTGAAAGATACGAAGATTCTCTCTCCACTTTCTCTCTCTAAAATTTTTTCTCTCTTCATGAATTTTCTTTCTCTAAAAATCTTATGGATCAGTGGAGGGTCCAAATACTTAGACAAATCCAAATTTTGGTTAATCCTAGGAGAAGTCCTAGATTTATGTTATTAGTATCGATTATCGATAATTTTTTCCATATATGATTTTTATATTTGATCAGGGTCATGAAGAGATATGATTGTCTGCATAAGATGTCAAGTAGAATATCTTGTTAGAGAAATTCATAAATTAAAGAAGAACATTGATTTCTGTATTTGGATCAGTCACCGATAAAGATAAGAATTTCTGTACATGATCACCATTATATATATGCTATTTTACTGTTGGTCTTGCATCATTGATTTTGCATTGTCGGATTTGAGATCGATGAATTTATTATATCTGAGATACTTTTATTTGATTTTGAGCATGAGTATGTTATGTCAATATATATGCATCAAAGATTGATGGCATGATTGTATGGATATGACATATCTAAATGGATCATAATGTAAGTTGAAATTGATTTGATGAAATCAACATATAATGATTAAATGAAAAAGAGAGATATGGTATGGACTAACCTTGTCATGTGGAACAGTCCGTCAAAAGCTTATGCCTAGGATAGCTCTTTAGGAGCTTATACCTGGGACAGCCCCCACTGACTTATATGTGGATCAGCCGGTCAGGAGCTCATGCATGGGACAGTCTACCAGGAGCTAATGCCTGGGACAGCCTCCCACGAGCTTTCATACGTGGGACAGCCGGCCAGGAGCTTATCCTGGAACAGCCTTGAAAGGCTTATAAGAGGAAAATTGTTCAGATGGTGACTGAGATATAGACTTGGTTAGTCCAAAGTCAAAAAGGAAAAAAGTTAAAGATCATGTGATAATGAAGAGAGAAATGAAAGACAAGACATGAAATAATCATTGAATAAAAATATTTCACCCATTAACATATGATGATGCATCTCTTTTGACAAGATAGATAATTTATAGATGTTTGTAATATTCTGGACATTGAATATGAAATTTTATGTTTTATTGCTTATCCTTATTTATAGATTATATTATTATATTGGTGCGATATGAAAATTCTTAAAGCTCACATCCCTTCATCTTTCTTTTTCTTCTCAGAGATACAGGACGCTCATGATTAGCTATGATTTAGATTGCGGGTGAGTAGATGAATAGATAGAATGTCATGATATCTGATCAGAGGATAGAAAGAATTTCAATTGTAATTACATAAATTTTACTAATTATTATTGAAATTAGATATTATGGATGTTCAGATTGTAATGAATTATTTTTGACCTTGTATATTCTTTAGGGCTTGCTCTAAGGAGTTTGCGGCCATCACGTATCCGACCCGGATGTTGGGTTTGGGGTGTGATAGAATGGTATCAGAGCTTAGGTTTAAGAATACTAGTGATTATAAAGTGATATCAAAACTTTATGTATGATCAATAGGATGTGACAGAATAGTATCAGAGTCAGGTTATGATCATTAAGAATTATAATACAAGTAATTGGAATATTATAGAGTGATATTAGAGCATTGGTCATGATCATGTGAGGACTATGATATAAGTGATTAGGATATGATAGAATAATATCAGAGCTTTAATTTAAGATCATTAAAAATTATGAAGTGATATCAAAGCTTTATGTATGATCAATAGGATGTGATAGAGTGATATCAGAGCATATGACTGAAGTGGTATCAGAATTTTTATGATCATTAGGGATTGTGATATTTCTAGGATTATAATCAATGGAGTATGATTGATAATATCAGAGTTTAAGGTTATGATCATTAAGGATATGATAGAATGATACTAGAAAATATAACTTAAGGTATTTGATCTTAAGGTTATAATTATTCAGGATTATGACTTTAGTGATATTTAAACTTAGGTTATGATCATAAGGAACATGATAGACATAAAAAAAATTTAATATTTGAATTTCGAATCAATAGATACTATGATAAAATTTATGCATAAGTAGCATATAATATCTATAATAGAATTAATGAGTTATATCATAGATTTCAATTAGTAGGGTTGATCTAAATATGAGAAGTGTTGACCTTAGAATGAAGAGGGAGATATTGATGTGTTGTATTGAGTATACTCGATGATTTTTGGAATGTTAAACTTATATGGTTGAAGATCATGATAATTTTTTTAATTTCGATGATAATTGTTTGAGCATTTTAAGTTTTGAACTTATCTAAAGGAAGTTAATTAGGGTATGATCTAAGATGGAATTATATCATATGAGAGAGAACTATTTTTGATTATTGAACCTATTAGAGGTCATATATGAAACTCAATCTTAGATGAAAAATATATTTGAATTTTATTATGAAAAAATGAGATACACATCCTGATAAAATTCTGGATTATTCAAAAATATCATATTTTGATTTAATTTGCAAAGTCAAAAGGTTACTTTTCTAAGTGGATCTAGGATATTTTGATATTGTTGTTAAATTAAATATGAAGAATTAGTTTTGTTAGAATATGATATATACATTATGATAAAATTTTTAATAATTTATATTATCATCTTTGAATTAGATTCTTTAATTTTTTTTGTGATTATTGAAGATGGTGAAGTATATTAATTATTCAAATCAAAATTTAGATTTTTGAATTGAATTAAGATATCTTGCTAGTGTTAAATTTTGAATAACTTATATAAGGGATAAGATTTTGTATGAATTTATCTATTAATATTAAGGGTTGTGATGAAGAGAGCTCTACAAGAAATAATCAAGTTGATTCTACTTACAAAGATGTTAGGTTGAATTCTTCTAGTTTATTCGAATTGAAGTTAATTCTTTTAAAAAGAAAGATTGATTTGAAAATTATCTAAATGATTGTAAGGTAAATCAAAAGTTAACTCATTAATTCTAGACATCTTGGATTCTTGAGGAGTGATGAAGCTTATGTAATGATTTCAAATATAGAAAGTGGATGAGATTCAATTTTAAGATGATATGCCCAACAGATAGTAAAGACAAAGAAACTTAAAATTTTACTCTAAATTTTATATGAAATTTGAAAGTTGGATCAATCTTTGATTGATCTAACATACAAAGATATTCTTATCTTTTGATAAATCTATATAATTTGATAAATTAAGATCAGAGTACGCAGCAAAAGCGTGATGGTTTAAATTGATTAAAAATATTAATTTTTTGATTCAAAAGATATTATGATGGAATACATTAGTTACAAATAAGGAAGGATTTTATTGATAATGAAAAGATGCTATAGATTTTATCTAATCTGATCATAGTCGAGTAATTTTTGCTAGTAGGTTATTTCATTGTAGATAATACCAAGAATAATCTTAGACATTTCAAGTATATTGTTAATAGCTTGATAGTTCTATTATTAGTCCAAAATATTATGGTTCTTCGAAAAAGTTGAGAAATCAATAAGAAGGGATGGGTTTGAGATTTCAAATAATTTTTGTTGTAACAAGATCATGAGAAATAAATAATATGTAAGACAATATTGGAAGCATGAGAATGATATGATGCATGTGTGTGTGTGTGTGTATATATATATATATATATATATATATATATATATATATATATATATTTAGAATACATCTCAAACAACATAATTTAATTTCGAGGATAAAATTATTTGAAGGAAGAAGAATATGACACTCGACCCATTTGGGCCTTGGACCAAGCCCATATAAAAGATCAAAGCCCATATTAAAAAAAATAAACAAGAAATGGGAAGAAGACTCTTGATGCGAGTCTTCTTCTTCGATGAATCTCGAACGAAAAAGAGTCCTAGGACCACTGAAGCTCTAGGACCTTCTATAAACAAGCCTCCCCCCTTTCTCAAGAGCCTCCACGGCGATCGTTAAGCTCGATCTTCCTCTTTTCTCCGTGGAAGCCGCAGCATCCTCTTCTCGTGTTCATCAGAAATCGAAGGTCGGAGAGGCCACCAGAGCTCAGGTAAGGCTTCAATTTTTCTTCTTCTCTCTCTTTCCTTTGTCCCTATGGCTTTAGATCCTCACCGGCCATCGAGATCGTTGGAAAACCCATGAAAAGGGTGAACCTCTATTCTGTCGGGCCACCTTCCTCCTCTTTTTCGGCCATTAGTGCCGTCATTTGCGGTGTCTCACCCCTAGGATAGGATTCTCATCTCTCTATCCCTCTTCTTTGAGAGGTCTTGGCCATCAGTGACCGGCCAATGATCGAAAAATAAAAAGAAAAAGAGCGGATCTCCTATTTTTTGAATTCTTTAAATCTCCTGTCGATTGAACCTCGTCGTCAACCATCTTTAGCTCCACCACTACCTCCACCTACTGTCGGACATCCGGCCATGCCGCCACCCTTCATCGGAGCCCGAGCCATCGAGGCCCTCCCCGATCCGTCCTCTGTTCAGCCAGGAAGAGAAAGAAGAAAAGAAAAAAAAGAAGAAGAAGAAAAGAAAAGGAAAAAGAAAAAAAAAGAAAGGAAAAAGAAAAGGAAAGAAAAGAAAAAAAAGAGAAAGAAGAAGAAAAAAAATATAATGAAAGAGAGTTCTCTCTCTACCTTTCTCTCTCTAATTTCTCTCTCTAGATTCTCTCTCTACTTTTTTTCTAAAATTTTCTCTCTCTAAGATCTTTCTACTCTCTTTTTTCTCTCTCTAATTTCATCATGGATCCTAGAATAAATTTGAGATGAAAATAAGATGATCTGAGATTGCTTCGAAATTCATACAGTAGATTGAATTTCGATCCGGTCCTTATTCGAAATTTATAACATCGATCATGGTTAATCCATATTGAGTCATCATGATAGGATCTTTAATAATCTCGATCATGATTGCCTCATTTGAAGGATACGAAGATTTTCTCCACTTTCTCTCTAACTTTCTCTCTCTAAAATTTTTTCTCTTAAAAATTTTTCCTCTCTTCATGAATTTTCTTTCTCTAGAAGTCTTATGGATTAATGGAGGGTCCAAATACTTAGACAAATCTGAATTTTGGTTAATCCTAGGAGAGGTCCTGGATTTATGTTATTAGTATCGATTATCGATAATTTTTTCCATATATAATTTTTATATTTAATTAGGGTCATGAAGAGATATGATTGTCTGCATAAGATGTCAAGTGGAATATCTTGTTAGAGAAATTCATAAATCAAAGAAGAACATTGATTTCTATATTTGGATCAGTCACTGATAAAAGTAAGAATCCCTGTACATGATCACCATTATATATATGCTATTTTACTGTTGGTCTTGCATCATTGGTTTTGCATCATCGGATTTGAGATCGATAAATTTATTATATCTGAGATACTGTTATTTGATTTTGAGCATAAGTATGTTATATCAATATATATATATATATATATATGTATCAGAGATTGATGGTATGATTATATGGATATGACATATCTAAATTGATTATAATGTAAGTCGGAATTGATTTGATGAAATCAACACATAATGATTAAATGAAAAAGAGAGATATGATATGAACTAGTCTTATCATATGGAATAGCCCGTCAGGAGCTTATGCTTGGGACAGTCCACCAGAAGCTTATGCTTGGGACAGCCCCCACTGGCTCATACATGGATCAGCCGGCCAGGAGCTCATACTTGGGACAGTCCGCCAGGAGCTTATACCTGGGACAGCCTCCCATGGGCTTTCGTACGTGGGACAGCCGGCCAGGAGCTCATCTTGGGACAGCCTTGAAAGGCTTATAAGAGAAAAATTATTTGGATGGTGACTGAGGTATAGACTTGGTTAGTCCAAAGTCAAAAAGAAAAAGGTTAAAGATCATGTGATAATGAAAAAAGAAATGAAAGTCAAAACATGGAACAATCGTTGAACAAAAGTATTTCACCCATTAACATATAATGATGCATCTTTTTTGACAAGACAGATAATTTATAAATATTTACAGTATTCTGGATATTGAACATGAGATTTTATGTTTTATTGCTTATCCTTATTTTTAGATTATATTATTAAATTAATGTGATATTGAAATTCTTACTGGGCTGTAAAGCTCACACTCCTTCATCTTTCTTTTTCTTCTCAGAGATACAGGACTCTTATGATTGGCTATGGTTTGGATTGCAAGTGAGCAGATGAATAGATAGAATGTCATGATATCTGATCAGAGGATAGAAAGAATTTCAATTGTAATTACACAAGTTTTACTAATTATTATTGGAATTAGATATTATGGATATTGAGAATGTAATGAATTATTTTTGGCCTTGCATATTCTTTAGGGCTTGCTCTAAAGAGTATACGGCTATCACGTATCCGACCTGAGTGTTGGGTTTGTGGCGTGACACTACTTGACTCATTACATAAGATCCTATATATAAATACATGAAGGTAACTCTTATGCTACCCTCACGAATACAAAGTAATCCTTGATTTTCTAAATGATCATTTTCCTAAGTGGACTCTTTGATTTAAGAGTTACATGGCTCTTTGATTTTCATAACATATTAATGACTAGACCCTTGAACTTTCAGTAACATTAATTATAAATTAACTTCCAACGCTATAAAATGAATGCAGAATTTTTTTGGAGCAACGGCACATTTAGAACAAGTTTCTTTCATGAAGATCCTTGCATTCCATTAACGTCAAAGCTCCCAACAGAATTGGTCGGCAACTTTCCTAATGGATTTGTCCAGCTTTTTCCTGCTCCAGTCAGTCCACATGTCATGTAGATTTGAGGGTCACCCCCTGATATTCAGCTGAAACTTGAATGCCATCAAACACAACAGGCAAAACGGCATTTAAGCAAGAAATGGGATATGGATTCTTAGTTGGCTCCGCACAAGGAACATCCAGAACTAACAAGCCAGCCTTAATTTTGTCTTAGCAAAATCTCTCTCAACTTCCAGCTCTGCAACGTCCAAAAATTCAACAAGTTGGATGGGGATAAAAGGATCCATTGGATATGTCTTTCCAGGTAAAAGCTCAAAAATATTCTCTCATCACTCTTTCATATACATAATTGAAATTGCAGATAATTATATGGATCACTGAACCCACCCAAGAGACATGAGTGGCCCAAAGTCAGGATGGTTTAAAAATCTTTAATGTGCTGCTTCGCTCTATTCATAATTGAAACTAAGTTTGGTAGAGGTCCAAACAGTAGACCTGAAATTGCTTCCATTTAAATCAAGGTATTATTATTATTATTATTATTGTTTGGTGGCATAAATCTCAATAAATCTATTATACGGCACCGGGCATAATTGACTCATCTTCATTTAATGACATAACTCTATGTTTTGCTTTTAATAAAAAATTATCTTCATTTCTAAACTATATGCCAATTACGCTGCAATCGATGTACAAATGAAATGCAGAATATGTGATGGACAGCAAAATTTGTAGGCGGGGAGATGCATATAGCTATGGTCCTATGGAATACTTCTGCTGGAGATGCTTATGGGGTGAAAGATGATATATTTAAGGATGGTTTAAATCTGCATAAATTTGTTAGCATGGCTTTTCCGGAAACAATCATGGAGATTTCGGATCCCGAGATCCTGCCAAAGAATGTGAAGAAGCTAATAACAACAGTAGCTAGAAATTAAAATGCTGCCAGGATGAGAACGCGGAAATGCATTATTTCGTTACTTGGAATTGGGCTTTCATGCTCAGAGAATCGCCGAAAGAATGAATGGACATGCGAGATGTTGCCAATAAATTCAACACAATTAAAGACAAGGTTGTCTGTTGTCGAAATCTTCGAAGAGGAGCCGTGGCCGGTTGCTGAGAACGAGCGAAACCGGTGGAGAAAAATTTGAGTTGCAGTCCACAAAAATTTAGGAATCATAGATCGAGGGAGTACACCAAGAGTACATACACCATGAAAACCAAAACCCAATAAATAAGCACTAGTAGAATACATAAAGATTCGTCCATCGATAGAGAGAATACATCACACTCACAATACAGATAGCATGTCTTATGCATCGACCTAACGCATTACTTCTAACATCTTATTTATTATTTTGATAATCGGCAAAGTAAAAAGCTTGCATCAACCTAGGTACTCGAAAGGAGAACCTTGACAATCCATTTGTAGAAGACTAATTGAGTCTTGCAGATTTGATGTTCACACCAAGAAACCAGACGACCCTCTTACTTTTCCTCTACAAAATCGAATTAGTTAAGGTCACCATTCCGACATGATCCTCTGCACTAAATCAGAAAACATAATAAGCCAATTGGTTAACTGATACAGGTACAATAGACAGTATCAGCTGCAGTAACATAGTATTCATTTCCTTTTGCTAACGAAGTTGGGTAAAAAACAAGAAGTTACCATATTAGGTTGACAACAATATAATACTTAATTGACATCAAGTAAAATGGAAACTTAGATAGTTTAGGCCTGATGGTGCCTTCTCATGAAGTAATCCGCAGGCCCTCCAATTACTTAAAAAATGCTTCACATGCACAAATTTTATCCAAAACAAATTTTTGCTGGATTGCCAGCGACAAAATGGACATTAGAGTCCTGAATAAAATATCGGTTCCATATATTGCACTAAAACTCGGCCTTGATCAAATTCGGGATAGAAATTAAGGTGTTTCCAATTGTTTAAAAATGTACCTATGTTTTTAGGGGCTGCAGGTCGGTGGGCATTCGGATGGCTGGGGATAACCAGGAATCTGTGGGTCGCTGTAGTAGCCGAGCATCCTCTTTATCACATTTGTAATTGTATGGAAGTTCTCGTTGCCCACCACCTTTGCCTCTGCAACAACCATGAAAAATAAAACTATTGCATGAGGATAGCTGAAGGACAGTGTCAGTTGTTGATAAGCAAAACATAAATAAAATAGAACTCTCCTCATCATCTTCCACGCAAACATTTCGAGAGATATCAACTTGACAGATATGTAATAATTTAACAGAGGAATTAATAGAAGAAATCTTGTATGCAAGGTTTTAATTGCTTCCATATATCTGCACAGCGGCCTTGGCCTAGAATTTTAGTTGGTAATTATCATATTTACCCAACATAATAAGATACCGCACGGCCAAAAGAAATTCGAAAAATTTTTCATAAAACCAAAGTATGTGAATGATGTGACATATATAATTAACAAAATATTTTTTATTACTTGACATAAGTAGATTGGGTGTGCATTGCTCATAATATATAGACCCGATATTAGGTTGAATCAGGCTCGCCGTAATACTTGAAGATCCCAGCTCTTGCAGGATTAGACAATCTAGAACCACCATCACACCAGCCTCAAAAAAAAACAAACCCACCGGAGCAACTCCCCCGTCTCCACCTAGTCCAGTGAATTTCATGGACATGCAGCAAGTTCATGGTGTAAGGTACAATAAACAAGCATATTTCTACATAAGCATATCAATTGTTTGGAGCAATGTTACTTTACAAATTTTGATGCAACAGAGAATACATGCAGGCCATTCATTCATAGATGAGAAGAAATGATGATATGAGAGAAGCCAACGAGCCAATGATTTTATCCCATTTATGCCCCATCCATATGAAATAAAGCCATTCTATCCCCATCAAAAAAAATTAAGACATTCTATGACAAGTAGGTATGATGATTTTTTTTTTTTTTTTGGGAGAGAGAGAGAGAGAACGATACTTACTTTGCGGATCGTTTTGAACAAGTTCCCTCGAGGCCAAAACGGGTATGATGGCCATGCTTGACACAAGAAACATGAGCAGCAGTATGCGTGTATGGAGAGCCATCATCCCTTAGGCCTTAACACACCCCTCAGAAGTCAGGTCTAAAGATGAGACAACGTGATTCCCTTCTTGTAGCCGTGATATTTATAGGCAGGTTAACACGGCAGCACAGCACATATTTTGTTGACCTTAATATGTTCAGCAAATATAAATATATTGATTGATAAAAGGTCAAGAAACGGCTCTTACGTGATTGTTAGGTGACCGTTGCCTTCAAACGTTGCCTTGGAAACCACGATATCTTTCCACCTGACCTAAAGGAAACGGCTAGGGTCGCCATCGACGACTGCAAGAAAAGATGATGCATGAACTAATCCCACGACTCCCGTGAGTGGCTTCCATTCCCCGCTTTGCACAGGGGAGCGCTGTAATACAGGGCTCGTTAGATTTTATCCAAATTTCTGGATTGCACTTGGCAATCTAAACCGTTTCCCCCACTAGGAAGTAGAGTTTCCATGTTTTATTACGGACATGGTAGGTTTGTTAGTTAGGTTGATATTGTTGAAATCATGATTGATAATCTATAACTTGCCAATTTAGAGGGCGTCTAGTTGAGGAGAGTTGGGGTCTGGAATAGAAATGGGAATGGATTACCCTCATTACAACCATTTGGTTGGAGGAGTCTAATTCTGATTTTGATTTCGGACTAGAATGAGATGACCTAGTTCCTCTAGAGTTCAATCATGACTTTCTTTTAAAGATTCAAATCTCTATTCTGATCCTGATTTCGGCCTCAAATTAAATATTTCTAATGGTATAACCGTTGCAATTCTAATTCCAATCCATTTCAATTTCAATTTTAATTCTGGTTGCGGATCAAAAACCCTTGGACGATCTCTCACAGCAGTAAAAGCCAAGCATGGTGGAATGAAGTAAAGAATTCTCTCTCTCTCTCTCTCTCTCTCTTCTCTTTTTCTTTTTCTTTTTTTTTTTTAAGAAAAAGAGAGGCATTCTCCCCTACCAACCACCTGGGTGTAGGAGGAACTCGGACCAGGTCATTGGTTACCCCTGATAATGACTATATCAATTTTGACTAGTTGGCACCCAAGGCAAAAGTATCTATAATCAATGTAGGGCCTAACTGGATGCATATAAATTAAAATTATTCACATAAATTTCTTCTTATGAAAAGGTGCACCCAAATACCTGCGGATCAATGCACATTAAACAATCAGACTCTCGAAGAACATCAAACGATTCCTGTAACGAAAAATGAAAGCTTTTACATGATCTACTTGAAAGCAAGAAAGGGACTGGGATTGACTTATTATATAAATGTCTAGGATTTGTCATGAATTTTTTGTGAAAATAAAAATATTAAATTACCAATAACAAGTCAAAATGTCGATTGTCAAGTCAACTCCAACCAACAATTGGAGCCACATTTACTCGTCTAAGACAGAGACTGCACATCAAAATATGTGGACTAGACTACAATCTTTGGTGCATCTTACCAACAGCTGAGTCTTCTTTTCTAAATCGGTAATGCATTTTCATTCTTGGTTGAACCTGCAACTCTAAATCAGTAATGTATTTTCATTTAACTTTTTATTAAATAAAAAATAAATTATGTCTGTAGTCTTTAAACTACATTCAATTTTTTTAAATGATCTCTAAACTACAAAAATCTAAATTTTAGTCTCCGAACTTTTTGAACCATTTTAATATTGCCCTTCGCTCATTTTCGGCACCTTTCTCGTACCAAAAATCCTACGTGGTAGTCATCGATGCTTATATGACAGTTACCGATGCTGATTTATAATAAAAAATAATATTTTATTATTATTATTTTATTATAAATTTGATTCATAAAATATAATATTTTGTTATTATTATTATTATTTTTATTATTCTTCTTCTCCTTCCTCCTGACCGACCATTCCAGCCACACCCTCGCTTGCCTCGGTGCCCCCCCGCCCTGGCACCCGCACCCCCGCCCGCCCCGGACCCCCTCTCCGGTGCCCCCTCTCCTTCCCTCTGGCCTCCCTCTCTAGTGTTGAGGGCGAACGGTTGGTCATCACCGTTTAGAATCCCACTGCAGGCGATCTCTAACGATGATGAGGATGGAAGAAGGGCAAAGGAGGCGAGCAACGGCGACGGTGGCGAGGTGAAGGGAGGGAGATTGGAGGGGAGGAAGGATGCAAGGGCAACCGCACGGACCCATCGCAAAAGAAAGAAAAAAAGAAAAAGAAAAAAAAAAAAACAAACCCCCTTCCCCCTTCCCTATTCGGTGGAAATAGAACACCTCCCTTCCCTCTTCTTTGGCACCCTCTCTCCTTCTCTCTCTCTCTGCCTCTCTCATGTGTGCTCACTTTCTCCCTTTCCTATTTTGGCGGGAATCAAAATAGGGTGTGCGGCGGGGCAAGGACCAAGGCGGGCGGGGGTGGTGTGCATTGGGGCGAGCGGGGATGCGACGGGGCAGGCTGGGGGAGGGGGGTGTGTGCCGGGGCAGGCAGGGGTGCAGCGGTGGTGCAGGTAGATGGGTCGGTCGGGAGGAAGGAGAAGACTCAATCTTTTTCATTTCTTTTTTTTTAATGCTTTGAGATTCATGCGGGGCACCTAATTATCCATGTAAGCACCGGTTCGGGCGAAAGAAGTAAACCGATGAGAGAAAGTCGTCGAAAATCACCGAAAGGACAACATTAAAATGGTTCAGAAAGTTCGGAGACTAAAACTTAGGTTTTTATAGTTTAGGGATCATTTAAAACAATCTGATATAGTTTAAGGACTGCAGACATAATTTATCTTTAAATTAATTGGATGATTAATGATTTAATATCATTAGTTTTCATATATTTCAAAAAAATAAAAAAAAAGAAAGTATCTTGTCCTTGTGTTCTCCTTAATAGCTGATTATTGTTATACTCTCAAACTTCATGCTTTATATTCCTCTGTAAACATTACAAATTCATACTTTGCGCCTTAATAAATTGGGGGGAGCACCCTGGTACCTCCATTTACACAAAAAAGAAAAAAAGTCTCCAACCAGCAGCTGTCTTTCTCATTTACAACCAAAAAGAAAAAGATAAAGAAAAAAGAAAAAAAAAAGATTGCGTGCGTAAGGTTTTGGCCGATCAAGTTTTTGGTAAATGTTTGGGAATATTTTGTAATAAAACCTTGAATAAACCACCTACCCTGGTGTAGATGGTCCAAAAAAAGACACTAGTTATCAATCCATCCATTGAAAATGATTTGTTACGTGACGAATAGGAAAAGTGCTAGTAATTCCATGGCCCTTAGCCATGACTTTAATTTTTCAGGAAAAAACTCTTTCATGCGGCACGAGAAGATTAGTATGATTAATGAATTAATCTTTATAATAGATAAAAGTTCCTGCAGGGATAGCATTTTTATTCTTAACAAAGTCAGGTCTCCAAGAATTTTTCAACGAATAATAGTTGTTGCGGCCAACTCCCTGTCGCCGGTGACGAGCACCTGCAAGACAGCATCCACACAAATCGGATTGGTGTCCGGCGGAGACCCTCCGATGCTTAAGTCAGAGAAGGAACAGTAGTTTTTGAATTTAGGAAGTAGCAGAGTTCTGGCCCCGAGATGGCTTATCAGTACTGCTCACTGACCCCCTTTTTATAGATGATTCTGGTGTAACCATCGAGCACGTGATCCCGCTTTTTATGGCGCTAAGTTGTCGGGCCATAAAAATGAAACTAGTGGGACGTTAATTCCCCTTAATAGCCTGACACGTAGTCGATAATCGTTTGTGACGGTTATGATATGTTGAGCAGATTAGCCGATCATATGTCGGTAGAACCGACCATATGCCAATAGAATCTATGAGCGACCGTCGGCTAGTAGTTCTGTTATGCTGATGGTCTAAGTCATTCACTGTCGATTAGTAGTAGTCGAATCATTAGTCAGTCAGCCGACGGTAAGTTGGTGCGGTTCGCTCAGTCGGTCGATGAAGAGTCGAAACCGCATGTTCAGCCGATACGCAGTCGGAGTCGTGGTAACCAAAGTTTGGAAGTTGGTCGGTTTACCCCAACAGTTGCCCCCCACTCTCAAGTCCAAGGTGAACCGACGTGTATATTGTCACGTGGTTCGTCACATTGGATGAAGGGAGTTATTTCTATCACATCGAACCTCAATTTTGATGCTGCTTTCTCCGAGATATGGGCGATCGGCTGCTTTATCGTTTTGGTGGGTACGATCATCTTTAAACTGTCACACTGACTGGATGATTCAGTATCAGTTATCAGTGTCAGACATCATTTTGAAAAGTTGATTCGATGTCGGCCGATATGATTCTGACAAGTAGATTTATGCCACGTATCCGAATGTTATTTGATCAGACTGTTCACACAGATTAAGGTGATGTGGCTCGATTTGGGGTAGGTACGTCGAACTGTCGGATCAATGGTCGGTCCAGATGTTGCCACGTGTCATCATCTGATAAATCTTTGATTCGATCGCCTTCATCTCAACTGTAGAGGGATCCTATATATACAGGATCGCTCTCAACCAAACTTCTACTTTTTATTTTGTCTTTCTTGGTGCTGAAACTCTGTCAGACGGTCACCCCAGTGTCAGAGGTTGTTATTCCCATCTTTTTCAGGTCAAGTTCCTATCTTTCCTTAAGTCTCTGTTCCTTTAGAATCTCTGCCTTCTTTAGAGTCTTGTCTCTTATGGCTAGGACTCCTCCTTCTCGGGACTGTCGGTCGGAGAATCCGACTGACGAATCCCAGGCAGGTCTAGAGGTGGAGGCTTCTTCACTTTCGAGGCCGAATGTCCAGCGATTTCGAGAATAGTATTGTATCCCAGAGCAATTTCAGCTTTTCATCCCTGGGGTCGATGGTCGGGTGAATACCCCTCCTTCAGGCTAGGTGGCCTTCTATGTTGAAGATCTTCGGATAGGTCTTTGATTTTTGATTTTAAAATTTGTTCGAAATATTTTAGATTACTACGAACTTTGTCCGGCTCAGCTAGCACCGAACTCGGTCTGGCTGATAATTAGTTTTGCCTTGTTGTGTTGGTTGCTACCGACTAAACCTCGTCCTTCTCTTTTTCAAGCTTTCTTCATCCTCCGAGCTCATCCGAAGGCCCGAGGGTGGTGATTTTTTAACCCCCGAAAAGGTCTTTCCTTTATTATCGGTCTTCCATCGTCCATTCATGGATGGAAGAATCAATTCTTCTTCTCTTCCTCTACCCTTCCTTGGGGTTTTCCTTCCCATTGGGGCGATCCATGAACCAGTCCCAATGACAACAGTCAAGTAGAGGTCGGCGATCGGGAGAACTTCCATCGGCTGAAAGACATGGTGGTCCCGATGCAGAAGGAGCTTGTGATCGAACAGGCCCTTTATGACGTCGGCCTTAGTTTGGTCGTCCGTCTAGATATAGTTGGTCAGTCATTTCTGACTTCACTTTTTTTTTACTTGTTTAAGTTGTACTGACTTCTGTTGTAATTGTAGCCATGCAGCCGAGGGAGCGAGTGTCGAGTACCGACATTCGTCAGCACGCTTCCAGGAAGAGGGCAGCATCCGAGGTTGGACCTTCTCAATCATCGAAGAGGCATCAAACTTCGACGCAAGTTCAAGCGGCACCAGCTTCAGTCGTCGCTTCAATGCCGACTAAGGAACTCGATGCTCCATCTGCATTGGTTCCTGAGCCGATCCTGGCACTGTCGGCCCCGACAGTGCTCCTTGCTGCATCATCCGAAGAAAGGGCAGCAAGGAGAACTACCGAAGCACCGTCGGTAGTTCCATCGACTGAGAAGGTTTGGGTCGATGCAGGAGAACCCGAACAATCTGCGACTGCGCTAGTTGCTCCTTTAGTTGGGGCGCAGTCGAGTTCAAGCTTTCCCTCGCTTTCGAACATGGGGCCGCCGACAAGGGCTTGGGGGAAAGCTCCGATGACTTCGGCAGAAGATGTAGCATCGGAGGGCCAGATGGTTCACTTCAACCTTCAAGTGCCTGGTGATGAATCGGCCTTGGCCAATCCGACATTGGTCAAGCAACTATGCCAAGCCGCTCTTCTTTCGATTGATCAGGAGCACTGGAAGAAACGGACGGTGGCGGAGATGTTTTCATCCTTTTATCCGATGATAATTGGGGTAAGTTTCTTTTTTTTTTTTTAACCCAACTTATCTTCTGTCTGCAGTTGATCCATGACATGTTCGACCTGGAAGCCGGCTACGCGATGGTTGGCAATTTTCATAGGTCATGGATGAATAAGGTGGTGACTGCCGATGCTGAGAGAGGGGCTACACTCGAATAGCTTAAGTCGGCAGCGTAGCAGGAAGCTAAGCTTCAAGAGGAGGTTTTCTGACTAACTGACGACTTAGCATCCTCGGAGGCTGAACTTAAGTCAGCTCTCGAGGCTATTTCGGCTCTTGAGTCGTAGGTCAAGAGCAAAAAACACTCTATCCACCGGCTTCGACAGGAGCAAGACGGATGCATCGAAGAACTTGAAGCCAAATGTGGACGTCATCGGGCCAGCCTGGAAAGGTTGGCATTGGCCGAAGAAGAGTCATCCTCCACTCAAGCCGATGCTGATTTGGCGAAGGCGGAAGTGGAGTCAGCAAGGGAGGCATTGAGTCGGGTAATCGAAGATTTTTGAAGTTCGAAAGAATTCAAGGAAGAGATCCTCGAAGGTGACTTCGCCTCGTACTGCATCGGGTATGAAGACGATCGAGATACGATCGAAAAATTATATCCGAACCTCGACTTGAGCAGCATCATCCCTTCAAGATTTGAAGATGGGGTTGCTGAAGAAGAAGCAATGCTGACTCAAGATGAAGCATCGATCATGCCTGAAGTTGTTCAAATCGCCGACACTACACCAGAGCAAAGGAATAGGAACGATGACGAAGCTTACTCTATGTATTTTGCTTTCCTTTTTGTGTAATTGGATACATATAATCGAACTTCAGTCTAATTTTGTAACTTCTTTTTGACAATGAATGAAATTATTTTCTTCTAAGTTTGAATTATTTGTCTGGGTATTAAGTCTGTAATGTCTGCAATGTAAAGTAGCCACGGAACATTAATCGGTGATCCGATCATTTGGTAGAACTTGTGGAATATTCGTTAGTCACGTAGTCTTTGACGTACTTAATAGAAGTTAGGATAATGATGGTAAGTCGAATATCCTATATCCTACGCTTGGTCAGTTTGTACGTCAGATCATTTGATAATCGATAGCAAGTCGAATATCCTTTGACTGGCTGTAGCCATGTCAATATAATTTCAATCTGATCTTGATCATTTTGGCATTTCATTCCGCTTAGTTAGGACTAAGTCAGCATATTAGTCTTTCGACTGTAATCAGTTTTTACAGTGGAAAGCCGACATTGATAATCGAGATATAATCGACACTACAGCTTTTGCAGTGAAAGTCTGTATATTTGATGTTGGTTTGAGATTGCAGTCGGTATATCGATTTTTGCAAGAAAATCAAAATATAATCGACACCGAAGCAGTTGATTCTCTGGCTTTTATAGTGAAAGCTGAAATAAACTCCATGTCGAAGTACAGTCGATAGTTCGATTTTTACAATGAAAGCCGACATATAGTCGATCGTTGATAGAACTTGACCAAGGCTTGTAATTTTGAAATTTTTGTATTGTATTCCAAATAATATATATATCAACAACTTTATAGGTGATATATTTTCAGATTGTCGGCATTCTATGTTTGGAGTATTGCCGACCCTTCAAGGGTTTCTAGTCGATATACGTCCGGTCTAAGAGTTTTGAATATTTTGTAAGGTCCTTCCCAATTTGGAGACAGTTTTTTTTTATCTAAAGGTTTTGAGATTTTTGCTTTTCTTAAGACCAAATCTCCTGGCCGGAAGATCTTCGACTTGACTCTTGTATTATAATACCGGGCTATTCTTTGCCGATATACAGCCATCTAAACTTGAGCTTACTGTCGGAGTTCTGAAAGGAGATCTAAGTCAGCTCTCCGATATTTAGAATTGCTCGGCTCACTGTATTATTCTACTCTTGTTGATGGTAGTCCGATCTCGAGTGGGATCATTACTTCTGTTCCATAAACCAAATTAAAGGAGGATTCTTCAATCGGTATGTAGAGAGTTGTTCGGTACATCCATAAGATCGGATATAATTCTTCCATCCAGAGGCCTTTGGCTTCATTCAGTCGGGTCTTAAGTCCGTGCAACATTGTTCGGTTTGTTACCTCCACCTCTCCATTTGACTGTGGATGGCCGACTGATGTGAGTTTGTGTGTGATATGAAACTTCGTATAAAATTTTTTAAAATTTTGATTATCGAATTATCAACCATTATCGATGATGATGGTATACGGTAAATCGAATCTGTAAATGATAGATTTCTGAATGAAGTCTTCTATTTTATTTTCAGTGATTTAGGCCAGAGGTTCGGCTTCTATCCATTTAGTGAAGTAGTCAATAGCAATCATTATGAATTTTCTCTGATCAAATATCGGGGGAAAAGGATCAAGTATATCGATTTTCCATTGTACGAAGGGCCATGGTGCTACAATCGATGTCAACTGACTAGTCGGTTGATGTTGTATATTTGTATATCTTTGATATGGTTCACACTTTCGAACAAGTTCAGCTGCATCTTTCTTTATGGTGGGCCAATAGTATCCTTGTTGCAGGACTTTATAAACTAGAGATTTGCCTCCCAAGTGATTTCCACAAATTTCTTCGTGTACTTCTCTAAGTGCATAGTCGGTATCTGTAGGTCCAAACACTTTAGCAAGGAAAGTGAGAATGACCTTTTGTAGAGATGACCATTCAACATTACATATTGAGAGGCTATCCATCGAAGTCGTTTGGCTTCTGAAGGATCTGTAGGAAGAATCCCATCGGTCAAGTATTGGACGATCGGATCCATCCAGCTTGGTTCGATAGTGAGCTGCAATACTTCCTCGACTTTATTGATACTCGGCTGTTTGAGACATTCAACGAATGTCTGACCCAGCGAATTGAAAGCGGTAGTAGCCAATCATGAAAGTATGTCAGTCCGAGTATTTTCAGTTCTGAGAATGTGAAAGATCTCAAAATATTTCAAGCTTGCTGTAATATCTTTTACTTTCTGAAGGTACTTCGTCATAGTGGAGTCTCGAACTTCAAATTCACCCTTGACCTATCCAGCAATCCATTGTGAGTCGATGAAGATCTTCAAACTGTCGATCTCAAGCTCTTTGGCTATTTTCAAGCTGGCTAAGAGTGCTTCATATTCGGCTTGATTATTTAAGGCTTTAAAGTTAAACCTTAGGGTATATTCAGTGACTATCCCTTCAAAATTTATGAGTATAAGGCCGGCTCTATTACCTTATGCATTAGATGCTCCATCAATATGCAGCACCTAGGTCGACCTTAGATCGGGTTCGAGAGTCGTAATCTGCTTTATTGTATTATCATCTGTATCTTCTGGCTTATTATCGGATATTATACATTCTGCGATGAAGTCGGCTAGAACTTGCACCTTCATAGACGATCGTGGGCGATATTGTATGTCGAGCTCGTCAAGCTTTACTGCCTACTTCACCATCTAACCTGACGTATCAGGTCGATGTAAGATCGCCTTCAATGGCTGATCTGTCAAAATCATAATTGGATGTGCTTGGAAGTACGGACGAAGTCGTTGTGCCGATATGATTAGAGCGTAGATCATTTTCTTCGCTCTTGAGTATCGGACTTCGACATTGTGAAGTACTTTACTGGTGTAGTAGATCGATCGATGGATTCGATTTTCATCCTCCTGGACGAGCACCGAACTAACCGCTTCTGTTGAAGTCACCAAGTAGAGATACAATATCTTTCCGACCTTCGATTTTGTAAGCAAAGATGGAGAAGCCAAGTATTTTTTCAAATCTTTGAAGGACTGTCGGCATTCATTCGACCATAAGAAGTCCTTTGTCTGCCGCAAAGTTTTGAAGAATAGCAAGCATCTCTCGACCGACCTAGAAATGAATCGACTGAGTACGGCGATCCTTCCGTTGAGTTGCTGTATCTCTTTCTTTGAGCTCAGATGCTTCATGTTGATGATGGCCTTTATCTTTTCAGAATTAGCCTCAATTCCTCATTATGAAATAAGAAATCCGAGGAATTTTTTGGAGGTTACCCCAAATGCACACTTGCTCGGGTTTAACTTCATCTGATATCGTCGAAGCATGTCAAAGGCTTCCTCCAGATCCCAAAATGAAGTTTGGAGACTCTTCACCAACATATCATCCACATATACTTCTATATTTCATCCGATCTGTGCCTTGAAGATCTTATTGACAAGCTGTTAATAAGTAGCTCTGGTATTTTTCAAACCGAAAGGCATTACTTTGTAGTAGTATATGCCTTTGTCGGTTATAAAAGTTGTATGCTCTTCATCTTCTGGTGCCATCCGGATTTGATTATATCCGACGAAGGCATCCATGAAACTCAGAAGTCGATGGCCTGAAGGTGCATCAAACAATTGATCAACTTCGATAATGAAAAGCTGTCCTTCGAACAAGCCTCATTCAAATCCATATAGTCGATGCAGGTTCTTCATTTTTTATTGATTTTTCTCACCATTACCACATTGGTGAGCCAATCGGGATATGTAGCTTCTTTGATGAAGTCTGCTGTGAGGAACTTGTTGACTTCTTCATCAATGATCTTTTGTCTTTCAGGGGTAAAAGGTCGCTTCTTTTGTCTCACTGGCTTAACGTTCAGGTTGATATTAAGTCGGTGATTTATTACTTCTGAAAGAATCTCGAGCATGTCGGTGGCTGACCAAGCAAAAATATCAATATTGGCTCTGAGTAATTTTATTAATTGTTGCCGCTCTGAGTCAGGCAGTTGCAATCCAATTTGGACCGTTTTCTCGGGATCTTCTTCTTTCAGCGGGATAGAAACCAATTGTTCAGCTGGTTCACCTCTTTTCTGATTCTCTCTTTGGTCTAATTTATCGACAGGCAGAGAGTCTTCAGGCTTATTATTTTGGGTGGAGACAAGGAAGCAGCGTCGGGCAAATTGCTGATCTCCACGTATCTCTCTGACTCTATTTCTCGTTGAGAATCAGACTAATAAATGGTATGTCGAGACCACTACTTTCAGAGCGTTGAGTTCAAGTCGTCTGAGTATGGTGTTATAAGCCGAAGATACTCGAACTACTGTGAACATTATGAAGATGGTGCTATATTGTGGTTCGATTCCAGCAATTAAGGAGAGAGAGATTTCTCTTTCTACTGTGACAACATCTCTTGTGAAGCCGACTAATGGCGTCGAGACTCTCCTGAGTCGATCAGTCGGTAGTCGCATTCAGAAGAAAGTCAGATAAAACAGAACATCAATCAAGCTTTCATTATCTATAAGGATTCTTTTTACATCATAATTTACTATTATTGTCGAGACAACAACAGCATCGTTATGGGGAGTTTAAATTCTCCGAACATCTTCTTCTGAAAAAGTTATTACATTATTGAATCATCGTCGTTTCACCGACTCTTCTTCGAAAGTTTCCCCCTAGTCCAGTCGTCCGGAGATCATGTTGATCATCCCTGCGGTCGATTGATTATTCGCAGCTTCCTCAATTTGTGGCTAAGGTCGTCGATCGGCAGGAGCTTGAGTCGGTGGATCTCTCCGGTACTTCTCGAGGTAGCCTCATCGAATCAGGGCCTCTATCTCGTCCCTGAGTTGAATGCATTGTTTGGTATCGTGACCGTGATCACGATGGAACCGACAATACTTTCTCCAGTCGCAGTTCCTCAATGACGCTTTCATCGATGGAGGGTGTCGTAGGTATTCTGCTCCTTCGATCTCCATGAGGATCTGCGCACGGAGAGCAGAAAGAAGAATGTAGGAGTCATACCTACTATAACTCGGCCTTAGACTCCATCGTCAGGGCGAAGCTTGCTTATTGGAAGGTGGCCAACTTGATTCGGCCAGAGCTCCTCTCTTCTTCTGTTTCTTTTTCTTCTGACCTTTGCCTTTTGTCTGGCGTCGGTCAGAAGCTCTTTCATCCACACGCATATATTTGTATGCATGCTTCAGAAGTTTAGCATAAGTCCGGAGGAGAGTCTTGTCCAAAGAATATGTGAATCGAGATCCCCTCAGATCTCTTTTTATGGCCGCTAATCTGTTGCAGCCAACTTCCTGTTTCCTGTCATCGGTAACGAGCACTTGCAAGATAGCGTCCACACAGACCGGATTGGTGTCCGGTGGGGACCCTCAGATGCTTAAGTCAAAGAAGAAAGTTGGTGCATAGTAGTTTTTGAATGTAGAAAGTAGCAGAGTTCTGGTCCTAAGATGGCTTACCAGTACTGCTCACTTATCTCCTTTTTATAGATGATTCTGATGTAACCGTCGAGCACGTGTTTACGCTTTTTATGGCTCTAAGTTGTCGGGCCATAAATATAAAATTAATGAAGCGTTAATTTTTCTTAATAGTCGTGACACGTAGTCGATAACCATTTGTGACGGTTATGGTATGTTGAGCAGATTAGCCGATCATACGTCGGTAGAACTGACCATATATCGGTAGAATCTATTAACGACCATCGGCTAGTAGTTTTATTATGTCGATGGTCTAAGTCGTTCGCTGTCGATCGGTAGTAGTCGAATCATTAGTCGGTCAGCCGACAGTAAGTCGGTGTGATTCATTCAGTCGATCGATGAAAAGTCAAAACCGCATGTTCAGCTGATGTGCAGTCGGAGTCATGATGATCAAAATCGGAAGCTGGTCGGTTTATTCCAATAACAGACAAGTAATACCAAGAGAGAAATTATATCAGTGAAGTAATGGGATGAGAGCTTGAATGTGAGTACATCCGTGTGCAGGTAGGATACGGTGGACTTGCACAATTTTTAAATTATTGAAACTGGTATGAAAATGGACATGCATCACTGATATGGACATTGATGGCATGAAACTACGTCTGTACATGTATACCTATACACATACATTCATACATACATACATACATATATTTTAACTTTATTTTTAAACATACGACAGGCGGTTAAGCTTATCTGGTAGACAGGCTTCGGGCGAAATATAAGATGGCCATTGAAATCAACAGTAAAAAAACAAATTTTTTTTTGATAGAAAATGAGAGGGAGATTCCTCTGATTCATTAAAAAAAATATTATATATAGTTTTATAGTGTATAGAAATACGAGACACTCGTTACGAACGTTTGGCATGGTGAATATAAATCCTGCCCTCAAGTTAAATTCCCATGCAGACACCTGAATAGATGACACGCAATAGGACAAGTGATTAAAGCTCGAGAGTACAGAAAATATTATAAAGCTTATACAAATATGAAAAAAATATGATCAAATTATTAGACAGACTCGATCTATAATATTCAGCCAATAAAAAAAATCATGACAGATACAATCATCTGTTTAGCCATCTTAAAATAATATTATAATAATATTTGTTTCATTGAGCGTATTTATTATAAACTAAATCCATTCCATATGGGCGGATCCCAAATGCTGCTCGCCCTTTTGCATATACAATTCTTTTTACGGAGGCCGGGGCCACTTTTCAACGTGTTTTTTTTTGGTACAACTTTTCAACGTGATTGCCCAACAATAAAAAGGGTTGTCGCACGCGATTTCAAAAGTCCAACAAGGACTGTGACTTTTGATAGAAAGCTTATCCAGTAAACATATACTTGACTTTGACCAAGTCCATCAAATGTAGTCAATCATACGTGGCTTAATTGTTACCGAGTGTAAATAAGTGGACAAAGTCTAATTAGAGCTGCGTTGACTTTGACGTCGCACGTTTTGCCAGTATGCAAAAATTGCTTACTATTTCTGCTCTTCCTGAAAAGCAAATCACTTATTGTCCAAATTTGTCTCGACCTAGATAATGACATCTATAAACATTTTCCTCTTTTCTTTATGGTACATCTACTATGTACGGTTGCCGGTTGGACTTCTATTCGGCTGCATGGAAGAAAGGAAAGGACTTAGCGACAATCATTTCTCATCACCAAAAGCATGAGGTAAGTTGCCAAGAAAAATCTTCAGTGAGTGTATCCAAAAAGAAAGGATCTTCAGGGTAAAACAAAGTCTATATAGTTGGATACGCTTTAAAGACTCGTTTGGTTGATAGAAAATGAAAGGGGAAGAGGCATTTTCTAAGAAGTGAAGAAAAAGCCTCTTGTTTGGTTGGAGTTTTAAGAGAAGAGAAAATGAAAAAAATACTTCTCATAGAAAGTCACTTTTCATATTTCATGAAAAATGAAAATCCATGGAGGAGATAGATTTTGACACTTCCCATAACATGAAAAGTGATAGTATTTTTTTTTTTAAAATATCCTTTTAAGATCCATGGCTAAAATTTAATAAAATATCAATGGATAGTTAAGATGAAATACTGAATAGTAATATAATATTATATTAATATTATCTTAATATTTATATAAATATAATATTAATATTTATTATATTTTAATATTTATATTATTATAATATTTTTATTAATATTAATATAATACTTATATTAATATTATATTATATTTATATTTTTTATTAATAAATTTATTATATTAAAATATCCATATTATATTAATATAATATTAATATATTAGTATTATATTAACACAATAAATTATTATGGTCTAATGTTATATTATAATATGTTAATATTATATTTATATTAATATTAGTATAATATTAATATTTATATAAAGTTTATGAGTAAAAATGTATGGTTTTATATCTACTAAAGGTTTTATATCTACTAAAGGTATAATAGGTATTTTACACAGTTTTTTCAAAAAAATAGGTGTTTATCCAAACATAAGCTACTTTATAATAAGTCATCTTTCCATGGTCAACCAAATATACCAAAATGCTATTTCAGGAAGTAACTTTCTGGGAAGTTACTTTTCAGAAAGTTACTTTCTGGAAAGAAAAATTTTTTTCGCGAACCAAACGAGTCCTAGCATGCTATGTCAGCATCACTCGAAGCTGCCGGGTGCTGACCATTTCTAGTATTTTGGAGAAGTAATTGCAAGGTATTGGCTAGAAAAATATTCATTGTATGTACGCAAAAAAATAGGTGTTGTGGATAAGACAAAGCCTATATAGCTGAATTGACATGCTATGTCAGTGGCACTCCAAGCTGCTGGGTGCTGAATTGCGAAGTATTGGCTCGGAATTGACGGAACATTGATGATAACGTTTGTAAACCAAGTTCATCATAAAAAAGCATTTGCAAATTAAGTTTTTCTGACTTTTTCTTGTATTTTCTTGGATCAAATTAGATCTCATATGGAAACATTGAATCTCTTGTAAGCATCAATTAACACCTAAGCAATCATGCTTTCTTCTTAAATGAGTACTTAACAACCATGTCAGAAAAATGTCTTAAATTGTTACAAATGAAAGTAATGCTACCTAGCACCAATCCCTTGAGAAAAGTTTTGTCTATGAAGAATATCCCTCAAGGGTAACAACAAGAAAAATGGTTAATTGCATCATATATAGAAGGCTCAAATATTGTCTACTAATTGGATGGCAAGTATGTGGAATTTCGACTATAAAAAGTATATATTTTCCTTCGGTTGCCATCATCAAATAAGAGAGATGTTTCCATATAATCATCAAACCAATTTCCAAAAGGATCTAGTACAACTCAAATTGTAACAAATTTGAACAACGTGGACATGTCGATTGTAAAAAGCATATTGTCGATTATAATTCATACATATAATCATAGTATATTAGACAAAACCCCAAACTGTACAGTAAATAAAAATCTGTCACAAATTTTGACCATTGGAATTTTATGCAACAAGAACTTTGAACTTTTTAATACTTTAGTATAACAAAAATCCAAGCAGATTAATGTTAGTGGCACTGCTTGTGACCGGATGAGGTCAAAAGCTTTGAAGTCTGCCATTTTCTCTTCTTTTCTGTCCCCTGCCCGCCCCGAACCGAAACCACCTTTGAAGTCACAAGCTTTGAAGTCCATGTCTTTTTCATTTTTCCCTTTTTCCGTCCTCCCGCTGCCCACCTGAACCGGGAACCAGGTTTGAAGTCACAACCTTTGAAATCTTTATGTCTTTTTTCCCTTTCCCTGCCGCCGCCGTGATCGAGAACCATGTTTGAAGTCAAAAATGGAACTCTCTACAGTACAAGGTGAGAAGAGAGGTACCAACTCCCGAAGGAGACGTCATTGCTATAAAAATTTATGCGAGGAAGGTAGCTTTGTGTTGGACTGATGATGTGGAACAACGACGACGACGACAAAAGTCGGGTGGGGATTTTTATAACGCGTTTTGCACGACTCTAGAAGTGCAGATATTGCATTTACGCCCGTAGAGTACAATATAACAGCCGTGGGTGGATTCGATCGCTAGCTGAAGGCATGCATGTTTTCATGGCAATGGAGTTCCTACGCTCTCTTGCTTGTAGCTTGGTTCCTTCCTCGCAAGCTACTATCATCCTTCTCGCCTTCATGGCCACCTTAACACACCAATCCTCTCCTGTTCGCATCCCAGGATCCAATTCAACCTTCGCCGGAGACGGTATTGCTCTCCTCTCCTTCAAGTCCCTGCTATCAGATCCGGGCGACGCCTTGTCCTCGTGGAGCAACAGGACTCTCCATTTCTGTAATTGGTATGGCGTGACCTGCGGCAGCCACCGGCATCCAGAAAGAGTGACGGCCTTGGAGCTAGACTCACTGAACCTGAGAGGTTCCATATCCCCCTCTGTAGCCAATCTTACCTTCCTCAAGAGACTCCACCTTGCCGGAAATTACCTAAATGGATTCATCCCACCTGAGATTGGCCACCTGTCTCGCCTTCAGGATCTTGACCTGAGCCACAATGCTCTTCAAGGACAGATTCCGGCCTCTCTGTCTCAGTGCTCAGACCTCCGCAACATTTCTCTTGAAGCTAATTACAACCTTATCGGAGAGATTCCTGATGCGCTCTTCTCTCTTCCAAAACTCTCATGGCTAAATCTTGGCACTAACAATTTTTCTGGTTGCATTCCAGCTGGGATAGGGAGGAGCCCGTCGCTCACTGCTGTTATGCTATCGAACAACAGTCTTACAGGAACCATGCCACCTTCTCTAGGGAACCTTTCCACCCTCACTTATCTTCTTCTCAGTCAAAACAGTCTCACAGGACCCATACCTGCTTCTCTCGGTAATTGCTCGAAACTGATCTCTCTTTATCTAAGAATGAACAGATTGGAGGGGGAAATTCCAGAGAGTCTTAGCTACATCACAAGCTTGAAGTATTTTGACCTATCATACAACAAATTATCAGGCATGGTTCCCTCTCCTCTGTACAATCTCTCGTCCTTGGTGTACTTGAGTTTGGCATCAAATCATTTCATCGGAATGCTTCCACCGAACATAGGCCATACTCTTCCTAGACTCCGATATCTTTGCGTGATGGACAACCAGCTGGAAGGACCTATTCCACCCTCGCTATCCAATGCTTCCAACCTCCAACTACTTGATCTTTCTCTTAACAAATTTAGTGGACTAGTGCCTTCAAATCTAGGACGGCTTCAGAATCTATCTCAGCTAACGCTCGGGTACAACCGGCTCGAGGCAAGGAATGCCAGTGATTGGAGTTTTCTTACTTCCCTAACAAACTGTACAAACCTAAAATTGTTGGATCTATCCAGCAATCCTCTTGCAGGCAATTTCCCCAGATCTATTGCAAACCTCTCCAGGCAACTCGAACGGCTATTGTTGGCCGACCTTCAAATGTCAGGGCAGATTCCTCGAGAGATTGAGAACCTCAAGGGGTTGCAGAAACTCGATCTGAGTTATAACCTTCTCAGCGGCAACATTCCTGGTACAATAGGGGAGCTTCATAACTTGGTTCAATTAACTTTCTCTGGGAACAAATTTTCGGGGCCAATACCGGCCTCGCTTGGCAACCTCACTCAGCTTGAAGAACTCCGCTTGGGACGCAATAATCTGCAAGGAAACATTCCAAAATACTTCATAAATTACATGTATCTAAACATGCTGGACCTTTCCTATAACCAGCTCAGTGGCACCATACCGAGTGAGGTTCTTAGCATTTCTTCTCTTACAAAGGTCCTTGATCTGTCCCATAATTCTCTGGCTGGGTCCATACCATCGGATGTCCGCAAGTTGAATCTTCTCATTTGGCTTGATATTTCTGAAAACAAACTCTCTGGTAGGATTCCTAGTGCTCTTGGTGATTGTGTGACCTTGAATTACCTTTTCATGGAAGGCAACTTCTTTGAGGGGGACATTCCTTTGCAGTTGAGCAATCTGAAAAGTATCCAATGGATCGATCTTTCGCACAACAAGCTGTCTGGCCGAATCCCAGAATTTTTCGGTGACATTGGCACTCTTCAATATCTCAATCTATCTTTCAATGATTTTGAGGGTCCGGTGCCAGTTAAAGGTCTCTTTATGAACACAAGTGCGTTTTTTGTTCAAGGCAATGATAAGCTCTGCGGGGGCAATCCAAGGTTGCTGCTTCCTTCATGCTCAAATGAAAGAAAAACATTTGTTTCACTAAAAAATATACTCATAATTGTCATCATAGCTCTTGGTTTGATTGTTCTCCTTTTAGCCATTCTCTGCTGGAAGAAATGCCCAAGAAAGAGACACCCATCTGAGTCTTCATCAGGGCATCGACTTAAATTGGTTTCTTACACCGAACTGCACAAAGCAACTGATGGGTTTTCTTCTGTCAATCTAATTGGGGTTGGGAGTTTCGGTTCTGTGTATAAAGGAATGCTAGATGCCTACGACAAAGTTGTTGCAGTGAAGGTACTCAACCTCCATGAAAGAGGAGCTTTGAAGAGTTATCTAGCTGAATGTGAAGCCTTGAGAAATATACGACATCGAAATCTCATCAAGATCATTACTACATGTTCAAGCATCGATCACAGTGGAAATGATTTCAAAGCTCTAGTCTTCGAGTTTGTGCCTAATGGGAGTCTAGAAGAGTGGTTGCATTCCAAGGTATCTGACAGTTGCGAGGCAAGGCATTTAAGCCTTGCTCAAAGGTTGGACATAGCCATTGATGTCGCCTTGGCACTAGAATATCTTCATCATCATCATGGCCCAACTCCAATTGTTCACTGCGATGTGAAGCCGAGCAATGTTCTAATTGACAACAAGATGTGTGCTCACCTGGGTGACTTCGGATTAGCAAGGTTTCTACGTGGAAACAACTCCATATCAACTCAAAACCCGAGTTACTCGATTGCATTAAAAGGATCGATCGGATATATAGCTCCAGGTAAAAGTTCTGAACTTCCATATATAACATTTTTTTTTTTTTAATTTGAAGTCTTCGTAGAATATTCGAAACTTTGTATATATACTATGAACATCTGAATATGAATTGCAGAGTATGGCATGGGTGCCAAGATTTCTACACATGGAGATGTGTACAGTTACGGGATACTGCTGTTAGAGTTGCTGACAGGAAGAAGGCCTACTGATGATATGTTTAAAGATGGTCGATCGCTTCGTAATTTTGTGGAGATGGGGTTCCCTGAGAGAGTAATGGAGATAGTGGACCCTAGCATGCTCTTAAGCATGGAAACTGGCGGTCAGAGTGAAAGCATCGTTAGAGAGAGGATGACAGAATGCTTGGTCTCCATGATTGATATTGGTCTCTGGTGTTCCAAGGAGGCACCGAATTTGCGGCTGGATATGCAAACTGTGGTCAACAAAATGAGTACAATTAGAACTGCATTTGCAATGTTGGGATAATAAATAGTTCACTAATCTATCTGTCCAGATGTCAATTCATGGTCCTTTGTGTTGGTTCGAATAATGTGTTCTCTGAAACAAATGTGTTTCACTAGCCTACTATTACTACGGTGTGCAAAAAGTACATTATCTTTTTTTAAGAATTATGATCAGTAAAATATTGGAACAAGTTAACTACTGTACCCTAACGCTAATCTGCTAACCAGAAACAACAAAGAAGGCAGTCAAATATCTGAATTTCAGACAGGAAATGAGACCAACCGCCGGCAGAAGGCTAGTAGCTGGTGAGCCGTTAAAAGAGGCTGTGGTCAGCTCTCGGTTGACGTACCATTTTCGATAGGCCGCCGATCTGGGCCCAAACCAACCTATCCCGGTAGGGCGAGGCGCAGCTGAAAAAAATATTCATTGCAGCGCATCACTCATATTAATTTCTTTCAATAAAACCAATCGTAAACTCTTCGTCCGCTCTCAATAATTGGATGATAAACTCCATGGTATGCTATCATGTGTATCTCTCATATTCATTTATTCCAATAAAACTACTATGTAACATGCATGTACAGTGCGTGTGCATTATAAAACGAAGAAAAAAATAAAATAAAATATCAACTGTCAAGCAAGGGAGGAGCCAAAATTATGCTGCGGAATTACAGAAAAATGATGGCCTGGAAAATATAACAAAATTGAAGTTAGCTTTGAAGCCATGCACCCAAAAGTTTTGATTATAATAATAGAAATACAAACTGCACCATTGCATTGATGTAAGGGTTATGGAAATACTAATTTCACCTGCAATGTGTAACTGAAACATGTCTTCCTGATATTGAAGGTAAAATACCGAACTCATGAGAAATTTTATCTGATGCTCGTTACATGGACCGTAGCCGGATCACCGGAGTAGAGCATGACAACTAATGGACAAGTAAGATGATAAAAGGGATATTTTTAAAAGAGAGAGCCATGAGCGGTTGATCAGAAGAGAGGACCGTCGGAGCTATTTTTGGCCGCCAGAATAAGGTATGTTTCTTTGCCCTTCTATTCAGATTAATCTTTCCGGCTATCAATGTGCTTGGAAGCTGGCAAGTTGCTGGTTCGGGCTCAAACATGGCACCCTTATTTATGTTGTTTCTCTCCTTCCGTCGCTGGCAGCAAGGATGGGTGGGGCTGCCACCGGGATGGTAGCCTCGCCGCCACCGGGATTGCCGAGGAGGGTGGCCGGAGATGGCCTACCCTGGCCATGGGAAGGGCAGGCGTTCGGGTCTCCTACTTTGATCGTGGGGAAGAGGAGAAGAAATCTCTTCTCTCTTCTCAAAATAAAATTAAAAAAAATTAATAATAATTAAAAAAAATTGGGACACAGGTAAGGGTTCCGATAAACCTCAATATATGATTTTTTTAAAAAAAATTAATTTGATTAAATTGATTTGTTTGATAGGAGAACAGTCCAACAAACAGGAGGACAACGAGTAGGGTTTTGATATTCAGACTGTAAGGCTGTGAGTTTGATTTCTCATTGATCGAGGTAAGAATCCTGTACATGATCATCACCATATATGTTATTTGTTCATTAGTTTTATGATGTTGATTTTGCATTACTGGATTTATGATTGATGAGTTTTCTATGCTTGAGACATCGATATATGGCTTATATGATTCTTTTTTAAATATGAGCATGTTATGAAAAGATTTCTATGATTGATGGTATGAGTCTTATGGATATGACTTATCAATTTGATCATCCTGTAATTTAAAATTAATTCGATAAAATCAATAATTAAATAAAAAAGATATGGTTTGGACTACCCTCGACATATGGATCAGCCGGTCAGGAGCTCATGTCTAGGACAGTCTGTCAGGAGCTTATGCCTAGGATAGTCTCCACTGGCTTGTAGGTGGATCAGCCGGCCAGAAGCTCATGCTTGGGACAGCCTGCCAGGAGCTTATGTCTGGGATAGCCTCTCACGGTCTTTCATACGTGGGACAGCCGGCCGGGAGCTCATCCTGGGACAGCCTTGAAAGGCTTATATGAAAAGAAAAATTGGATTAGAAAGAGATTGAGGTATGGTCTGGGTTAGTCCAAAGTCAAAAAGGATAAAAGATTGTCAAACCGAAGATGTGAAAAGATGAAACACATAACATGTAATTCAAGAATGAATGAAAACTTCACTTGGTGATATGTGATGATCCATATTTATTAAATGCATGTTCATGTCAATATTCGAGTTATTATATACGTATGAGTCTTCATAAAATTGTATTGGTTTTAAAAATATTAATTTTATCTACTGGCTTGATGTACATGTGCAGTGATTCTTACTGAGCTGGAGAAGCTTATATTTTCTTCTTATTTTTTTTTCAGACTCACAGGATGCTTAGTTTGGATGGTTTGGACGAGAGCAAATAAGAACTGAAGCCTTTAGTAGTTCAGTTAGTTTAAATTCTCTAATACCAATGAACATTTGAATAATTGTATTGAACAAAGTTTACTTTTGATTTGAAGTTGTGACTCGGTTGATTTATTTGGTATTTACTTGGTTATTTAAAATTTTGAAGTGTTAATTATTTAGGCCTTACATGATCTTTACGGTGCTGCTCTAGAGTTTGTGTGGCCATGTCACGTGGCCAACTCAGGTGCTGGGTTCGGGCGTGACACTTAATCTCTCAGAGATACTGATAATTTACTGAGCTCGTAAAGCTCACACCTTCTTTTTTTTTTTTTTTTTTCAGATCCAAAAGATTCTATGGAGTTTAGGACTAATCAGTGAGGAGCATAAAATTATGTATTGATGAAAAGGCAGACTTTATATATTTTTTAAGATTTTGTTCTAAGGAGTGTGTAGCCATCACGTGCCTGATCTGGATGTTGGATTCGGAGTGTGACAGAACCTTTATGATTTTATTCAAATTAATTTTCTAATCCCCTCTTCTCTACTCTAATCTTGTGAGGTGTAGTACCGGCTCCAAGTTAAATAGCACAGAAATGATGAGGAACGATGCAGCAAGAACCTTTAACTATTTCTGCACAGTCTCCAAAAGAGAGATCTTTTGTACATGGGTATAGGGTTGGCTGAGTCTCCAATTGTCTCTTCCTTCCCATCTCTCTCTCTCTCTCTCTCTCTCCCTCCTTTCAAGTGGCATTAGGAGCTCGGTCTTATATTTCTAAGATTTTTTTTTGGATGAGATAAAAGGATATCGAGATGTTGCGATGAAAAACAAAAAAATAGGCATCGAAAGATTCATAAAGGTGAAAGTGATCTGTGGATTCATTTTTATATTCGAATCAATCTAAATATGGATAAAAATTTGATGATTCGACTAATATATGTATCTATATCTACATCCATAAAAAAAAAGAATATAAATATAGATAGATAACTATCTAATCCATATCCGAATATTTAAATCTATATATAATTTTGTATAGTACTAATTAATTTTTAAGAAAAATATACAATCATATACACATGTTATTAACTTAATTTATCATCTATCTAGTAATATCTTTGATTCGTAGTCATAAAATTTAATAATTTAGATAATATATGTAATTATATTATATTTTTAATATTTAAATTATTTTTATATATATTTAAAATAAATATGAATATAAATTTTTATATTTAAATAATATTTATATCCATATATATTTATATCCATCGGAGAAAATAAATATTGATATGGATATATTGATACACCATCCGATTTCAGCCCTACGGAGCGGAGAGACCCATAGCTTCTCTTGACCCGATTACTTGGTGGGGTCCACAAGCAATTACTACGTCCCCATGATTGGGGATCATGGCTTCCGTGTGACTTGCAGATCGTGCGGAGCCGAGAACTCCCATCAGGCTCATGATGATCAGACGGGGATTATCCAAAGCAGCCTCCATGGACCTTTCCATGGTGACACAAATGTGTGGATGCAAATCATGTCCACGCAATTTGCAGGGCCATTGGATCTTATCCTTGACGTCACCGCATGGTTCACAGAAATAAACCATATGAATCTTCAATATTTCCTAAAAAGTATATTTTTATTTTAAAAATTATCGAATATTTTATTCATCGTATATATAGTGGGAGTCTCATTGATATCCTTTCAAGTATATAAAAAAGATTCTGTACCCTTGTAAATAATCCCATACGATCATGCGTGATGCTGCACATAGGATAAAAAAAAAAGAGAAAAAAAAAAAAGAAAAATTGATACCGGAATGAGGCCATGCGTGAATTAGTGAAATTCACCTCTACAGTCAAAACTTGCGATAACACGGTCTGTTGATAAAACTAGCATGGTTTGGTCGGATTTGATCCTTATGTAATTCTTCACACTAGTTTTTTTGCTTGAATGCTCCCCTCGTATCCTAGCTGATTCCCCCACCTTTATCGGGCTTGCGCTCGTAAATCTGGTACTGTTGATATATTATTTTTAATCTATGGAATCTCAGATGTGGCTCTCTACCCTTGCCAAGAATCGCATGCCATCTTGGCTGACTTCCAGCTTTCTTTCAACTGTAACAGCAGCATTTGGCAGCTTAATTCAACTGGTGACTTTCCTCTGCTTCTCTCCACCGTTTCATCAAAAAAAATACCAGAGGCATTAATCTGAAAACGGCTCAGACTCTTTGGAAAATCAAGGCCTTTTCAACAATCAAATGTTGTCTTTGCGCGTCTTCTCAACAGGATTAACATAAAAAAAAAAAGAAAAAGAAAAACTAGAAAATATTTCGGTAGTTGTCCTCCTGTCCATTTTCAGTTAATCTATGGTCCATCTTCCGTTCTCTTGCATTGCCTCCTCCCAAAGGTGATGCGTGCAACCTTTGCAGTGATTGGGTCCATGCTTTCTTTCCCAAAGAACAGCAACTATCTATCTTTATCGTCATCGCTGTCCTCCTTTGGACGGGAAAGGAATGCACACATTTTTCTCAGTAGAAGCTCCTCCGCTCCTTCCCCACTGCCATTGCCTGCAAAGTCACACATTTTCTAAATGACCGGTCAATTCTCTATGGTTCTAAAGAGTTTCTTGCTTTGGTAAGATCTGAGAAAAATTGGAAAGGATTTCTAAGATCTCTTTTGGATAAGCTATTTCATCCTTGCAGCGGTAACTCTTGCTTCTCTCCATCTGCAGATTATGTACATATTTGAAGGTATATTTTTACTCGTCAAAAGTAATTTCGGATCTAAAAATAGAATTTTAGTATGTGGCTACAATCTAAAAGTAATTCTAGATCACGTTTAAGATCTCTCAAAATGTGACTTACATAAAATTGATCGTCTCCCATTTTCCATAGATGCAGCACCGCAAGTTAAAAATCACCCATCTCTATTTATATCATTTTTTTTTTATTTTCAGAATTATTAATTACCTTTCATTTCCATCTACATCCCTTTTTACTTCTGGTCGTCATGGATTCTGAACATGTCTTTCATGATATTATATCAGACTACTTCCTCTGTTTCGACCAGGTCTGCCCTTGCAATTCTCCTCGCTGTTCAGACTACTTTCACTGTTTCATACTCTCTTTTCATTGTGCCTGCTTGCACACTTTGATCTTGGTTTTCTGGTTTCTGTACATTGTTTCATGTTGCTGCTCCTGTTGTACACTTCTCTGTCTATAAAGCTGGTGGTTTAGGAGGCAAGTCTCCCCAGCATCGATTTCATCAAAAAAAAAAAAAAAAAAGAAGACTGGTGTTTTGCGCTCCTATTCTCAACGCATCATGTAAAAAGGTTTCATAGTTGAACCCTCACAATGAAGTTGTCAAAGGAAGAATGATGGGCTTGGAATAAAATAATACTATATTTTATGAAGGTACTCAAAGGCTCAAAATGCTCATTGTTTCATTACAAAATGACCCCATGGATATTTATAGCCATTAGGAGAACTTACTAGACATAATACATCACTAAATATGCATTTATAACACTTCTTTCCAAGGGTCACATCCATATTCCGAGATTAACTCATAATTATTCGTGCATCTTCTAGATAATAGGAGTTTCTATATGACTCTTTGGCTCCCAAGACTCTTAGACTCCCAACATTAATGATATTATATTTAAGTTTATTTACTAACACCCTCTCTTAAACTTAATTGTATTCCATCCTTCATGCCAAGTAAGTTCTTGAGCTTGTGAAAAAGATTTGCTGCAAGTGGCTTGGTGAAAGATATCGGCAATTTGATCATAAGTCTTTGCATAAGCTAACTCCACATTCTTCTCTTTTATATGCTCCCTTATGAAATGAAAACGGATGTTGATATGTTTACTCCTTTCATGATAGACCGGATTCTTTGCTAATGCCATTGCCAACTTGCTATCCACATATATCTTAGTAGCATTACCTTGAGAGAAATAGATATCTTGTAATAATCTTCTAAGCTATATAGCATGGCAAATACATGAAAATACTGCAACATATTCCACCTCACAAGTAGAAAGAGTCACAATAGCTTGCTTCTTAAAAAGTCAAGTGAATGCCGTATCACCCATATAGAAAATAAATCCGATTGTACTCTTTCTATCATCCGAATCTCCTCCCCAATCACTATCCAAATAACCAAAAAGCCGAAAATCATAAGAAGGAGAATACATTAATCCATGAGATAAAGTACCTCGGATGTAACGAAGAATTCTTTTTGTGGCCTTCCAATGTGTAGATTTTGGTTCCTCTATGAAACGACTTAATAAGCCAACTCCATATAGAATGTCCAGTCTTGTGCATGTGAGATATCTTAAGCTTCCAACTAAGCTTTTATAAAGAGTAGGATCCATCACCTTACCTTCTTCAAATTTTGATAGTTTGACTCCACAATCAACAGGGGCGCTTATTGGCTTGTAATTTTCCATCTTAAACCTCTTAAGAATCTCCTTTGCATATGCTTCTTGAGAAATGAAGATGCTTTCATTATTTTGCTTGACCTCTAAGCCAAGAAAATATGACATAAGCCCCAAATTTGTCATCTCAAACTCTAAAATCATAGTTTGCTTGAATTCTTCAAACATTTGAGGGTTGCTTCCTATAAAAATAAGATCATCCATATACAAAGAAATAAACAATATATCTTCATTCTTCTTCTTCATATATAAGGCATGCTCATATGGACATTGCATGAAGTCATTAGCTTTGAAGTATGCATCAATTCTATTATTCCATACTCTAGGTGCTTGTTTCAAGCCATAGAGCGCCTTCTTCAACTTCAAAACTTTTTCTTCATGATCCTTTTTCACATATCCTTCGGGTTGTTTCACATAAACTTCTTCTAAAATTTCATTCAAAAAAGCTGATTTGACATCCATTTGAAGAATTGGCCATTTGAATTGTGCTGTAATAGAGATAAGTAATCTTACAATTTCCATACGAGTAATTGGGGCGAACACTTCTTCATAATCGATACCGGCTTGTTGCTTGTAGCCTTTGGCTACCAATCTTGCTTTGTACTGCTCTATATGTCCTTGAGCATTCTTCTTCTTCTTGTAAACCCATTTAACATCTATGGATTTATGGCCTTCGGGGAGAGTAATAAGTTCTCAAGTATTATTTTTTTCTATTACTTTGATCTCCTCATCCATGGCGGCTTTCCAAATCTTATCTTGTATTGCATCTTCAAAAAAAATATTTTCATTGTTAGCCAAAAGACAAATGAGATTAAGTTCGTTTGTTACCTCATATAGCTCTTGCAAACTCCTTGTCTTCTTTTGCATTGGACTATCATCCAAAAGAGGTGATACTCTAGAATGTGAAGATGAAGGTGGTGAAGAAACTTCAAAATACACCTTTAATTCTTTCTCTTCTTCTTCCTTCTCTTCATAAAATAGCTCTTTGTTTGATTGCCAACTCCACATGCCATCTTCATGAAACTCCACATCTCTACTAATATGAATCTTCTTAGCTTTTGGATCAAAGAGCTTATAAGCTTTAGATCGAGCATCATACTCGATAAAGATAATTTTTTTACTCTTGTCTTCAAGCTTCATTCTTCTTTGGTCTGGGGTATGAGCATAGGTGATACTCTCAAAAATCTTCAAGTGTGAGACACTAGGTTGTCTTCCACTCTATGCCTCTTGTGGAGTTATATCCTCTAGGCTCTTGGTAGGACATCGATTAAGCAAGTAGACTACATAATTTACGACCTTCATCCAAAATTCCTTCGACATGACCTTCGTCTTCAGCATACTTCGAATCATATCAAGAATAGTCCGATTCTTTCGCTCCGCCACTCCATTTTGTTGGGGGGAATAGGGTGCCGTCAAGAATTGTCGAATGCCATACTCCTCACAAAAATATTCGAATTCTTTGGATGTGAATTCGCCTCCACGATCGGATCGTAGGGCCTTGATGTAGTAGCCACATTCTTTTTCCATCATAGCTTTGTACTTTTTGAATGTGGAAAATACTTCAGACTTCTCCTTCAAAAAATACACCCAAGTTTTTCTGTTAAAATCATCAATAAAGGTTAGAAAATAACGATGCTCTCCAAAAGATGTTGGAGAAATTGGCCCATATATATCAGTGTGGATGAGTTCAAGTGGCTTCTTTGTATGATAGGAAGCTTCTTTGAAAAAACTCTTTCTTGATTACTTACTAAGAACACACCCTTCACAAAATTATTCTGGAGAGTCAATATGTGGTAAGCCTTTCACCATCTTCTTGCTTTATAGTTGCTTAAGGCCACCAAAGTGAAGATGACCAAATCTCAAGTGCCAAAGCCATGAGCAATCCTTCACACTTGCATTCAAATATTTAGTATCAACATGTTTGATGTTAAGCATGAACATTCTATTCTTTGTCATTTGAACATGGGCTATCAAATCATTCTTTTGATTTCTCAAAAATAGATTTCTATTTTTCATATGCACATCATATCTTTTCTCCAAAAGCTGTCCCAAACTCAAAATATTGTTCTTCATCTCCGGTATGTAATAAACATTAGAGATAAATAAATGACTTCCATCTTTTAATTGAATAAGGATTTTACCTTTGCCCTTCATGTCTACTTTGGAGGAGTCACCAAAAGATACATGTCCATTCATCGATTCATCCAACTCCGTGAACATGTTCTTATAACCACACATGTGATTACTTGCACCGGTGTCCAAGAACCACATATTTTGCTCACCAGTGTCATCTTCTTTGCAAGCAAGCAATAAGATTTCATCATTATCTTCTTCTTTCTTCTTTGCATAATGAGCCTTCTCTTCAACTTGGTTAGCATCATTATACTAACAATCTGAAGCATAATGACCAAGTTTGTTGCAATTAAAACAATGAACTTTGGAATTGTCATACCTTTTGCCTCTAGATGAGCCTCCTTGTCCATGTCTTCCTTTTGAATTTTGGCTTAACTCCTCTTTATTATTGTAGCATCCATGTCCTCGACCGTGTCCACGGCCTCATCCTCGGCCTCTTTGACTCCTTTCATTCTTGGAGTCTTCTTTGTTCTCCTTCAAAGAAACCTTGGATTGAAGAACTTGCTCCAAAGGCTCTTGCCTCCTCTTGTTGAATCTTTCTTCATGAGCTTGTAGAGATCCCATAAGCTCGTCTATAGTCATCTCTTCCAAATCTTTTGATTCCTCGATGGCAACTATAATATAATCAAATTTGACATCCAATGAGCGTAGAATTTTTTCTATCACTTTGGTGTCATCCATAGTTTCGTCGTTCCTCCTCAATTGATTGACAACAGCTAAAACTCTTATGAAATAATTCGAAACACATTCAGATTCTTTCATCTGTAGGGCTTCAAATTCGCCTCGAAGAGTTTGGAGGCGAACTTTCTTCACCTTCTTTTCTCCTTTATATGAATTTTGGAGAATCTCCCATGCTTGCTTTGAAGTGGTTGCCACCGCGATCTTCTCAAAGGTTGATTCATCTATAGATTGATAGATGAAATATAGGATTTTCTTATCCCTCCTTCGAGACTCTCTTTGTTGATTGGTGAGAGCCTCTCCTTCTCTTGGCTCTTGATAGCCTTCTTCTACTAGATCCCAAAGATCTTGAGACCCAAGTAGAGCTTTCATTTGCAGGCACCAATTTTCATAGTTTGTTTTGGTGAGGCGAGGAAAGGAGGGTTGGAGGAGACTATTGGTGGACATTATGGCTTTGATACCACTTTGAAGTTGTCAAAGGAAGAATGATGGGCTCGGAATAAAATAATACTATATTTTATGAAGGTACTCAAAGGCTCAAAATGCTCATTGTTTCATTACAAAATGACCCCATGAGTATTTATAGCCATTAGGAGAACTTACTAGACATAATACATCACTAAATATGCATTTATAACACTTCTTCCTAAGGGCCACATCCATATTTCGAGATTAACTCATAATTACTCATACATCTTCTAGATAATGGGAGTTTCTATATGACTCTTTGGCTCCCAAGACTCTTAGACTCCCAACATTAATGATATTACATTTTAGTTTATTTACTAACACACAATAGCATCCCCATTGTACTAATAAAAAAAGAAATTAGTCTACAATGGACAAAGCATTGGTATAAATAGTATCCTACAATCCAAAAACATATTACCGACAAAATGCATTGGAAGCAACGAGCTTGGCATGTCCTCAGCCAGACTGTAGATTATCAAACACGCAAACGATCAAGATTTATATAAAAATAAAAGAGAAGTTGAATAGACGATTCATTCAAGAAGGTTGTTTATCCTATCAAAAAAAAAATGTCATTTATGCACTTCAAGTCACATCTGCCTCACCTCATTCTTTGTCAATTCATTCTACATGGTCGTGCCAGCGAGGAGAAAGTTTCTACTTCTATAAAGGTTTTCTTCTGTTTGCTTTGGTTTAGTATGAATACTATTTTAGATACAAATATTTATCTTTGTTGAAGAAAATATCTCAAGATTTGATCCATAATAAAGGCAAAACGAGATCTAGGATGACAACCGGAGTCCAACGAGTCCAAGAACAGTCCAAACGGAGTTCAGATAGAGGAGACACATGTAGGAGGACATTCGAAGTAGCAAGTATGGCTCACGAGTTGTCGGGGGCCCCACAGGCCGATAACAGGCATAGCCCATGCAGGTACATGTAGTGCAGGTGCGTGCAGGCCAGCACATGAGCAGTGCACAGCCCTGCGCTCGGGCTCGGCCCAAGCGACCATGCGACCTAGCGTGTGAGCATGCACATGCAGCCCACGCATGAGCGTGGCCCAGACCATGCAGCGTCCCATGGTCCATGGGCTTGGCAGTCCATGTGGGAGCACATGGACCAGCATGGCATTCTCCACCTGATTTCACATGGTCCACCATGGATCAATGCTGGTTTCCCATTGATTTTTCATGGTTTATGGGTGTTCTCATCGATCGATGCATGATCAGACAAGCTGCAACGGTTTATGGTCAAGATCCAACGGTCCAAGTGCTGTTTGGGTGCTATCTGGAGTCCAGGGATGGGTAGGACATGCTTTGTACACGGTTTGAAGCCTTTAAGAAGGCCTATGGGCAACCGAGGCTTGGAGAGGTGGTAGCATGATTCAACATAGATCTGTGGATGAGTAGATGCAGTAAAGGTGTCGGCAAAGAGTAGTGGCAAGACTTCTAACAAACTATCAAGCAGCAAATAGCGATCGTTTCAAGGGGTCTCTTAGAGAGAGCTTTTGTGAGGGAGAGTTTCTTATTGAGAGAGAGAGATTGGTGTATGAGGGTTGAGGATGTGATCTCCCCTTGTAATTTTTTTTTTTATAATGAAGCTTGCATACCCTGTGGAGATAAGCTTTTTGGCTAATCCACATATTAGATTATATTTCTTATTTTGTTTCTTCTTTCTTTCTGCTGTAATGCATGGTATTGTGATGTTCAAATCTTAAAATTTGTAAATAAAACCGCAAGCGCACGGTGTGCAGAGTAGCACGACCAGCGAGTACGGGTCGATCCCACAGAGACTTGGTTTTAAAAATAATTTTCAAATCTATGCTCAAGTGAGCTTTAACAAAAATCGAAAGTCGAAAGTTGTTTGCTAAAGACAATAAGACTAAGGATCTAGGGTTTTTGAATCCACTAGATCTAGATTAGGGAATTCTACCTAAAATTTTTCTTATTGATCCTAACGACTACTCCTCTTGTCTTTCCCAAGCATAGATTATGAAGGGACTAAGGCCCAACGATAACCTATCAAGATTCTTTATAGGGGAGTAGTAACTAGGATCCCTTAGGGTTTTCTCCTCCTATGCACTGAATCAAGCATGAACTATGAAGGGACTCTGACCCAACTGTAGTTCATCAAAAATTCTTGGCAAAAGAGGAAGAAAAAGAAACCCTAAGAAAAAGAAAGAACCCTATGTAAAATCCCTACTCATGATCTAGCTTCATCGCAAACCCTAGAAGGGATGCTTAGCTAGACATGATCTAAATCTACTTACAAAATTTAAATACAGAAAAATAAACTACCCTAATTTCATAAATTAAACTATCCTAATTGCATAAATTTAAACTGCATAATTTAAACTAACCTAATTGCATAAAATTAAATTGCATAAACTAAACTATCTTAATTGCAAGAAAAATAAATTGCATAATGTAAAGAGATGAAATTGCATAAAAAGAAGATTTTATATATAAAAAAAAATTTATTACAAAAACCTCAAAGCTCGAGGCTTGAAAAGAGAGCTAAAAATCCCACTATCTAGGGTTACAAGCTTGATCGGAAGGAAGAATACATAAAACAAGGCCTTTGGGGGCTTTTTATAGGCATTTGGGGGTTATAAGGTTTTCAAAACTTCCGATGTGGGACTAAGAGGTTTTAGGGGGTTTATGGTGCGCCGATGGATCCATGGTCCATGCGCCTGTTGCTGTGGACCAGGAGGCTAACCAGATCACCAAATCAGTTGATTTTTGACCAATTTTGATCTGATTTGACTCGGGTTTGACCCAATTGAGTCTTCTTTCTTCATTCTTCAATTCCTGGGTCAATTTAACTCCGTTTTGCATAAAATTTGCGCCGTTGGAATCCTCTTTCCTTGTTCTTTCTATTGATGATCTCTTCTTCTGCAAAATATAATAACAAGTATCAATTTCTTAATAAAGTTAGATAATTTAGATATTAATTGATACTTTTTATGTCAATTTGTGACATAAATCATATTGAATCCTGCATAACAAGTGAAATCAGAGCTAGGTGATACCAGGATACATGTTGCGATGGTGGTGATCAAGCTTGAAGATGAAGAAGATAGGTTTAATCAAGGTGGAGATCAATAGGTTTGATGCAAAGAGCAATTTTTCCTTATGGCAAGCAAGGGTGAAGGATGTGCTCATCCAGCAAAAATTGATCGATGCTCTCTTATGCGAGGAGAAACCGACTATCATGAAGGTACAGAATTAGAGATGGCTCCTGATGCAAGCGGTGAGTATGATCCATTTGTACCTAAAAGATGATGTGGTGATCCATATACTTGGTGAGACTTTTTCGATGGTAATATGGTTGAAGCTCGAGGAGTTGTACATGGTGAAATCTCTCACCAACACTCTTTTTCTCTGGAGACAGTTCTATCAACTACAGATGACTAAAGGACAGAGTGTGCAGGAGCATCTTAGCCACTTTCAAAAAATCATCATCAATTTTCTTAGCATTAACGAGAAAGTTAAGGAGAAGGCCAGAGTATTATTCTTGTTAGTGTCGCTTTCCTTCATATGAGTCCTTGATGACTGCTCTTCTAGTAGAGAAGAGCACCATCAAGATGGATGAGATCACCACAGTAATTTTCTAGAATGATGTTCTCAAGAGAGAGAATCCAGCTTCAAGTTCAGATGGCAGTAGCTCAACTTTGACAATTTCTGAAGGAACAGGTGGCAGCAAATGAAGCAGCAGGAGATTATGAGGTGGGCGGTCTAAGTCTAGGGTGAAGGACTTGAGCAAGATCAAATACTACCAGTACGATGAGTTGGGACATCTAGCCAGAGATTATTCACAATGAAGAGATCAGATGAGGGCTACGGTAGTGACGACTAGTAGCGAGTCAGAGGATGATGTCCTAGTGATATCTGATGAGGTATCTATTTTTTTTCAGCAGTGAATTTTAAATTCTATATGCATCTATCATGTATATTGCAGAGAGAAGCTATTCGACTCTCTGGAGAGCAATGAGGGTATTGTTCATCTGTCAGATGGATCGAGCTGTGTGTCAGAGGCATCAGGATGGTCAGCTGGAGGATACATGATGATGCAGTAAGGAGATTGGGAGTGGCCCAATATATATTGGAAGGGTGATGGATACAATCACAAACTCAAATGCTACTACTTTGATAGAATATGATGCTCATAGAAAATACTTGGAGTGAGAGGAGAATTGGATAATATTCTTATATTATAGAATCATAGATTAAAGCTACCTCATGAATGCAAAGTTACCCTTGATTTTCTAAATGATCCCTTAGTTTTCCTAAGTGGACTCTTTGATTTAAAAGTTATATGACTCTTTGATTTTCATAACATATTAATGACTAGATTCTTAAACTTTCACTAATATTAATTACAAATTAACTTCCAACACTCTCCCTTAATTTGCAATTTTCATAACATCTTTAATCACGAAGTTGGACTGCAACAAGCAGAAAAATCATGTACAGCATAAGCTCTTCTTTTTGTTCTATGAGAATGTATCCTAGTATCTTCTGTAATCACTCTTTCTTCCATCTTCAGCTTTAACTCATTCAGCTCTTTCATTGCATCTTCATAACTTTTCTTCAAATCTTCATAACTTTCATATGAATCTTTTATAACAGTCTTAACTTCATCCATCTCTAGAAAATGAACATCTTTAATGATAATATTATAAATACCTTTCAAATATTTGATTGCTTGTAGCACAGTATCATTCTTAGCTTCTTTCTTTATAGTACTTTTATGATCATCGATCACTAATTTTTCATTCGAATCTTCAAACTCAACTGTTGCTACAAAAATTGATAAATAATCTGGTCCAGATTTTTTACATGTATATCTTGCTAGTGACAAATTCAAATTTTCAAGTACCTACTTGAGCATATGTTTGAATGGTGCAACTATAGATATAGACTTTTCATTCTCCATTGCACACACTTGTTGTTGTTGATAAAGAAGTCTCTTTACTTCAACCTCTCAATTTTATTGAAAAAACTACACTTTTTTTTTTTTTATTTTACTTTCTCAAAAAACTCTCAAGCTCTTTGGCTCTGAAGCTTTGAGGTTCTCTGGTTCTGAAGTTCTGAGGCTCTTTGGCTCTGTGGCTTTATAGCTCTTAGGCTCTGTGAGTTGCTATAGAATCAACCCTATGCTTTGATAGTTACTTTAGGATCGATCTTGCTCTGATACCAATTTGTTGGAAGGATGATGGACGCAGTCATAAACTCAAATACTACTACTTTCATAGAATATGATGCTCATAGAAAATACATGAAATGGGAGAAGAACTGGATAATACTCTTGTATTATAGAATCATAGATTACTCCATACTTCTTGTCTCATTACGTAAGGTCCTATATATAGAACATGAAGGTGACTCTTAGGCTACCCTCATGAATACAAAGTAACTCTTGATTTTCTAAATGATCCTTAGTTTTCCTAAGTGGACTCTTTGATTTAAGAGTTACATGACTCTTTGATTCCCATAACATATTAATGACTCGACTCTTAAATTTTCACTAATATTAATTATAAATTAACTTCTAACAATACACATCTAATTTTAAATAGAATCTTATCTCACTGAACAGACTAGATTCGATCGGCTACAAATGGAGAGCTGATGGAGGAATTCTAAAAGTTTTGTGCAGTGATAAAGTGATATTGGATAAAAAAAGAGGATGAGAGAATATTACTATCTAGCTAGGAGCCTAACATGAGGTGAAGCCTCAAGAGCCAGGGGGAGCCCAAAGCGAGGTAGAGCTCTAGGTAGAGGTGGATCGGACATGAGACATGAGACTCGAAAGAATGAGAGGCGATGCCGCAGGGTGAAATTTTTATTGCCGTAGGAGGCTATCCCAAGTAGGTCTTAGGTTAGGAGGAGCATAGCATGCGATAGAAATGGGATCGAGTATCCTGGGTCGACTTTTTGCCCATCCATGATCCGCAGACGTTTGTTCCAGGACATGGGGGCAAAAAGATCCAAAAGTTCTCAAAATTAGAAGAAGGTTGAATATCGAGTTGAGATAGAGATTGTAGAGAAAAATATCTCGATATTTGATTTATAATAAATCTAAAATATGATCCAGGATGACGAATGAAGTCCAACGAGCTCAAAAACAGTCCAAACAGAGTTCGGATGGAGGAGATACGCATAGAGGATGTCAGGAGCAGTAGGTATGGCCCATGGGCCGTCGAAGGGGCCCATGGGTGAGTAGCAGGTGCAGCCCACGTGGGTGTGTGCAGCCTAGGTGCGCACGTGCTGGCCCATAAGTAGCACAAGACCCAAGGTGCGAGCGTGCGCATGTAGCCCATGCACGAACACAGCCCAAACCGTGCGACGTGCCATGGTCCTCATGCTGGGCAGTCCATGCGGGAGCGTGTGGACTAGCAGGGTATTTTTTGCTTGGTTTTGCATGGTCCACTGTTGATCGATGCTAGTTTTTCACTGATTTCTCATGGGTTATGGATGTTCTCATGGATCGATGTATGATCAGACAGGTTATAGGGGTTTGCAATCAAGATCCAACAGTCCAGGTCTGATTTGGGTGCTGTCTGGAGTCCAGAGATGGGTAGAACACTCTTTGTACTTGATTTGAATCCTTTAAGAAAGCCTATGGGCAATCGAGGCTTGGAGAGGTGGTAGCGTGATTCGACAGAGATCTATGGATGAGCAGATGTAGCAAAGGCATCGATAGAGAGCAGAGGTAGGGCTTCAACTAGACTGTCAACCAATGGATAGTGGTCGCTTCAGGAGGACTCCTAAAGAAAGCTTTTGAGAGGGAGAGCTTCTTGTTGAGAGAGAAATTGGTGTACGACGGTTGAGGGTGTGATCTTCTCTTGTAAATTTTTTCTTTTTCATAGTGAAGCTTGCATACCCTATGGAGGTGAGCCTTTTGGTTGATCTACGTATTTGATTATATTTTTTATTTTATTTTTTTTTCTCCTGTTGCAACACATGGTACCGCATCCTGCACAACAGCCTTCATTGTAACTATATATTTCTTGGATTCTCTTTCTTTGTAATGTACTTATTTCATTAATTTGATATGCTTCGGCTCCTTTACTAAAAAAAAAAAAGATGCGCGACTTCCTCTCAGTATAAGAATAGGTCTAATTAAATGCTACTAAAAGTATTAGAATAGCTGATTGTAAGAATGGATCAAGAAAAATAGATATGTCATATCCATATACTCATGCCATCAATCACTGATACATATACATTGACATAACATACTTATGCTTAAAAATCATATAAGCAAATAACGGTGTCTCAAGCATAGCAAATTCATCGATCATGATTTCAACAATGCAAAATCAATGATACAATACCAATGATAAAATAGCATATATAGTGGTGATCATGTACAGAGATTCTTATCTCAATCGGTGATAAATCAGACTCACTACCTTATGCTCTGGATGTCAAAACCCTACTCGATGCCCTCCTGTCCGATGGGCTATTCTCTTATTAAATCAATAATACAAAATAAATCAAATTAATCAAATTAATTTCTTAAAATCTTCTATTGGGGTTTATCAAGATCCTCACCCTTGTCCCTAATTTTTTTTTTAATTATTTGAGAAGAGAGAGAAGAAATCTCTTCTTCTCTTCTCTTCAGCCAACACAGGGGATCCGATCCCCCCATCCTCTCTTCCCCCACACATAGTCAAGGGAGGCCAACTCCGGCCATCCCTGGCTGCCCCTGATGGCGGTGAATCCACAGCCCCGGTGACAGCCCCAACGACAGCTATTGCCGGCATATGGGGGAAGAAAATAAAAAAAAATAGGAATGGCCCTATTCTTCTCCAATCCGATGGCTTGCCATCGCTCGTTGGTGAAAGAAGAGCAACCAGAATAGGAAGAAGGTCAGGGAAGGAGCTTACCTTGCTCCAACGGTCGAGAAGAACTCCAGCGACCCTTCTTCCCATCCAAAAGCTCGTGGATACTCCTTAGAAAAAAAATCCCTCTAATCTCTTAAAAATCTCTCAAAATCCCATGGTAAAGACCTAAGGGAGGGGAAAGGGGTTTTATAGGGGAGTTTTTCTAACCTAAGCCGAACTCTATCGGTCTGATTTCATCAGAGTCGGAGAGGAAGAAGACTTCAGTTAGGAGTCTTCCTCCTCCCATCGGGAGTCCTTTTTGGGCTCACCAAAACTTGCCAGGCCCAAAAGCCCTATGGGTTGGGCCGTGACATTCGCCTTTTTGGGCTCACAAAAACTTGCCAGGCCCAAGAGCCCTATGGGCTAGGCCGTGACATTCTCCTCTCAAAATAATTTCATCCTCGAAATTTGCATACTTGAGTTTTCGAAGAGCTATGGATACTTGACCTTTATTTCTGCTTCGAGTTCCCAAGTAGCCTCTCTTTCACTATGGTTGCTCCATTGTATCTTCACATAAGGGATAGTTTCGATGTCGCAATACCTAATCCTTTCTATCAATAATCCACACGGATACTCTTCAAAAGTCAGATCCTTCTAGAGATGCAAGGGTTCATAATTCACCGTATGACTTGGGTCTGGAATATACTTTCTCAATATTGATACATGAAACACATTATATACACCAGATAAAATCGATGGTAGCGCTAACTGATATGCAACCTCTCCAATTCTATCTAAAATTTCAAAACGGCCAATATATCTTGGACTTAACTTACCACGAACTCCAAATCTCATTACACCTTTAGTGGAAGAAACTCTTAAAAAAATATGATCACCTACTTAAAATTCTAGCTCCCTTCTTCTATTATCAACATAACTCTTTTGCCTGCTTTGAGCTGTACGAAGCCATTCTTGGATCATGTGTGCTTTATCCATTGTCTGTTGCACTATTTCTGGTCCCTACAACTTTCTTTCTCCCATATCATCCCAACAAATAGGTGATCTACACTTTCTTCCATATAATACCTCGAAAGGAGCCATCTGAATGCTTTCTTGGTAACTATTATTATAAGCAAACTCAACCAATGATAAGTGATTATCCCATGCACTACCTAGATCCATGACACAAGCCCTCAGCATATCTTATAAGATTTGAATAGTTCATTTTGATTGTCCATCAATTTGGGGATGAAATGCTGTACTAAAATTTAACTTGGTACCAAGGGCTTTATGTAGGCTCTTCCAAAACTGTGAAATAAATCTATTATCTCGATCTGACACAATAGTAACCAGTACCCTATGCAGTCTCACTATCTGCTTTATATACAAGCCTGCCAATTTTTTCAAGAAGAGACCAACTCGGAAGGATAAGAAATGAGCTGATTTTATTAATCGATCCATAATTACCCATACAGCATTATTATTCTGAAGTATTTTAGGTAAACCAGTCACAAAATCCATAGTAATATGCTTTCATTTGTTAGATGTGTGCTCTAGATGCCAGATCGGCTGACACATTCCTGTACAAATCTAAGGATAAATTTATAATTTTGACTATAAATGAATAAAAAGAGTTATTCTTCTATCACATTATGTACATTGTGTCTGTGATATATCTTTTGAGTTAGTGAGAATGTTAATTCATATTTTTAAAAGTTAAAAATTTAAGGCATGAATTTACATAACTAACTCATAAACAGCTCCTGACCATAGGATCATCACGAGAATTATGATCGATCTGGAAGGTTGGTGTACAATCACTTCCTTATGATAGATGTGTCTTGAGTCTACAGTGTGGAGATATTGGAGCGAGAGTATAGGTATTCATTGAGAACGAGAGTACTGAGTGTGACCACATCAAGCAGTCATAAAGAAGTCTACCTTCTCGTTGATGACTAGCTCGATGTTGTAGTTGTGTGTCTAGTTCTTTGACCTGAAGTGCATTGATAGTTCATCTTGAGTGTGTTATAGTTTGACTACATCATAACTCGATCTCCTAGTCATTCGAAACTCTGAGGTATATGTTGGCTGTAGCATATCCATTGTAGGAATCAGATCGCACCAAGATGGGATCTATCAACCTCGGTAGATGAAAGGAGTAGTCCTATGATGATCGAAAGATCGAGTCCTTAAGCCCATGGTCATGGCAAATTGAAATAATAAAAAAAAAAATTTCAGTAGGATTTCACATCGGACTCGAATCGATCGATTAACTCATATGACTGATGTTGGGTTTGATGAGTTCACCTTAACCCTAATTCAGTCGAGACTCATGATAGAGAAACTCAATCACATAGGTAGCTGCATCGAGAGGTTCGTCTTCAGTTCTGATGGGTTGCCACCATATACTGCTAGGTATCACTAGTGAATTTTGGAAGCAATTAGAATAATATTGATGATCGATCATTCTAATTGTCTGAATCAGAAGAGTTCTGATCCATCGAAAGGAGTTTCGATGATGTCGATGATGAGATCATGACATGTCTCATTACCATACGAAATTGAACCTAACTGGGTCACACTAATAAGGGTTAGGATCTGGATGTCATCAATTGAGCTAGCTCAATTGATTTGGATTAGATCCAATTAGGTTCAAGAAAATTGTGCTAGCACACGATTGAGCCTAACTTTCTCCTCGTGTAATCTTTTCTATCTCGACTGAGCTAAATATGATTTGACTCATCCAGAGAATCTTGAGAAGATTTTTCTTAGTCTAAATGAAGCTTGTCCAGCTCAAAAAAGACTTGTCTTAATTTATGAGATAAATTTAAGACAACACCTGCTAATTCCTGACACCTGCCATTTTCATTTTAGGACATCTGTCAAATATTGACATATGGGTCTTAAACTGAAGAGAACTTATTGGAAGATTTTTATAGAGTATCCACATACCAAAACCACATCAAATTGGGTGCCATAATCAGATTATGGCATGAGCCCAATTGAATTAAGTGGGCACCCCAAGTGGATAAGATCAAGAGGAGTCTTGATCAACATGGACTCCTTGGTGCCAACTCTCTTTGTGCTTATCCAAAGTTGGTGCCAACATAGGAGAGAGGGTGGGGGTTCTTATTTGATGTGATCAGATGACATCACTCTATCAATCAAATTTTTTTTAGAATTAATTCAAATTTTTTATTGATCGAATGATGTGGCACTGCGCAGCGCAGCAAGATCTATATAAACCCTGTCTGCACCTAGGGTTTTAAGTTTTTGTGAAAAACCATCAAAGAAGCCACCTTTCCTCTTCTCTACATCCCATCTGAAGCTCTTCCTCCCTTCTTCATGTCCAAGGAGTTGGACGTTCATCTGGCAAAGGTCCAAGGCGTGGTGACACCTTGAACAGAAGGCTGCAGGACTTCTTTGACAGACTATTGCTCCAACTTCAGGAAGACTTTTGAAGATCTTCCTAATCAGATTTAGTTCTAATTTTTAGAGCATAGATTCATGAGGAGAAGATGTTCTAGGTTCTACCTAAGTGGATACCAGTAGAGGCTAGACGCTTGTGTGGTTACATCAGAACCTCGGGCTGTGCTGAGATCATCTGCAGGGTAACCAGATTACCCTTAAGGTATGTTTATACTTCTCATACTTTTAGATTTAATTTTAAATTTTAAATATCAGATAATAAAATTAGATCTAACAAATATTAGATCTGAAATAGCATAGGATAAAAATTTTAAATTATTTCGCTTCAGATTTGATGAAATCTGGAAGATCCTACAAAGGAAAAAGATGGTTTTTCTTTCAACTGGTATCAGAGCCAGGTTGTTGGCTCAGTTTCAAATCTAATTTAGATCTAATTTTAATTTTAATTTATCTGATATTAAAGAATTTTAGATGTCACATCAGATATGATAGGATCTGAAATCAAAATATTTAAAATTAAATCTAATAAGATCTAACGTGCATGAGATGCATGACTAGACTAGGATTAGTTGAATCCATGAATAGTCTTGTAAGTTTATATTTTAATATAATTAAAATATAAATTAGATCTAATTTATTCTATATTTTTTTAATGTTATAAATATTATAATCAGATTAAAAAATAAAAAATAAAATTTTAATTATTCCATAAAATTGTTCTGTTGCATGCCTAGACCAGTTGTAGAATTATTCTAGTAACTTGTCTAGAATAATTTTTATATTGAATAGTTCAATTTAAATTTTATTTTTTAGATATTACATGTGATATATTAAATCTGAAAGTATGTTAATTAGATCAATTTTTGATACATGAGATATATGCAAAGTATGTATTAGTTAGATCTTAAATTGTATATGTGATATGTTAATTTAGATCTAACTAGTTTTGTAGTTAAATTTATATTTCTGGTTAAGGTGTTCCTCATAGCCGTCCGGTCATAAGAATGAAGAAGGATTTAAAGGCTCTCTCCTCCCATTCAATGAGGTGTTCATATGACGTATAGGGGTGCTGCACGTTCATCCTTAATCAGAAATCAAAACTTACTTTTCTGCAAAATCCTAGATCCTGAAATTCTAAGATTTATTTTACATGCTTTGTTTATGAATGTTGCCCAGCTATGCAACCCAAGAGGGGGGGGTGAATTGGGTTTCTAAAAAATTTAAGCTTAACTAATTACTTATGAAAAGTATTAGTTAAAAGCTTGATGAATGAGGAGAAAGACTTTAGTTCAAGATTAATTACCTAAAGCAAGAATGCAAGGATATAATAAAGAAATAAAGAGAAACAATAAAGCACACCAAAAACACAAGGATTTATAGTGGTTCGGTGCCAACCTTGCACCTACATCCACTCCCCAAGCTCCTACTTGGAAATTCCAATCCACTATACTTGTATTCAACCCGAATACAAACATCGGAAACTCCGACACTAGCTATCCCAAGCTAGTCCACTTGTTTTCCGGGTACAAGCCAACTCAATACACTCCGATTTCAGGTTCGGATCAACCTTCCCTTGTTTTGGAAACCCTTCAAAAACAAGAACAATTACTCACAAAGAGTAAGACAGTTTAGAGCATAAATAAGTACAAGAATAGCTCCTTAAATGAGCGAATATAACATTAAATGCACTTTACTCAAATGAAGAATCCCCTTTTGGATTTCCTCAAGGTGGATGAAGAGTTGAATGAACGCTTGAGCAATAGGTGAGCTTTGATTGAAGGCTTCTTGAAGGCTTTGAAAGAGCTCTTGATCAAGGTTGAAAAGTTGGCTTGAAAAACCCTCTCTTTGAATGCTCTTGAATGCCCTTTTGAACGCTCTTGCTTTTCTCTTTCAAAATCTCTTGTATCTCTCGTGTATATTGTAGATCTCCTTTTTTGTTTTTCACCTTTTGAAACCTTTTATAGCTTTAAGAAACAAAGAAAAATATTTTAGGCAGAAAAAGAGCCGTTAGAGCATTTAAAGTGAGCATTAAAGGCAACTAAAATGGGCAAAAAACTAGCCGTTGCGGATAATTCCCGTCGCAGGGGTCGACTCATGAGTCGACTAATGCTTCAGGGGTCGACTCATGAGTCGACCTCTGTTGCAAAAACCAGAGATTTGGATTTCTGGATATTTTGGCCTAAAACAGCAGAAGTCGACTCATGAGTCGACTCATGCCTTGTGGGTCGACTCATGAGTCGACTCACAGGTCGTGCCAAGCCAAAAAACCAGCGTGCCAAGGGAAATTTTAGCGTGCCAAGCAGCTCATTGTGCCATGAGTTGACTCATGAGTCGACTCATGCACTTCAAACATTCATAACTTCAAAAATATAAGTCCAAAAATAATGAAATTTTCACCAATATATTACAAATCATTTGTTCTACCAAATGATACTATCAAATCAGGATTTTAGTAAAATTATGATTTTGCCCCTGAAGAGCATAAAGACTTTTTCAAATAAAAATATTTGTATCCCTTCAATCTGCTTTGTAATCATCAAAATCAATCTAGGAGCAATAATGAACCCAAACTTAATTAATGAATTAAGCTTATGAAATTAAGTTAGGTCTGAAATTGAGAATTTTAGATCTAAGATATTTTCATAAAATTAGGTTCGGGCTTGGGTAGCTTAATTAGGTCTAGCGGTTGATCAAACCGAATCAAAAGTTGGTTAGGTGAGATCATGAAAGCTAATAATTGACCAGCCTAATAAGATTAAGTCTGGGTCAAGGTTGAATCACATTCAGATGTGACTCGATCAAGTTAAGACCTAATTTGGCTCAGAGGTTAGAGCCTGGATTGTAAGCTAACCCAATTAGTTCTGATTCGACAATTTAGTGTCTAAGGTAAGTTGGACAGATACGACCGACTGATTTTTAATTAGGAGCTACTCGACTCAAATGCATTCTTGTCGAGTTAATGGCATATTCCTTCCACCGGTCTCACTTACCTGACCATATATGTCGACCCAGTTCTGATTTGAGGTGGCTAACAATTCGAGCTAACCCATGCCACTAGGTTAGTCATAATTGTTATGATTATGTCAAGTCAAGTTTAATAAGACCTAAATCAAATCTTTCTAAGAAAATATTAAGTCTAAGATCTTCCACCATTGTGGATGTGCGGACCCTTTTCGGGGTTGATTGTTCTCGGTTGGTTACAGTGGCTCAGTTGTATCGGAAAGATGCAACCATGTCTATTAGGCATTGGATGCTATGAATTAGAGGATGGGTTGGGCTCAATATTTCAGATATGATGAGAGACCCAATCAGGAATCTAGTTCGTGCAAATGGTGGGTTTGACTTAACTAAGGATTGGAGCAATATTTCGGATACGGTGAGCTTCATGAATTAGAGACCAAGTTTTAGGTGCACCATGATTAGAGAATCATTGGACAAGAGTTGTCCACTCATCGATTGACCCATCACCAATAACTGTTAGATGAGGTAATGAGCCAGTCGGTGAGATCGCACCACCCACTAGAAATCACTAATCACAGAGATTTTCACATCTCTACTAAGGAAGTGTAGGGATCTGAAAAAATAGTGGGAGCCTAATTTGTTTAAAAATGAAACACCTAAATAAATTGGTTAAGTCTGATTACAAAATCTAACTAGAAACTGTTGACTCTCTACAGGAAACATATCTACCTCCAACCCCCTGACCAAAATACTAGACACCCACAGATTGACTGGACCCAATTTTAAGGACTGGTTGAGGAACTACAGAATTGTTCTGAGTTTCAAAAAATTGATCCATGTCTTGGATCAGGACCCACCTGCCATGCCAGCACGTCCGACTGCTGAACAGAGAGCGTCTTTGAAAAAGTAGACGGATGATAATAACAATGCAAGGTACTACATGTTGGGTGCAATGTCTGATGACTTGCAGCGCCAACATGAAAATATTTTGACTACCCGCCAAATGTTGGCTCACCTACAAGAGTTGTTTGGTGAACAGAGTCGCATGGCCAAGTATCAAGTTTGTCAAAGACTTTTTAAGACCAAGATGCGTGACGGGCAGTCAGTCCAAGATCATTGTTTGACAATGATCAAGGATCTTGAGGAGCTTGAAAAACTCGGTATCATCTTAGACAAAGATTTTTAGATTGATGTGATCCTTCAGTCCTTGTCTGATGCATATGGTCAGTTCATCATGAACTTTCATATGCATAAGATGCAGTGTACCTTGGCCGAGTTAATGAACATGCTGGTTACGACTGAGCTTTCTATGAAGGGTTCAAAAGTCTCAGTTCTTACTGTGGAGCAGATTTCTTTCAAGAGAAAGTCTCTTGAAAAGAAGAAGAAGTCTGCGAAGAAGCAGAAGGTGGATGGCAAGAAGAAGAAGACAGAATCGAAGAAGAAGGCTTCTGAAAAGGGAAAACGTTTCCACTGTCAGTCAGAGGGTCATTGGAAGCGAAACTGTCCTCAGTACCTGACCACCCTGAAGAACAAGAAGGATAGTCTTTCTGGAGGTATGCTCGTTATAGAATCTAATTTTATGGTTTCTTCTGCATCCAGTTGGGTGCTTGACTCTGGTTCTAATGCTCATTTGTGCACTTCTATGCAGAGTCTTAAGGAGAGCAGGAGGCTGAGGGATGGGGAGATGATGCTACACATCAAAAATGGAGCAAGAGTTGCTGCTGTGGCCGTGGGAACCTACCCTCTGCGATTATCATTAGGATTAGATTTAATTTTAAGAGACTGTTATTATGTGCCTGCAGCAAGCAGGAATTTGATTTCTGTTTCATGTTTAGCTCAAAAAGGCTATGTGATTAGCTTTAATAAGGATCATTGTAATATTTTTTGTGAAAATAATAAAGTTGCAAATGGTTTTGTCATTAACGGTCTCTATCAGTTACATGTTGATGTATCTGTATCTAATATCGAGCAAAATATGAATGCCATAAGAATTTAATATCGAGCAAAATGTAAATGCCATAAGAATTAAAAGACCTAGAGATAGTCTAAATAATAGGTATCTGTGGCACCTAAGGCTAGATCATATAGTGGAAGATAGGGTTAACAAATTGAAGAAATCCAGACTATTGAGTCCGTTGACTTTCGAGTCATATCCAGTTTGTGAATCATGCCTTCAAGGCAAAATGACCAAGCTTTCTTTTGTGGGACATGGGGAAAGGGCCACAGACCTACTTGCCCTAGTACATACGGATGTGTGTGGCCCATTTGTTGTGCCGGCTAGAGGCAACTACATCTACTTCATTACCTTTACCGATGATATTCTAGGTACAGGTATGTATTTCTAATAAAACACAAGTCTGAAGCTTTTGAAAGGTTCAAAAAATTCAGACATGAGATAAAAAAATAAACAGGAAAGCCCATTAAGATTCTTTGATTAGATCGAGGATGTGAATACCTTAGTCGGGAGTTCCTAGACTATCTTAAGGACAATGGTATAGTCTCTCAATGGACTCCACCTGGAATGCCTCAACTCAATGAAATTTCAGAACGGAGAAATCGGACCCTATTAGATATGGTCCGTTGCATGATGAGCTTTACGGACCTCCCTGAGTTTTCTTGGGGATATTGTCTCATGACAGTAATTTATGTATTGAATAGGATTTCCTCTAAAATCGTTCCTACCACACCATATGAGATATGGCATGGTAAGAAGCCAAGTCTGAATCATCTCAGAATTTGGGGTTGTCCGACTCATATCAAGAGACAGCAGACGGACAAGTTAGAGTTCAGGTCTTTTAGAGCTCGGTTCATAGGATATCCTAAAGAGTCATTAGGATTATATTTTTATATTTCGGAAGACCACAATGTGATTGTGAGTCGAAATACTATTTTTCTTGAAAAATAGTTTATTCAAGATGGTGGCATCAGAAGAATAATTAAGCTCAAGGAGAATGTCTCCCAAGAGCAACGAGCTAAAGAACCTGAGGAACCCAATCAATTAGAACCAGTCCTAACACAACCTCTTTTACCTCGTAGATCGACTAGGATTTCTCGTCCTCCTGAAAGGTACTTAGGTACCATACAAGAGAAAGTAGAGAAAATATTCCTCATGAAAAATGGGGTTCATGGTGATGATCTCAAGACCTATGACGAGGCGATATTAGATATCGACTCCGAGAAATGGTTAGAGGCAATGAGATCAGAAATTGACTCGATGCACTCAAACCAAGTCTGGACCTTGGTAAATTTACCTGAAGGTATTGTACCTATTGGGTGTAAATGGATCTTCCAGAAAAAGATAGGTGCAGATGGGAATGTAGAGACATTCAAGGCTAGGCTCATAGCGAAAGGTTATAGTCAGTGCGAAGGCATTGACTATCGGGATACCTTCTCGCCTGTAGCCATGCTAAAATCCATCCGCACATTGCTTGCTGTTGCAGTCTATTTTGATTATGAAATATGGCCGATGGATGTGAAAACGGCATTCTTAAATGGACATCTTGAGAAAGATATCTATATGGAACAGCCACTTGGTTTCACATCTAGTGATGATGATCACAAGGTCTGCAAGCTGCAAAGGTCTATTTATGGACTTAAGCAAGCATCTCGAAGCTGGAATACTCGTTTCAATGATGTGATCAAAATGTTTGGTTTCATCAAGAACGAGGAGGAACCATGTGTGTTCAAAAAGATCAGTGAGAGCGTAGTTGTCTTTCTCGTATTGTACGTAGATGACATCCTCCTAATTGGGCATGATATTCCCATGTTGACCTCAATCAAAGTATGGTTGTCCAAGAAGTTCTCTATGAAAGATCTAGGAGAGGCATCCTTTATACTGGGTATTAAAGTCTATGGAGATAGACCAAATAGGATATTGGGACTTTCACAGAAGATTTACATAGAAGAGGTGCTAAAAAGGTTTAGCATGGAAAACTCCAAAAGAGGTTTATTACCTTTTAGACATGACATTCATCTCTCCAAGAAGATGTGCCCTAGCACACCTGAGGAGATTGAACGCATGAGCAAGATCCCTTATGCTTCGGCAATAGGGAGCCTCATGTATGCCATGCTATATACACGACCTGATATAGTCCATGCTGTGAGTGTCACAAGAAGATATCAGTCGAATCCAAGCGAAGAGCACTGGACTTCTGTGAAATGTATCCTTAAGTACTTGAGAAGGACTAAGGATATGTTTCTAGTCTTTGGGAATGGAGAACTCTAGGTTCAGGGATATACAGACTCAGACTTTATGTCTAATATAGATGATCGAAAGTCGACATCCGAAAGTCTGTTCATTTACAATGGTGGTGCAGTCAGTTGGAAGAATTCCAAGCAGACGGTGATTGCTGATTCTACCATGGAGGCAGAGTACATTGCTGCATCGAAAGCTGCGAGGTATTCTGGTATAAAAAGTTTGCCGCAGAGCTTGGAGTGATGTCATCAAATGCCATACCTCTTTACTGCGACAATAATGGTGCTATAGCCCTAGCTAAGGAGCTAAGATCTCACCAGAAGTTCAAGCACATCGAGCGGTAATTTCATTTGATCCGTGATTACCTCGAAAAGAATTATGTCGAGCTCAAGAGAGTTGACTCCACAGACAATGTGGCAGACCCGTTGACTAAGCCATTAGGCCAACAGAAGATCGAAGCCCACCTTGAGAAGATGAGACTTAGATATGTAGCCAAATGGTATTAGGTCAAGTAGGAGTTTGTTAGATGTGTGCTCTAGATGTCAGATCGGCTGACACATTTTCGTACAAATCTAAAGATAAATTTATAATTTTGACTATAAATAAATAAAAAAAATTATTATTCTATCACATTATGTACATTGTGTCTGTGATACATCCTTTGAGTTAGAAAGAATGTTAATTCATATTTTCAAGAGTTGAAAATTTAAAGCATGAATTTACATAACTAACTCATAAACAGCTCCTGACCATAGGATCATCACGAGGATGATGATCGATCTGAAAGGTTGGTGTACGATCGCTTTCTTATGGTAGATGTATCTTGAGTCTATGATGTGGAGATATCGGAGCGAGAGTACAGGTATTCATTGAGAATGAGAGTACTGAGCGTGACCACATCAAGCAGTCATAAGGAAGTTTACCTTCTCGTCGATGACTAGCTCGATGCTGCAGTTGTGTATCTAGTTTTTTGACCTGAGGTACATCGACGGTTCACCTTGAGTGTGTTATAGTTTGACTACACCATAACTCGGTCTCCTAGCCATTCAGAACCTTAAGGTGTATGTTAGCTGTAGCATATCCATTGTAGGAACCAGATCGCACCAAGATAGGATCTATCAACCTCGGTAGATGAGAGGAGTAGTCCTATGATGATCGAAAGATCGAGTCCTTAAGCCTATGGCCATGGCAGAGTGAAATAATAGAAAAGAGTTTTTTATTAGGATTTCACATCAGACTCAGATCGATCGATTAACTCATATGACTGATGTTGGGTTTGACGAGTTCACCTTAACCCTAATTCAATCGGGACTCATGATAGAAGAACTCAATCACACAGGTAGCTGCACTGAGAGGTTCGTCTTCAGTTCTGATGGGTTGCCACCATATACTGCTAGGTATCACTGGTGGATTTTGGGAGCAATCAGAATGATATTGATGATCGATCATTCTAATTATCTGAATCAGAAGAGTTCTGATCCATCGAAAAGAGTTTCGATGATATCGATGATGAGATCACGACATGTCTCATTACCATACGAAATTGAACCTAATTGGGTCACACTAACAAGGGTTAGGATCTGAATGTCATCAATTAAGCTAGCTCAATTAATTTGGATTAGATCCAATTAGATTCAAGAAAATCATGCTAGCACACGATTGAGCCTAACTTTCTCCTCGTATAATCTTTTCTATCTCGACTGAGCCAAATATGATTTGACACACCCAGAGAATCTTGAAAAGGTTTTTCTCAGTCTAAATACAGCTTGTCCAGCTCAGAAAAGTCTTATCTTAATTCATGAGATGAATTTAAGATAACACCTGCTAATTCCGAACACCTGCCATTTTCATTTTAGGATATCTATCAAATGTTGACATATGGGTCTTAAACAGAAGAGAACATATTAGAGGATTTTTGTGAAGTATCCACATGCCAAAATTACATCAAATTGGGTGCCATAATCAGATTATGGTGTGAGCCCAATTGGATTAAGTGGGCGCCCCAAGTGGATAAGATCAAGAGGAGTCTTGATCAACATGGACTCCTTGGCGCCAACTCTCTTTGTGCTTATCCAAAGTTGGCACCAACATACGAGAGACGGTGGGGGTTTTTATTTGATGTGATTAGATGACATCACTCCATCAATCAAAATTTTTTCAGAATTAATTAAAATTTTTTGATTGGTCGAATGATGTGGCACTGCGCAGCGCAGCAAGGTCTATATAAACCCTGTCTGCGCCTAGGGTTTTAAGTTTTTATGAAAAACCATCAAAGCAGCTACCTCCTTTTCTCTTCTCCATGTCCCATCTAAAGCTCTCCCTCCCCTCTTCACATCCAAGGAGTTGGACGTTCATCTGGCAAAGGTCCAAGGCGTGGTGACACCTTGAACAGAAGGCTGCAGGACTTCTTCGACAGGCTGCTGCTCCAACTTCAGGAAGACTTTTGAAGATCTTCCTAATCAGATTTAGTTTTAATTTTTGGAGTTTAGATTTGCGAGGAGAAGATATTATAGGTCCTACTCGAGTGGATACCGGTAGAGGCTAGGCGCTTGCGTGGTTACATCAGAACCTCGGACTGTGCTGAGATCATCTGCAGGATAATCAGATTACCCTTAAGGTATGTTTATGCTTTTCATACTTTTAGATTTAATTTTAAATTTTAAATATCAGATAATAAAATTAAATCTAACAGACATTAGATCTGAAATAGCGTAGGATAAAAATTTTAAATTATTCTACCCCAGATTTGATGAAATCTGAAAGATCCTACAAAGGAAAAAGGCGATTTTTTCTTCACCATTTTTACTGAGGAATCAAAAGAGACTGCAATGGTCCTACTGGTCTTGGATGTTCGACTTTTACTTGTTGACATACCAAACATTGAGCCACAAATTATGTAATATCTCTTTTCATGCCAAACCAGCAAAAGTTTCCTTTTAAATCTTGATACATTTTAGTGCCTCCTGGGTGCATGGTGTAAGCCGAACTATGAGCCTCCTCTAGGATCTTGTCCCTTAATTCTGAAACTTTGAGAACACATAACCTGTTACCAAACCTCAATGAATCATCCGTATATATCCAAAATTCAGTTTGTGCATCAGATTCCACTGCTTATCTAATCTTTTGTAGCTCTGAATCCTCTTTCTAAGCTGACTTAATCTTTTCAATCAAGGTAGGCTATACTATAAGATTTGCAAATTGAACTTGAAAATCATGTAGTCATATTTCAATTCCTGATCTCTCCAAATCTAGCAATGTAGGCTTTTGCGAGGTAATCAAAGCGGCCAAATTATCAAAGAATTTTTTACTTAAAGCATCGGCTACAATATTTGCCTTCCCTAGATGATAACTTATTGTCAAGTCATAGTCCTTTAATAGCTCCAACCATCTTCTTTGCCTCAAGTTTAACTCTTTTTGAGTAAAGATGTACTTTAAACTTTTGTGATCCATGAAAATCTTGTAATGCTCTCCATATAAATAATGCCTCCATATTTTTAAAGCAAAAACCACAGCTGCTAACTTTAAGTCATGTGTAGGATAATTTTGCTTATATGACTTCAATTGTCAGGAGGCATAAGTTATCACTTTACCCTTTTGTATCAGAACACAATCGAGACCCTTATAAGAGGCATCACTATAGATAGTGAAACCTTCCATCCTAGATGGAATAGTTAAAATCGGAGCAGTCACTAGCCATCTTTTTAACTTTTGAAAGCTTTGCTCGCATTCATCTATCCATTCAAACTTTACTCGTTTCTGTGTTAAACGAGATAGGGGCATAGCAATACGAGAGAAATCTTCTACAAACCTTTGATAGTAGCCAGCCATCCCCAAAAAGCTAGCACCTCCGATACATTAGTAGGTTGGCTCCACTCAACTACTACCTTCACTTTCTTTGGGTCAACTGAAACACCATCTTTGGAGATGATATGTTCGAGAAAAGTAACACTATCCAACCAAAACTCGTATTTTTGTAGTTTTGCATACAGCTTCTTTCTCCTAAGAGTTTGCAATACTATCCTCAGATGCTCTTCATGCTCAAATGGGCTCTTTGAGTAGATCAAAATATCATCAATAAATACAACCACAAATCAATCCAAGTATGATCTAAACACTCGATTCATGAGATCCATGAAGGCTGCAGGTGTATTTGTCAGACCAAAAGGTATGACTAAAAACTCATAATGCCCATATCTAGTTCGGAAGGTCATTTTTAATATATCTCCAAGCTGTATCTTCAATTGGTGGTAGCCAGAATAAAGATCAATTTTTGAGAAGACCTGTGCCCTTTGCAATTGATCAAGCAAATCATCGATTCTTAGTAAAGGATATCTATTTCATACTATTATCTTATTTAATTCTTGATAGTCTATGCAAAGCCGAAGACTATCATCTTTCTTTTTCACAAATAGCACTGGAGCACCCCAAGGTGATACACTAGGTCTAATAAATCCTTTGTCCAATAGCTCTTGTAATTATTTTTTTTAATTCCTTCAGTTCTGCTGGAGCCATTCAATAAGGAGCTTTAGAAATTGGATTAGTACCAGAAATCAAGTCAATAGAAAACTCAATCTCTCGATCAGGAGGTAATCCGAGCAGATCATCCAAAAAAATATCAAAAAATTCTTTCACAATAGGGATATCCTCTAACTTGAGCTTCTTATTCTGAGTGTCTAATACAGTAGCTAGAAATCCTTCACATCTTTTTCTAAGGAGTCTCTTGGCACGAATAGCTGAGATAAACTTCTGGCGGAAGAAGAATTTATTACTCACAAAACTAAACTCTGACTGATCTGGAATTTGAAACCTTATTATCTTTTTAAAGCAATCAACCGTGGCATGATATATTGCTAACCAATCCATCCCCAAGATCAAATCAAAGTCCTGCATCTCTAAGACTAATAAGTCTGCTTTCATCTCTCTATCCTCAATACTCAAAACACAATCTTTGCAAATTGAATTAACCCAAATCACATCTCTACTTGGCGTAGAGACACAAAGATCATTTTCTAAAGGTACGGAAGACAACTCATTGATCCTCTTAATAAAACTAGTTGATATAAAGGAGTGGGTAGCACCAGGATCAAACAGAGCATAGACATTGTTGAAAGATATTTTAATCATGCCTATCACCACTGAGTTAAAAGCATTAGCATCCTGTTGCATAAGTGTATAGACTCATCCTCGGGTCCTTGGCTTTTGTTGTCCCCCATCTTATTTTTGTACATCTTGAGGTGCCTGGTTTGTAGGGGTATTCTGAAAATATTGAGGCATCTGCTGTCTCTAAGATTCTCCTCCATTACGACATACAATTGCTTTATGGCCATCTCGTCCACATTTATAACATTATCCTCCAGATCATGTGCAATCTCATTTAAGATGGGATCCTCCACATCTATAACATGTAATGCTTCCTTGAGATTGCGCTTTACCTTCAGTGGCAGCCTGGTTTGATTTTAGATTTTTTGATTTGAAGGTTCTGTTACTTTAACCTTGAGAATCGTTTGCTCGGCCCCTTTTCTTCATACTTTTTTCTCTTGCTACTTGGGCATCATTAAGTCTTTTTTCTATTATTAGATATTTGTTAACAACTTCTTTATAAGTGGACAGCTCAAACACAATTACTAGTTGCTGGATTCGATCCTTTAGTCCATTCTTAAATTTTTTTGCTCGAACACTTTCCTCAGCTATTAGTGCAGGGGCATATCTCGATAATTCTTCAAATTTGGCCACATATTGAGCAACTGTCATGTGGCCCTGTACCAGCCAGTCGAACTCTAGAAACTTTTGGAGTCGGACACTCTAAAAAAAATATCTCTAATAAAAGACCTTTTTGAATCCTTCCCAAGTAAAAGGTGCATCATTCGGCCCCATCTTTTCAATCTCCATCTCCTACCAATTGGCTGCCTCACCTTGTAACATGAAAGTGGCAAAAATAACCTTCTCCTCAGTAGGACATCTCAAAGCATGAAAATCTTCCTCTATTGCTTTTAGCCAACTTTCAGCTTTCATAGGATCTGAGGTTCTTGAGAATGCCGATGGTGCATATTTCAAGTTTATCAAATTAATTAGACGCTCATATTGGTTTCCAGCTCCTTGTTGCTGCTGAGACTGTCGCTCCTGAAATAATTGTTGCATGATCTGCTATTGTTGTCCCTGTTGCACCTCCAATATCTTTTTCATATCTTCCCCCATAGCAACTTGTTGTTCAACCAATACTTGCATTAACTGGGCTGCAGTAACTTGTTCTTCATATTAGATTTCAGGTTCACTTGGGGTTTCTATCTCGGGAGTGACTTCAGCGAGCTCGATAGGATGTTCTTGTTGCGGTGCATTATTAACCGATGAGGGTGGGGCATTTTCTTGCTGCATAGTAGGCTCCCAAGCATTAGAACAATCAGCAAATCGAGTAGGTCTCCGATTACGCCCACATTTAGTCCCTCGTGCCATATCAACCTGCACATTTTCACTTTAGTCAAGATTTTGTTTATGTGTGTGTCTCATATCAGTTTATTCAAATCTAAAGGTCTACCCATGTACACTCTCTCTGAAGTGAACCCTAAGATTCCTAAAACCTATGCTCTGATACCACTCTGTCACACCCTGAACCCAGCCCCTAGATTGGCCATGTGACACGGCCACACAATCCCTAGAGCAGTGCCCTAGAGATCATGTAAGGCCTAAATAATTATGAATTCAAATATTCTAAATAATCAAATAAATACCAAACATATCAACCAAGTCACAACTCCAAATCAAATCACAAACTTTGTTCAAAATACAATCAATCAAATATTCATTGGTATCAAAGAATTTAAACTAGCTAAACTACTCAAAGTTTCAGTACTTATTTTCTCTTGCCCAACCCATCCGAACTAAGCCTCCTGTGAGTCTGAAAAAAAATAATAAAAAAATATGAGCTTCTTCAGCTCAGTAAGAATCACTACACATGTACATCAAAAAGTGAAAAAAATATTAATACCAATACAATTTTATGAAGACTCATATATAAATAAAATAACTCAAATACTGACATAAACATGCATTTAATAATAGATCATCATATACCATCAAGTGAGGCCTTTATTCCACATTGATTTACAAGATCTTAACATCTAATTTATCTTTCCACCACTTCAGTTTGATAACCTTTTATCCTTTCTGGCTTTGGACTAACCTCAACCATGCCTCAGTCTCCATCCGATCAAATTTTCACTTATAAGCCTTTCAAGGCTGTCCTAGGCATAAGCTTGCGGACTGTCCTAGGCATAAGCTTCTGGCCGGTTGATCTACATATAAGCCCGTGGGGGCTGTCCCAAGCATAAGCACCTGACGGGCTGGCCCAGGCATGAGCTCCTGGCCCATTGATCTACATATAAGTCCGTGGGAGCTGTCCCAGGTATAAGCTCCTAGCGGGTTGTCTCAGGCATGAGCTCCTGATCGATTGATCCACATATAAGCCCGTGGGGACTGTCCCAAGCATAAGCTCCTAGCGGACTGTCTCAGGTATGAGCTCCTGACCAGTTGATCCACGTGACAAGGCTAGTCCAAACCATATCTTTTTCATTTAATTATTACATGTTGATTTCATCAAATTAATTTCAATTTACAGTATGATCAAAATAGATATGTCATATCCATATACTCATGCCATCAATCACTGATACATATATATTGACATAACATACTCATGCTTAAAAATCATATAAGTAAATAACGGTGTCTCAGGCATAGCAAATTCATCGATCATGATTTCAACGATGCAAAATTAATGATACAATACCAATGGTAAAATAGCATATATAGTGGTAATCATGTACAGAGATTCTTACCTCAATCAGTGATAAATCGGACTCACTGTCTTATGCTCTGGATGTCAAAACCCTACTCGATGCCCTCCTGTCCGATGGACTATTCTCCTGTTAAATCAATATTACAAAATAAATTGAATTAATCAAATTAATTTTCTAAAATCTTCTATTGGGGTTTATTAGGATCCTCACTCTTGTCCCCATTTTTTTTAAATTATTTGAGAAGAGAGAGAAGAAATCTCTTCTTCTCTTCTCTTCGGTCAAAACAGGGGATCCGATCCCCCCATCCTCTCTTCCCCTACACACAGCCAAGGGAGGCCAACTCCGGCCACCCCTGGCAGCACCTGACGGTGGCGAATCCATAGCCCCGATGATAGCCCTAACGGCGGCTATTGCCAGCAGCATACGGGGGAAGAAAATAAAGAAAAACAGGGATGGCCCTGTTCTTCTCCAATCCAACGGTCAAGAAGAACTCCAGCGACCCTTCTTCCCGTCCAAAAGCTCACGGATACTCCTTTAAAAAAAAAATCCCTCTAATCTCTTAAAAATCTCTCAAAATCCTGTGGTAGAGACCTAAGGGAGGGGAAGGGGGTTTTATAGGGGAGTTTTCCTAACCTAAGCCGGAGTCTATCGATCCAATTTCATCGGAGTTGGAGAGGAAGAAGATTCCAGTTAGGAGTCTTCCTCCTCCCATCGTGAGTCCTTTTTGGGCTCACCAAAACTTGCCAGGCCAAAGAGCCCTATGGGTTGGGCCGTGACATTCTCCTTTTTGGGCTCACCAAAACTTGCCGGGCCCAAGAGCCCTATGGGCTGGGCCGTGACATTGACAGCTTCACCTTTTTGTGATAAGCAAACTGTATCTGTGTACGCCACATACCCTTGTCATTAGTGATAAATCTCCAACCCCATTTAGACAGAAGTGCCTCGTTAAGAGTAGTGATATTTGTAATGCCAAGGCCCCCTTCATCCTTTCTCAAACAAACTGTATTCCAGTTTACTTTACACGACAGGCCCGTGGAGGTGGAAGAACCTGCCCAGAGGAAATCCCTTCGAAGTTTATGAATTCTCTTGATCACCCAGGTCGGCAACTTTAAGAGTGACATAAAATAAAGAGGGATAGATGTGAGGATGGAGTTTATTAAGGTGAGCCGTCCCCCAAAAGAGAGAAACTTCGTCTTCCACGAAGCCAATCGGAGTTCCATCTTTTGGTTGAGAGAGAGCCAATCTGATTTGCAAGGCCTGGTGCCACCGAGAGGTAATCCCAAGTACTTGAAAGGGGTTGAGACCGTGGGACAGCTGAGCCACTTCCCACAGTGCGGGCCATCAAAAGGTTGTTCTCCAACAAGGGAAATAGAGCTTTTCTGAGAATTAATGGAGAGTACCGAGACCAGTTCAAAACAGAGTAAGATTAATTTAAGAACTGCACAAGAGCTCTTCTCTGCCTTTAGAAACACCAGGGTATCGTCTGCATATTGTAGAATCTTGATTCCACCCATGATCCAGGGGTTACCCAATCCTTCAAGAATTCGAGCTGCACCAGCAACATTTAGCATTCTGCAAAGGGGGTTAACAGCAAGAATGAATAACAGAGGGGATAGGGGGTCCCCCTGTCTAAGCCCACGTCTGCAGAAGATCCAATCACTTATCTCGCCGTTCACCTTGACGCCCACCTTACAGGAAGAGAGAAGATTAGAGATCCATCCGATCCATCGGGGAGGGAACTTTCTCTTGCCAAGGAGAAGGGTGAGATAAGAAGAGCTCACTCTATCAAACGCCTTTCAGAAGTCAAGTGTACATATAGCTGCCGGAATGCCAGCTTTTCTAGAAAGATCTAAAACTTCGTTGGCACATAGAAAGTTGTCAAGAATGCTTCTCCCTCTTATGTAGGCAGTAGGCAGTTTGGGCAGGGTCAATAAGATCATCCATGAAAGGTTGCAAGCGATTAGCAAGTACCTTGGAGATGATTTTGATACAACTATGAATGAGACTGATAGGCCGAAATTCAGAGGGAGATTTGGTAGCATCGGTCTTGGGAATGAGAGTGAGAATCGCATAGTTGATTCTGGCCAGATCGAGATTGCTATCATACAGTTGGTTGAAAAGCTTAAACAGATCAGCAAAAATTAGCTCTCAGAAGCGCTGGAAGAAGCACATTGTCAAGCCACCCAGCACCGGGCTTTTGTCCCCCTTGAAGCTGAACACCGCATCATGGATTCCCGTCCGTTGAAATGAGCTGTAGATCCCTCTGATTAGGAATGCAATTATCTAATTAGAGGGAAATATGTTTGTATAATTTCTAAATTGAATCCCTCTGATTAGGAATGCAATCGTCTAATTAGAGGGAAATATATTTGTATAATTTTTAAATTGAATCCCTCTAATTAGGAATGCAATCGTCTAATTAGAGAAAAATATATTTGTATAATTCCTAAATAGAGCCCATGAAAATTAATAAAAATAGCTCTTTTGGTCCTAGAGAAGTATTCCTTCTTCCTCTGAATCCTCGTCTTCACCTTCTCTTCTATTTTTTCTATTTTTCAACATGGTATCAGAGTACTCTGTTCCATGAATACGCTCTATTCCGCCTCATCTCAATTCCTAAACTTCTTCAACTGCCGACCGTCCTCACCTCTTCAGATCTTTTCAAATCTTCCCCGGATCCGGCATCTCCCACACCCTGCCATCGCCATCGTTGTTTCCATCGCTGTCGCTGCCGTCGCTGCTACCGCTGTTGCCGTCGATGCCACCAATATTGCTACTGCCGTCGACGCCACTGCAGTATCCATCCATGAACCACGGGATTGAGAACGGAAGCCACTGACGCCCTTCTCATTTCTTATTAGGTGCTGGGTCTTGTTCTGGAGCAACAATGGAGCATCTTTTTTTGGAGTTTCTGAATATTATCGAGGTGCCTTTCATGCAAGCAAATATTTGATATTTTTTATTCGTCATCTGAGTTTATCTCAGATCATTGGTGAGAAAAATTCAAATACCTTTTTCTTCCTCAAGATTGTTCTTGTTTACTTGATCATTTAAGTGTTTTGTTTTGACAATGGGTGATAAAAATCTTTTAACCATGGAGGATTTAGCAAAGTTAATGGTTAGGATGATGGAATCTCGTATTGCGAGTAGTGAGTTTTCAAAGATCATCCTAGAAACTAATCCGATCAAATTGGATGGGTCGGGTACCTACTTAAGTTGGACGCGACATGTTCGTCTAATTTTAGAGTCTCACAATCTTGAGGGGTTTATAAGTGGTACTACAAAAAGGCCAGAAGGAGATGTGATAGCTGTTAGACAGTGAAACTCTAATAATTCTCGAGTGGTAGCATGGCTCCTTGCCTCTATGGTACCAAGTGTTGCTCATACGGTTGAGGCACTAACGAATGCTTATGAGTTATGGCAGGCTGTAGCCACAACTTATTCATATAAAGGTAATAATATGCATACCCATAAGATCCAACGAGAGCTTCGGGGACTTACTCAAGGTTCCCGATCTATAACAGAGTATGTTGGAGAATTAAAAAGATTGTGGAACGATTTTGATTTTTATAGTCCCTTTACCCCTACTCATCCTGATGATGTTGATGTGTTCCACAAATGGATAGAGCGTCAGCACCTTGTGGATTTTTTGGATGAACTAAACCCAGAGTTTGAGTATCGATGCTCTTCTATTCTTAGTACACAGGAATGGCCAACTCTTGATGAAGCTATTTCCTTGGTTCTTAGTAAAGAAACTCGATTAGCCACTATGTCTTCTTCTACAAATACAGCTATACGATCTGCACTTGTGATACAGCCAACTACTCTTGGAAGCTCTTCTCCTATCAATTCTACTCAAGAAACTCAGCCTCGACCTCACGGGGTTAAGATTTGTGACCACTGTCATAAGCCGGGCCACATCAAAGCTTACTGCTATGAGCTGTATGGTCGTCCAACTAGAGGTCGTGGTCGTGGAGGTGGTCGTTCTGGTAGAGGCCGAGGTCAGTATAATCATGCTCATTTTTCTTCTATGGGGGATTTACCAGTCGAAGAAATGCAACTTTTGAAAAAATTCAGATCTGGTGTAAATATTTTTGAAAGCAGCACTTCCATAGAAGATTCTTCAAACCAACCAACCAGTTCTCTCTATCAGGGTAATTTTGCCCAAATAGGTAGCGATGATCAAATTCATACTCTTAACTGTAGTAATTTTTCTCCATGAGTAGTTGACTCTGGAGTATCCAATCATATGACTGGATCCTTTAGAGATTTTGTGTCTTATATTCCCTGTTCTGGTCGTGATAAAGTTCGTCTTGCTGATAGCTCCTTTACCTCTATTTCTGGGAAAGGATCTATCAAATGCACTTCCGAATTACCCTTATCATCTGTTCTACATGTCCCTAGATTTTCTATCAATCTTCTATCCATTAGTGCTATTACGAATGATCTTGATTATGCCGTAACTTTTTTCAAAACACATTGTGTTTTTTAGGAGCCAAAGACAGGAAGAAAACTTGGGACTGGCATAATGCATAATGGGCTCTACTATTTGGAGGGAGGAGTGTCCAGAGGCTACTCAAAAACCAGTTTGACAGTTTCATCCTCACAAAAGGAAGACCTGTTACTCCAGCACCGCAGGCTTGGTCATCTTCCATTTACTCTCTTAGCTCGTATGTTTCCAACTATTTTTGAATCATATAATAAAGAGAAGCTTGTATGTGATGCCTGTGAACTAGCTAAACACACTAGAAGTGCTTATCCAGGCTCAGGCCTGCATAGTAAAGCAATGTTTGAGGTAGTTCATTCTGATGTATGGAGACCCTATGGGACCACCACCATTTCTGATCATCGGTGGTTCGTTACTTTTATTGATTGTTTTAGTCGTTGCACTTGGGTTTATCTATTGAAAAATAAGAATGAAGTATTTCAGTCATTTAGAGATTTTCATAAAATGATTGGTACTCAATATAGAGTAACTCTTAAGATTTTTCACTCTGATAATGGGACAGAGTATCTTAATAAAGAATTTGAGGAGTATACACATAATAATGGTATTATACATCAAACGACTTATGTTGACACACTGGCTCAAAATGGAGTTGCTGAAAGAAAGAATAGACACCTACTTGAAGTGACAAGATGTTTGATATTTTCTATGAATGTTCCTAAGTTCTTATGGGGAGAGGTAGTGTTAACTGCAGCGTATCTAATTAACCGAATGCCACTTCGAACTTTGGACTATAAGACACCTCTTGAATGCCTGCAAGGAACTAATTCTTTCATAATTCCCCCCAAGGTATTTGGCTGTGTTTGTTTTGTTCGGGATCATCGACCTTCGGTTGGCAAGCTTGACACTCGTGCCCTCAAGTGCATTTTTGTTGGTTATTCCTCTACTCAAAAAGGGTACAAATATTTGGTGTCCGAATGAACGAAAGTTGTTTATCAGCATGGATGTAATATTTCGGGAGTCTGAGCCATTCTATATATCTTCTGTGTCTTCTTCTTCTCCCGTCACCTCTGAAACTGGTCGAGAGGGGGAGTTCTTTGGAGGGAGTCCTATTACTGTGGATGTTGGTACAAATGGTGGATATGATACTCAGAGAGAGTTTATTACAAATGGTGGATCTGATACTCAAGGAGAGTTTATTTCTATTAATGCTAGTTCTGACACTCAAGAAGAAGCATCTAAAACTGCATCTGAGACTCTCTCACAGCCTGCTACTTCAATTTCATCTGATTCATCTCCTCTCTCAGAGCCTATTATGCATTCTCCAGTCTCTAGATCTTCCTCTCCTGTCCTGACGGTTTCATCTTCTACGATGAATGGTAATTCTCCTGTACCTCCCATTCATTTTACATTAGATAATGATGATCTAAATGTTCCTATTGCTTTACGTAAACCTACTCGTCATGCTGGTATTTCTGGTCGACTTAAGGATGGAGTGGGGTACAAACATGACATCACTAACTTTGTATCCTATGAGTCTCTCTCTCCATCTTATCAGAGTTTTATAGCTTCTTTGTCCTCTGTCTCCATACCCAAGAACTGGAAGGTTGCTAAGGAAGACCCCAAGTGGAAAGCCGCTATGCTTGAGGAAATGCGAGCACTAAAAAAAAATAATACATGGGAACTTGTATCTTTACCAGCTGGTAAACAAACTGTGGGATGCAAATGGATTTTTACAGTTAAGCAGACACCTGAGGGTACTGTTGAACGGTACAAAGCTCGTTTGGTAGCAAAAGGATATACACAGACTTATGGCATCGACTATGATGAAACTTTTGCGCCTGTTGCAAAAATGAACTATGTTAGAACCCTTATATCATGTGCTGCTAACTTTGGATGGGATCTATTCCAGCTCGATGTAAAGAAAGCTTTTCTTCATGGAGAACTTCAGGAGGAGGTATATATGGATATTCCTCCAGAATTTGCTACCGCTCAGATAGTGGGCAAAGTATGCCAGTTACGACGCTCTCTTTATGATCTGAAGCAGTCACCTCGTGCTTGGTTCGATCGCTTCCGACGAGCAATCATTCAGATGGGGTATAAACAGAGCAATGCAGATCACACACTCTTCTTTCGGCACAACAAGGGTAAGATTGCTGTTTTGATTGTCTATGTTGATGATATTGTGGTCACAGGAGATGATTCTGAGGAGATAGCTCATTTGAAGGCTCAACTGGCACAGGCATTTGAGGTGAAGGATCTTGGACATCTTCGATATTTTTTTGGGATAGAAGTTGCTCGTTCTTCAAAAAGAATTTTTCTCTCCCAAAGAAAATATATTCTAGATCTTCTTACAGAAACCAGTATGTTGGGATGTCGACCTATTGCTACTCCTATTGAGCAAAATCATCGACTAGTAGCCGATACCGATGTCCCTATTGATCGAGAACGTTATCAACGATTGGTAGGACGTTTGATTTATCTATCTCATACACGGCCTGATATTGCATTCGCCGTTAGTGTGGTAAGTCAGTTTATGCATGATCTACATTCAGTTCATATGGATGCTGTGACACGGATACTTCATTACCTCAAAAGCTGTCCTGGTCGTGGTTTACTTTATTTTTATCATGGCAACCTACGGGTGGAGTGTTATACAGATGCTAATTGGGCTGGATCACTTGATGACCGTTGCTCTACCTCAGGTTACTATACTTTTGTTGGAGGTAATCTTGTCACTTGGCGAAGCAAGAAACAGAATGTAGTTGCTCGATCTACTGTTGAAGCAGAGTATCGAGCTATGGCACATGGCGTGTGTGAAATTTTATGGTTGCGGATCTTGTTATTGGATCTAGATCTTTATCAATCATCGCCCCTTATGCTATATTGTGACAACAAGGCAGCAATCAATATTGCTAATAATCCAGTACAGCATGATCGGACGAAGCACATCGAGATCGATCGATATTTTATCAAGAAAAAGCTTGATGCCAGAATCATTTGTATGCCTTATATGCGATCTGCTAGTCAACTAGCAAACATTTTGACCAAAGGTCTTAGTGTGCCTTCTTTTTCATTTATTCGTGACAAGATGGGTCTTTATGATATCTATAACCCATCTTGAGGGGGAGTGTTGAAATGAGCTGTAGATCCCTCTGATTAGGAATGCAATCATCTAATTAGAGAGAAATATGTTTGTATAATTTCTAAATTGAATCCCTCTGATTAGGAATGCAATCGTCTAATTAGAGGAAAATATATTTGTATAATTTCTAAATTGAATCCCTCTAATTAGGAATGCAATCGTCTAATTAGAGAGAAATATATTTGTATAATTCCTAAATAGAGCCCATGAAAATTAATAAAAAGAGCCCTTTTGGTCCTAGAGAAGTATTCCTTCTTCCCCTGAATCCTCGTCTTCACCTTCTCTTCTATTTTTTCCGTTTTTCAACACCGTCAGAGAGAAAGGAGCATCCAGAACACCCAACTGCAATAAATTGGAGGAAGAGGGATAAAGAATATCCCAATCCACCTGAATACAGGTTCTACCAGGATAATCAAAAATTTCCTTAAAGAACTCCACAAACACCTTTTTGATATCAGAAGTATGATCATATTCATTGCCAAGCCACTCCATCTTAGAAATCCAATTGACTTTCTGTCTAAAGTTTGCAGATTTATGGAGGAAGGCGGTGTTGCCATCACCTTCTCGGAGCCATTGAACCTTCGCACGCTGCTTCCAGTAAATTTCTTTCGATTTGTAGAGGTTTCTGAAGTTTAATCCTCCCCGATTCCCTCAAGGTCCTTTCGGTAGCTGTTATAGCCCAAACCCATTACAGCCCATCAAAGCCCAAAATGAAAAAAAAAAAAACAGAGGAATTTAAAAACCGGGAAGAAGACTCCCGATGGGAGTCTCCTTCTCCGGCGAAACCCAAGGAAATCGGGACTCCTAGGACCCCTCGGAGTCCTAGGATCCTCTATAAGTAGACCCCTCCCCTTTGAGACCCAAGATCGGCCTCCTCCCTCTCTCTTTTTCTCTGATTTTCCCGAAGAAGAGCCGCCGGCACAGTTGGGTTCTCACCGTGTTTTCTCTCCGACGAGGTCCCAAGAAGCCGAGGTAAGTTCTTCCCTTTCTTCCTCCCTTCCTTCCTCTTTCCCTCGTGCATTTGGGCGCGGTGGCCGGCGACGAGCGTCGCCGATTTTTGGTCGGAAACAGACTCTATTTTTTTGGCTTATTTTCCTTGAAATCTCCGACGCCGGCGATCGGATTTGACCGCCGGCCCTGTTCCCTCCATGACCGGGGGAGATGGCCCGTCGGCCGCCGGCCTCCGCCGTGGCAGCCGCGGCCCGAACGGCCGATTAAGACCTGAGGACAAGAGTCCTCTGTTCCGGCGCGGGAAGAAGAAGAAGAAGAAGAAGAAGAAGAAGGAAAAGAAAAAGAAAAGAAGAAAGAAAAAGAAGAAAAAGAAAAGAAAAAGAAAAGAAAAGAAAAAAAAAAGAGAGAAAGAGAAGGGGCAGAGAGAGAGAAACTCTCTCTCTCTCTTTGCTCTCTCTCTCTCTCTTTCTCTCTCTAGATCATAGGATTTATGAAATTAAAAAAATTAGCAATAAAAAATAAAAATAAAAATTAGGGTGTCCGTGGGTTAATTCAAAAATCGAGATGCTGTCGACGAATTGATCCTAGTGGAAATATTAGATTTTAGTAATTTAGTTATTTTTAATTCGATGAAATTTTGATTTAAAATATGATATTTGACGTATCAGGTTCTGAGAAGGATTTTCGAGATCCCTAGAATTTCTAGTTTGGACTTTCTTTTAAGGTAAGTAGTGTTTACTTTTACTGAATTTATCTGGTAAATTATGAATTAAATAAATTTATGCATGCTTGTGATTGAAATTATTTATTGAAATAATTGTTGGAATTATTTATGATGAAAGTTAATTGTAGAAAATTATTTATGATTGATGTTATTTGCTGAGCAATTATTATGATGATATATGATCTCAAAGAATGTTATAATTGATTTGACTCGAATATCAATTAATTTTATTATTCTTGAAAATAATATACGAATTGGAAGACAATATGAAATTGACAACCTGACTGTGTTGAGGACCCCGCCAATGGGGGCATATACGTTGGCAATTGACTGTCCTGAGGATTTATGTCGCCAGTGAGACCAGCGACATGTCGCCAGATAGACCAGCGATAAAACCACCAGTTAGACCAGCGATTCCAAAGGACTTGGCTGCCAGATGATTCGCAGCCCACCGCAAGCAGATACGCGGTATTATGACCCTACCACAGGGATAATGTGGTCATAGTCATGGTTGGTAAGAAGAATTTAAGAAATTAATGAATTTAAGAATAAAAGTATAATTAAAAATTATGACAAATTGACTTTTATATATGATTGACAGTATGAATATGATTTCATAAAATTACATATTGATTTGTTATGCATAGTATTATTTGCCTGATTATTCAGTTAAAGGTATGCACTGCTTACTGGGCTATTTAGCTCATGATAAGTTTTATGTTTTCTTACAGATCCAGAAAATTAGCATGATGCGGGATTTCGGTTGGGAGAGCGATTAGAGATGGAGTTAACTCATTGATTTAGGATTTTTCTCAGGATTGATTCAAGACCTTTAGTTTTGTTTTTAGTATTGACTTTGTCAGACAGTTACTTTATTTTGAACATTTAGTTTTGATTTGTTATTTGAACCAAGGTTTGATTATTGAATGAAAAAAAATTTATTTAACTATTTGTGAAGATATCATGATGAGATGCCTTGCATGCTTATGGAAAAAGTATTCTATAAGTATGCGGCGGTTGCTATGACCCTCGATTCAAATCTCGGGTCGGGGGCGTGACAATTAATATGGTATCAGAGCATAAGTAGATAGATAGAGACATGTAGAATAAAGTGAGTGAGTGATGGGTAGACATTAGGAAATTGAAAGGTTAGTTATGATAATTATGATTTGACTTGTCACAAGATATAACCTTATTAAGGATAAGTTATTATCTTAAATCTAACAGAGGTCAATATGCCTCCACGATGAGTGAGGAATACTCAAGGAGCGGTAGGAGGGACATCAGATCCACTTGGCGAAAATACTCCCCAATTAAACAGCGGCACAACTCAGCAGGAGGGAATCCATGATCCTACCGGAAATACTCCGACAGCACAGGAGCCGAACATGACTCAACTAATGCAAACTCTGATCGGAGTAGTTCAAACACAACAACAGTTACTTCAACAACAACATGCACAGCCACATCAGCATTTTTCACCGGTACCTGGACATGGAGAACATCCGATGCAGAGAAATAATATCATCGAATTTAAGAAGCTAGCTCCTCCAGCCTTCAAAGGGACCATCGAGCCACAAGAAGCAGATAACTGGATTATGGAAATGGAGAAGGCCTTCGCCGTACAAGAATGCCAAGATGTAGAGAAGATCCGCTATACAGCATATCTGTTACAAGGCGAGGCATACAACTGGTGGCGTATACTGGAACAAAAATATGAGCATGATGGGATACCACTCACTTGGGAGAGATTTCGAGATGAATTCTTTGACAAGTATTTTTTCCGAAGTGTCAGAATACAGAAAGAACAGGAGTTCATTCACCTGAGACAGAAAAACAGATCTGTTGCAGAATATGAAGCCAAATTCACGGAGTTAGCCAAATTTGTTCCGAGACTAGTTGAGATTGAGCAAGACAGAGTACACAAATTTGAAATAGAACTGAAGACAGAAATCAGAGACAGGTTGTACCCTATGAGCTAACTACCTATGCCTCAGTTGTGAACAAAGCTCTAATAATTGAGAGAGAAGCTAATGAAGCTTATGCGGAGCGTGAACGGAATCAGAAGAAGAGGAATAGGTTTAGTGGAACTCAAGGACGAAACCAGAACAATAAGGTTCCAGCAAAGAAGCCAGCAACTGATAAGAATCGTGAGAATGAGGTAGCTAAATGTTCGAGATGTGGCCGAAGAGAGCATGAGACTTCTAATTGCCCATGGAATACTGGTTCATGTTTTAGATGTGGTCAGAAAGGACACAAGATTGCAGATTGCCCGCAGATGAATGAAAATAGATCAACACAAGCAAAGGACGGAGGTCAAAGGCCGAAAACTCAAGGAAGAATCTATGCTCTCACACAACAGGATGCTCAGGCCTCCAATGCTGTGGTGACAGGTACTATTCCTGTATCTGGTATTCATGCTTTAGTTTTGTTTGATTCTGGTGCTACACACTCCTTTATATCCACTACTTTTATTAGACAGCATGATATAGATTGCGAACCCATGAAAATCAAATTATATGTTGAGACACCAGTAGGTGGTATTTTGAGTACTGAAAGTGTGTGCAAGTCCTGTAGTATCAAGATAGGAGAAAGAGAATTACCGGCAGATTTGGTGGTCCTGGATATGCATGATTTTGATGTCATTCTAGGAATGGATTGGCTAGCCACCTATCATGCCTCTATGGATTGTCATGGAAAGAGAGTGAACTTTCACATACCGGGAGAATTAGCTTTTAGTTTTGATGGAAGTACAGGAACCACCCCTCCACGTATTATTTCTTTTGAACAAGCTAGACAAATGATAAGAAAGGGATGTAGAGGTTACCTAGTATCAATAAAGAATAAAGAACATGATGAATTGAAGTTACAGGATATTCCTATCGTAAATGAATTTTCGGATGTATTCATTGATGATTTAGTCGGACTACCCCCAGATAGAGAACTTGAATTTACTATTGAGTTGGCAACCAATACCAATCCGATTTCTAAAGCTCCTTACAGAATGGCCCCTATGGAATTAAAAGAGTTAAAAGATCAATTACAGGATTTATTGGATAAAGGTTTTATAAGGCCTAGTGTATCTCCTTGGGGAGCTCCAGTCTTATTTGTGAAGAAGAAAGATGGTAGTATGAAATTTTGTATCGACTACAGAGAGTTGAATAAAAATACTATCAAAAATAAGTATCCTCTACCTCGAATTGATGATTTGTTTGATCAGTTGCAAGGTGCACAAGTCTTTTCTAAAATTGATCTTCGATCAGGATATCATCAGTTAAAAATTAAAACAGAGGACATACCAAAGACGGCATTTAGAACTCGTTATGGACATTATGAATTTTTAGTGATGCCTTTTGGGTTAACCAATGCTCCAGCAGTCTTTATGGATTTAATGAACAGAATATTCAGATCTTATCTTGATAAATTTGTTGTCGTATTTATTGACGATATCCTGATATATTCAAGAAGTAAATTGGAGCATGAAGAATATTTACGGTGTGTACTACAAATATTGAGGAAAGAAAAACTTTATGCCAAATTTAAGAAATGTGAATTTTGGTTGGTTGGACAAAATAGCCTTTTTAGGACACATCGTATCTAAAGATGGAATTTCTGTGGATCCAGCAAAAGTGGAAGCTGTGATGCAGTGGAACAGACCTACAAATATTTCTGAGATTCGAAGTTTTCTGGGAATGGCAGGATATTACAGACGATTTGTAGAAGGATTTTCTCGCATAGCTGCACCTTTGACTCGTCTAACTCAAAAAGGGGTTAAATTCGAGTGGTCTGAAGATTGTGAACAGAGTTTCCAAGAATTAAAACAACGATTAGTGTCAGCCTCTATCCTTACTATACCAACAGGAGATGAAGGTTTCACAATTTATAGTGATGCATCTAAAAAGGGACTCGGATGTGTATTGATGCAACACGGTAAGGTTGTAGCTTATGCCTCAAGACAACTGAAACCATATGAACAAAATTATCTGACACATGATTTGGAATTAGCTGCAGTGATTTTTGCCCTAAAAATTTGGAGACATCACTTATACGGTGTACAGTGTGAAAGTGTTTACAGATCATAAGAGCTTGAAGTATATTTTTACACAGAAAGAATTAAACATGAGACAGAGAAGGTGGTTAGAACTATTAAAAGATTATGATTTAACAATCCATTACCATCCGGGAAAAGCTAATGTTGTTGCTGATGCCCTTAGTAGAAAATCTGTGGGAAATTTGGCGGTTTTAATCACACACCAAAGTCAATTGTTAAAGGATATAAGAAAACTGGAATTAGACATCCGAATATATGACTCAACAGTACGGTTACCCAACATGAGGGTTCAGTCAACACTCATTGAAAGAATTTTCGTTGCCCAGAATGATGATCCACAACTAATAAAGATAAGAAATTCAGTGGAAGCTGGTGTTCAATCTGAATTCAAGATACATGAAGACGGTTCGTTAAGGTTCGAAAATAGGATTTGCGTACCCAATGATTCAGCACTCAAGCATGAAATACTTCAGGAAGCACATCAGACCGGTTATACAGTTCATCCGGGAGGTACCAAGATGTATAGAGACTTAAAAGAAATATACTGGTGGAATAATATGAAGAGAGAGATCGCTCAATTTGTGGCTCAATGTTTGGTGTGTCAACAAGTTAAAGCTGAACATCAGAGACCTGCGGGACTACTTCAACCTCTTGATATTCCAGTTTGGAAGTGGGAACATATCACTATGGATTTTGTAACTGGACTACCAAAGACTCCCAGTAAAAATGATGCAGCCTGGGTGATTGTGGACCGATTGACAAAGTCTGCACACTTTCTTCCAATAAGAGTTGGATTTACCTTGGAAAGACTAGCAAAGTTATATATGAAAGAAATTGTAAGGCTACATGAAATTCCAGTGACCATCGTATCGGATCGAGACACCAGATTTGTATCACAGTTTTGGAAGAGCTTACACAAGGCATTAGGAACAAAATTAAACTTCAGTACAGCTTTCATCCACAGACTGATGGTCAGTCAGAGAGAACTATTCAGATCTTAGAAGATATGTTGAGAACCTGTATTTTGGATATGAAAAGTTCATGGGATGAGCATCTACCTTTGATTGAGTTCGCTTACAATAACAGTTATCAGGCTAGCATTGGTATGGCACCTTACGAAGCTTTATATGGTAGAAGATGTCGATCACCGATTCACTGGGATGATGTCGGTGAGCGAAGAATATTGGATCCTGAACTTGTTCAACAAGCAGTCGAGAAGATTCAATTAATTAAAGAACGACTTCGGGCAGCACAAAGCAGACAGAAAAGTTATGCAGACAACAGGAGACGGAAATTAGAATTTCAAGTCGGTGACCATGTATTTCTCAAAGTATCTCCTTCAAAAGGAATCTCAAGATTTGGCATTCGTGACAAATTGAATCCCAGATATGTGGGTCCGTTTGAGATTTTGGAAAGAATTGGTGAGGTGGCTTATCGACTTGCCTTACCCCCTTCACTTGCAGGAGTACATAATGTTTTTCATGTTTCTATGTTAAAGAAATATTTACCAGATCCAAGTCACATCGTGAAACTTGAACCAGTACAAGCCAGGAAGGATCTAACATATGAAGAATACCCGATACGGATCGTAGATCGTAAAGAACAGGTGCTGAGACGTCACAACATTCCTTATGTCAAGGTTCAGTAGAGTCGACATTCAGAAAGAGAAGCTACTTGGGAGCTAGAGGAAGAAATGAAGCAAAAATATCCCCAGCTCTTCGAGACTACAGGTATGAAAAATTTTGAGGACGAAATTTCTTTTTAGGGGTGAAGAATGTTATAGCCCAAACCCATTACAGCCCATCAAAGCCCAAAACAAAAAAAAAAAAAACAGAGGAATTTAAAAACCGAGAAGAAGACTCCCGATGGGAGTCTCCTTCTCCGGCGAAACCCAAGGAAATCGGGACTCCTAGGACCCCTCGGAGTCCTAGGATCCTCTATAAGTAGACCCCTCCCCTTTGAGACCCAAGATCGGCCTCCTCCCTCTCTCTTTTTCTCTGATTTTCCCGAAGAAGAGCCGCCGGCACAGTTGGGTTCTCGCCGTGTTTTCTCTCCGACGAGGTCCCAAGAAGCCGAGATAAGTTCTTCCCTTTCTTCCTCCCTTCCTTCCTCTTTCCCTCGTGCGTTTGGGCGCGGTGGCCGGCGACGAGCGTCGCCGATTTTTGGTCAGGAACAGACTCTGTTTTTTTGGCTTATTTCCTTGAAATCTCCGACGTCGGCGATCGGATTTGACCGCCGGCCCTGTTCCCTCCATGACCGGGGGAGATGGCCCGTCGGCCGCCGGCCTCCGCCGTGGCAGCCGCGGCCCGAACAGCCGATTAAGGCCTGAGGACAAGAGTCCTCTGTTCCAGCGCGGAAGAAGAAGAAGAAGAAGAAGAAGAAGAAGAAGGAAAAGAAAAAGAAAGAAGAAGAAAGAAAAAGAAGAAAAAGAAAAGAAAAAGAAAAGAAAAAAAAAAGAGAGAGAGAAAGAGAAGGGGCAGAGAGAGAGAAACTCTCTCTCTCTCTTTGCTCTCTCTCTCTCTTTCTCTCTCTAGATCATAGGATTTATGAAATTAAAAAAATTAGCAATAAAAAATAAAAATAAAAATTAGGGTGTCCGTGGGTTAATTCAAAAATCGGGATGCTGTCGACGAATTGATCCTAGTGGAAATATTAGATTTTAGTAATTTAGTTATTTTAATTCGATAAAATTTTGATTTAAAATATGATATTTGACGTATCAGGTTCTGAGAAGGATTTTCGAGATCCCTAGAATTTTTAGTTTGGACTTTCTTTTAAGGTAAGTAGTGTTTACTTTTATTGAATTTATCTGGTAAATTATGAATTAAATAAATTTATGCATGCTTGTGATTGAAATTATTTATTGAAATAATTGTTGGAATTATTTATGATGAAAGTTAATTGTAGAAAATTATTTATGATTGATGTTATTTGCTGAGCAATTATTATGATGATATATGATCTCAAAGAATGTTATAATTGATTTGACTCGAATATCAATTAATTTTATTATTCTTGAAAATAATATACGAATTGGAAGACAATATGAAATTGACAACCTGACTGTGTTGAGGACCCCGCCAATGGGGGCATATACGTTGGCAATTGACTGTCTTGATGATTTATGTCGCCAGTGAGACCAGCGACATGTCGCCAGATAGACCAGCGACAAAACCGCCAGTTAGACCAGCGGTTCCAAAGGACTTGGCTGCCAGATGATTCGCAGCCCACCGCAAGCAGATACGCGGTATTATGACCCTGCCACAGGGATAATGTGGTCATAGTCATGGTTGGTAAGAAGAATTTAAGAAATTAATGAATTTAAGAAAAAAAGCATAATTGGAAATTATGATAAATTGACTTTTATATATGATTGACAGTATGAATATGATTTCATAAAATTACATATTGATTTGTTATGCATAGTATTATTTGCCTGATTATTCAGTTAAAGGTATGAACTGCTTACTGGGCTATTTAGCTCATGATAAGTTTTATGTTTTCTTACAGATCCAGAAAATTAGCATGATGCGGGATTTCGGTTGGGAGAGCGATTAGAGATGGAGTTAACTCATTGATTTAGGATTTTTCTCAGGATTGATTCAAGACCTTTAGTTTTGTTTTTAGTATTGACTTTGTCAGACAGTTACTTTATTTTGAACATTTAGTTTTGATTTGTTATTTGAACCAAGGTTTGATTATTGAATGAAGAAAATTTTATTTAACTATTTGTGAAGATATCATGATGAGATGCCTTGCATGCTTATAGAAAAGTATTCTATAAGTATGCGGCGGTTGCCATGACCCTCGATTCACAATCTCGGGTCGGGGGCGTGACATTGAGCTTGGCCGACTTTTATTAATATGGATGTGGAGTGGGAGAGTATAAGGCTTCACCAATTATTCTTTAATGCCTCTGGCTGGAACAATAACTTATTAACCAATTTAGTCTTACCTGATATGATGACCGTTATTAAAAGCATCCCTATTGCTTATGGTCAGTGGTCTGATTAGCTTGGCTGGCATGCTTCCAGATCTCTCCATGTTTCTCTTAGAGAAGTCATGGCAAGCCTCAACTCTGAAATTCTATCCGGCCCAATGTTAGCTGTTCTTGGATCTAAAAACTTTTGGTTCCCCAAAGGGTTAAAACTTTCTATTGGCAACTATTTTTTCGTAAACTTTCATGCAAGAAGTTATTGGTTGATAGGGGCTGGTGTTCTATCCACTGATGTTCAGTCCTGTGATTATTGTACTACCCCTTAGAGGACTGTGAACATATATTTTTTCAGCGCCCATTTACTGCCACTTATTGGAGGGAATTTTCTAATATATGTACCAACCTATTTCACCCTATTTCCTTGACTATGCTATTTAATTTTTTTCAAATGGATCGGAAGAGAGGGGGTATCAAGCTTTGTGTCTATTTACCTTGGCTTATATGGAAGGCTCGAAATGCTCGAATTTTTGAGAATGAGTCTACTAATCCAAATGCTCTTATGCGCCAGCTTCTTGTGATGTACCATAATTTGGCCCCCATTTTTGTAAACCACAGCTTTCCTCCTTTAAAGGACTAGGATTGTCTATGTCCTACTTCCAAAAGATATTTGTCTTCTCTAAGGCATTTGTCTTCTCTACCTGTTGCTTGGCAACCCTCTTTCTTTGGAGAATTGAAGTTAAACTTTATGGCACTGTATCTGCTTAGGAGGGTACTGCAGCAGCATTTATTATCAAGGATCATCAAGGCCATCTCCTCAAAGCAGCTGGTCGCCAATTGTCCACTTATTCATGCAATATGTAGAATTGGTAAGTGCTTGTATGGGTATTTCATGAAGCTTTATTTTCCTTGCATACTAACAAGCTTTGGATTGAGGGAGATTTTCTCATGGTCATTAACTGGATTATTAACTCCCATGCTCATATGAATTCTTCATGGCCTTTATTACAGGATATCCTTGCTTGGAAAGCTGCCTCGCAACCTTGGAGGGTTTCTTATATCTTCCGAGGGGCCAACCAGGCTGTTGATTGATTGGCTTTGGGATACATTTCTGGAGTAGTGCAGTTTTCGCAACATGATGTGTTACCTACGTAATTGCATACTATTTTGCAGGCCGATGCTTTTGGAGTTGCTTATCACAGGTAGATTTAAGTGTTCTGATCTTTCTTTGATGGCTGTGCAGATTCATTTCAATCGTACAGATGGCAATACTCAATTGATAATTTGCTGGTTTACTCAACGGGTGGCCACTAAGCTGTTCTTACTTCCTTCCTCTGATGCACTTCCTGTTTTGGGGCTAATTTTGATGTGCATGACGTGACATCTATTGGGCCAACAGTATTTTTTGAATGTTATTATTTACCTGTTGCAGCTTTTTTTTATATTGGATTTCAAACTCTACTTTGATGCATTGGAGGACCGTCACCTTCTAATTTTTTCTACTTTCAGCTACAGGGCAACAAACTTTGATCATTGCACTGCTAGCAATTCACATCTCTTTCTAGGAATGCTATATTTTTGGTTACCTTTTGGATGTCTTTTACTACCACCTGTGCAACCTATACTTGATACTAGTTGCTTTGATATCTGGGGCCAGTGTATTTGTCGATTTTCAGATTTTCACTCACATCAGCAGTTTATTGGGTTTGTTAAACCTTATGGATCTCGTGGATCCGTTGCTCTATTTATTTGTTCAAAGGAGTAACTGTAGTCCACTTTTATATGGCGAGCCACAGATCCCTTCTATTTGGCACAGTCAGATTATACATGGCGCATTGGTACGTTATGTACTACTGTTACAGGGCCTATCGTCATAGTTATATTCTTATGCAGTCCCTTACAGCAAGTGTTTTATGGGTAGCCATTTCTCCTCATGGACTTGACTGGAAAATTATATTCTCTAATGGATCGTCTATTGGATTCATCGGCTCGTTCCAGCTCTTCTTTTGATACTCACATTACTGTTACAACAGTACTACTTCTATGTCTTAATTTTGTTACTGTGGTGTAATATGTTTCAGATGCGTCTTTTGGTTCTTATTGTGCCTTGTATAGTTTTGGGGTCATTTATTTTTACCTATCTATGCTTTTTGTATCAGTTCTAGGACCCTGTTATCACTGTTAATTACCTTTTTATTCAACTAAGTACTGTCTCTCTTTACAAAAAAAAAAAAAAAATACATCCGAAATATTCAAATTTACATAAATATTCTTTCAAAATTGATATTTATATGCATACCATTATAAAATATCTTTTTCTGTATATATACCCATTTCATTAACATCATTAAAAATTAATGGTTTAAAATTAAAATGATTAAAATATCCTTATGGATAGATATGCAAAAAAAAAAATTTATAAGGATATAAATGTAAATAGTAATTTTATAAAGGCATTCATACAAATTTGAATATTTGAAAAGATATACACGTAAAAAATCTTTAACATAAATACATCTCTCTTGGTTTATTAATTCTTTCCTTATTCTAATAACAAAAAATTAATATATACTACTAAAATAATAAATTTACTTAATTTATTAATTTACATAGATAAAATGATCTTTTTATTCATGATAGATCAAAATTATTTTATCTAGAAGATAAATAGATCATAACCATCCATATTTCCTCTGATGTATAATATATACTTCTAAGAAAAGTATCTAACTTGAAAGCTTGTACATTTGCATAGAATGGACATAGTTGTAGATTTAGACATTATGTAACAAAAAAAATTTATAATCTTATTTATTTTATTTTAAAAATTTTTATTAAAAATATCTTTGTGAAGTGTATAAGGTATATCATGTTTTTATAAGATGGACATAATCATCCCATCTTGCATAAAAATAAAATATAATATAGTATTTTAATATAAAATATTAATAATATCATCATTGCGTTATTATATTATGTAATATGTTACTACATTATGAGTAAGAGGATCTGAATCATCTAAATGAAATAGATAAAATTAAATTAAAAATTTTTACATGTATATCATTCTAGACATTCAAATTTGCATGAATATCCTAATAAAATTACTATTTATATATATATCTTTATAAATTTTTTTTTGCATATCTATCCATAAGGATATTTTAGTTATTTAAATTTTAAATTTTTAATTTTTAACAGTGCTAAATAATGTTGGCACATATGCAAAAAATAAAATATATATATATAATATGTAAAATAAGTATTTTATGAAGGTATACATATAATATTAATTTTGAAAGAATATTTATGTAAATTTGAATATTTAAAAAAATATATTCAAAAATTTTCAAAAGAAAAGAATATACAAGAGTACAGGAAGTAAGATGCCGATCTCTTAATGCATTGCTGATTCTTCGGCCAAGGCATCGGTACGTGGCTTCTCAATTCCCAGCAATATCCTAAAAATAACGTGTCTCTTATGGCTCATAGCCCTTTAGAGCACTCTCCATCTATCCATGGTGAACACATTACTTATATGCCCATATATAAATTTTTTGTTATTGGATATTTCAGATGGTACGTAACTATTCACTAACCCTAATTATGCCTAAAATAACTTCTTTGATGGAAGAAAATCATCGAAGTTTCAGTTATCCAATAAAAATTTCTAATCTACTCTATTCATCATGTGATATCTATCCGTGAATGACTAATCTAATATATATATATATATATATATATATATATATATATATATATTAAAATGGGAGTTTCGGAACGAGAAGCCTCCGTTTGATACGAGCGTTTGAAAATAATGAGCGGGAGCCACGTGGCATCCTCTAAGCTTCCCTATTCCATCACGATCGTGCGTGAGGGGTCCGCAGAAGGAGATCGACGACGGAGACGCATGGAAGCTTCCGGAGCCTCGCACTCATCTCCCACGCAAACTCGTAGGAGTAGGCGCCGGATCTGTCCTCGCGGCCGCCGTGGAGGGGGAGGGGGCACCGGGATGGGGCAGCGGCCGTCGTTCGCGACCGCCATCAAAGGAGGATGGAGCGCTGGGGTGGGGCAGCTGCCGACTCGTGGGAGTAGGCGCCGGATCCATCCTCGCGGCGCTGTCGGAGAAGGAGGGGGGCGCTGGGATGGGCAGCGGCCGTCGTTCGTGGCCGCCGTTGGAGGAGGGGGCACCAGGGTGGGACAGTGGTGTCGTTCACCTTCCACTCTACGCACGTGCAACGGAGCGCAGGAGGGGGTCCACGGAAGGAGGTCGACGACGGGGACGCACGAAGCAGCAACCGGGCCGTGATGCAGTGGTCACCGTCGCTGTGGTGGATG
>NC_025995.2:124338001-124353001 GCF_000442705.2 Elaeis guineensis
GGGTTAAATTCGAGTGGTCTGAAGATTGTGAACAGAGTTTCCAAGAATTAAAACAACGATTAGTGTCAGCCTCTATCCTTACTATACCAACAGGAGATGAAGGTTTCACAATTTATAGTGATGCATCTAAAAAGGGACTCGGATGTGTATTGATGCAACACGGTAAGGTTGTAGCTTATGCCTCAAGACAACTGAAACCATATGAACAAAATTATCTGACACATGATTTGGAATTAGCTGCAGTGATTTTTGCCCTAAAAATTTGGAGACATCACTTATACGGTGTACAGTGTGAAAGTGTTTACAGATCATAAGAGCTTGAAGTATATTTTTACACAGAAAGAATTAAACATGAGACAGAGAAGGTGGTTAGAACTATTAAAAGATTATGATTTAACAATCCATTACCATCCGGGAAAAGCTAATGTTGTTGCTGATGCCCTTAGTAGAAAATCTGTGGGAAATTTGGCGGTTTTAATCACACACCAAAGTCAATTGTTAAAGGATATAAGAAAACTGGAATTAGACATCCGAATATATGACTCAACAGTACGGTTACCCAACATGAGGGTTCAGTCAACACTCATTGAAAGAATTTTCGTTGCCCAGAATGATGATCCACAACTAATAAAGATAAGAAATTCAGTGGAAGCTGGTGTTCAATCTGAATTCAAGATACATGAAGATGGTTCGTTAAGGTTCGAAAATAGGATTTGCGTACCCAATGATTCAGCACTCAAGCATGAAATACTTCAGGAAGCACATCAGACCGGTTATACAGTTCATCCGGGAGGTACCAAGATGTATAGAGACTTAAAAGAAATATACTGGTGGAATAATATGAAGAGAGAGATCGCTCAATTTGTGGCTCAATGTTTGGTGTGTCAACAAGTTAAAGCTGAACATCAGAGACCTGCGGGACTACTTCAACCTCTTGATATTCCAGTTTGGAAGTGGGAACATATCACTATGGATTTTGTAACTGGACTACCAAAGACTCCCAGTAAAAATGATGCAGCCTGGGTGATTGTGGACCGATTGACAAAGTCTGCACACTTTCTTCCAATAAGAGTTGGATTTACCTTGGAAAGACTAGCAAAGTTATATATGAAAGAAATTGTAAGGCTACATGAAATTCCAGTGACCATCGTATCGGATCGAGACACCAGATTTGTATCACAGTTTTGGAAGAGCTTACACAAGGCATTAGGAACAAAATTAAACTTCAGTACAGCTTTTCATCCACAGACTGATGGTCAGTCAGAGAGAACTATTCAGATCTTAGAAGATATGTTGAGAACCTGTATTTTGGATATGAAAAGTTCATGGGATGAGCATCTACCTTTGATTGAGTTCGCTTACAATAACAGTTATCAGGCTAGCATTGGTATGGCACCTTACGAAGCTTTATATGGTAGAAGATGTCGATCACCGATTCACTGGGATGATGTCGGTGAGCGAAGAATATTGGATCCTGAACTTGTTCAACAAGCAGTCGAGAAGATTCAATTAATTAAAGAACGACTTCGGGCAGCACAAAGCAGACAGAAAAGTTATGCAGACAACAGGAGACGGAAATTAGAATTTCAAGTCGGTGACCATGTATTTCTCAAAGTATCTCCTTCAAAAGGAATCTCAAGATTTGGCATTCGTGACAAATTGAATCCCAGATATGTGGGTCCGTTTGAGATTTTGGAAAGAATTGGTGAGGTGGCTTATCGACTTGCCTTACCCCCTTCACTTGCAGGAGTACATAATGTTTTTCATGTTTCTATGTTAAAGAAATATTTACCAGATCCAAGTCACATCGTGAAACTTGAACCAGTACAAGCCAGGAAGGATCTAACATATGAAGAATACCCGATACGGATCGTAGATCGTAAAGAACAGGTGCTGAGACGTCACAACATTCCTTATGTCAAGGTTCAGTAGAGTCGACATTCAGAAAGAGAAGCTACTTGGGAGCTAGAGGAAGAAATGAAGCAAAAATATCCCCAGCTCTTCGAGACTACAGGTATGAAAAATTTTGAGGACGAAATTTCTTTTTAGGGGTGAAGAATGTTATAGCCCAAACCCATTACAGCCCATCAAAGCCCAAAACAAAAAAAAAAAAACAGAGGAATTTAAAAACCGAGAAGAAGACTCCCGATGGGAGTCTCCTTCTCCGGCGAAACCCAAGGAAATCGGGACTCCTAGGACCCCTCGGAGTCCTAGGATCCTCTATAAGTAGACCCCTCCCCTTTGAGACCCAAGATCGGCCTCCTCCCTCTCTCTTTTTCTCTGATTTTCCCGAAGAAGAGCCGCCGGCACAGTTGGGTTCTCGCCGTGTTTTCTCTCCGACGAGGTCCCAAGAAGCCGAGATAAGTTCTTCCCTTTCTTCCTCCCTTCCTTCCTCTTTCCCTCGTGCGTTTGGGCGCGGTGGCCGGCGACGAGCGTCGCCGATTTTTGGTCAGGAACAGACTCTGTTTTTTTGGCTTATTTTCCTTGAAATCTCCGACGTCGGCGATCGGATTTGACCGCCGGCCCTGTTCCCTCCATGACCGGGGGAGATGGCCCGTCGGCCGCCGGCCTCCGCCGTGGCAGCCGCGGCCCGAACAGCCGATTAAGGCCTGAGGACAAGAGTCCTCTGTTCCAGCGCGGGAAGAAGAAGAAGAAGAAGAAGAAGAAGAAGAAGGAAAAGAAAAAGAAAAGAAGAAGAAAGAAAAAGAAGAAAAAGAAAAGAAAAAGAAAAGAAAAAAAAAAGAGAGAGAGAAAGAGAAGGGGCAGAGAGAGAGAAACTCTCTCTCTCTCTTTGCTCTCTCTCTCTCTTTCTCTCTCTAGATCATAGGATTTATGAAATTAAAAAAATTAGCAATAAAAAATAAAAATAAAAATTAGGGTGTCCGTGGGTTAATTCAAAAATCGGGATGCTGTCGACGAATTGATCCTAGTGGAAATATTAGATTTTAGTAATTTAGTTATTTTTAATTCGATAAAATTTTGATTTAAAATATGATATTTGACGTATCAGGTTCTGAGAAGGATTTTCGAGATCCCTAGAATTTTTAGTTTGGACTTTCTTTTAAGGTAAGTAGTGTTTACTTTTATTGAATTTATCTGGTAAATTATGAATTAAATAAATTTATGCATGCTTGTGATTGAAATTATTTATTGAAATAATTGTTGGAATTATTTATGATGAAAGTTAATTGTAGAAAATTATTTATGATTGATGTTATTTGCTGAGCAATTATTATGATGATATATGATCTCAAAGAATGTTATAATTGATTTGACTCGAATATCAATTAATTTTATTATTCTTGAAAATAATATACGAATTGGAAGACAATATGAAATTGACAACCTGACTGTGTTGAGGACCCCGCCAATGGGGGCATATACGTTGGCAATTGACTGTCTTGATGATTTATGTCGCCAGTGAGACCAGCGACATGTCGCCAGATAGACCAGCGACAAAACCGCCAGTTAGACCAGCGGTTCCAAAGGACTTGGCTGCCAGATGATTCGCAGCCCACCGCAAGCAGATACGCGGTATTATGACCCTGCCACAGGGATAATGTGGTCATAGTCATGGTTGGTAAGAAGAATTTAAGAAATTAATGAATTTAAGAAAAAAAGCATAATTGGAAATTATGATAAATTGACTTTTATATATGATTGACAGTATGAATATGATTTCATAAAATTACATATTGATTTGTTATGCATAGTATTATTTGCCTGATTATTCAGTTAAAGGTATGAACTGCTTACTGGGCTATTTAGCTCATGATAAGTTTTATGTTTTCTTACAGATCCAGAAAATTAGCATGATGCGGGATTTCGGTTGGGAGAGCGATTAGAGATGGAGTTAACTCATTGATTTAGGATTTTTCTCAGGATTGATTCAAGACCTTTAGTTTTGTTTTTAGTATTGACTTTGTCAGACAGTTACTTTATTTTGAACATTTAGTTTTGATTTGTTATTTGAACCAAGGTTTGATTATTGAATGAAGAAAATTTTATTTAACTATTTGTGAAGATATCATGATGAGATGCCTTGCATGCTTATAGAAAAAGTATTCTATAAGTATGCGGCGGTTGCCATGACCCTCGATTCAAATCTCGGGTCGGGGGCGTGACAGTAGCAGAGAGGGTCCTACCCTCTTCCATTCTGTCAAGATTTTGAATTAAGGACAACAGCTGAGATTTTTCCTTTCTTGCAGAGGAGCGGGCCTCAGCAACCCACTTCTTTAGAGCACTCCTTGTGGCTTTCAGCTTGAGAACCAGGTTAGATGCCGCATCCATGGATGACCTGGCAGAAGACCAAGCGTAAACGACAACATCTTGAAAGCCCTCCTGAGCAAGCCAGCTACGATGGAATTGGAATGTTCCTTTTGGCTTGTGCACAACTGAGAGAGATAACTTAATGGGCACATGATCAAAGCACGGGTTGGGAAGGCCTAGGCTTCCTGGAGAGCATTGAGACAAAGATCATCCAATTCGAAAGAGAGGAGGAAGCGGTCTAGTTTTGCCAAAGATGGGATTTTCCCGTCTATTGGACTAAGTAAAGCATTGTCCTTTGCGGGGAAGATCAACCAGGTTTGCAGCATGGATGAAGGATAGAAAGGCGGAGGAAACCTTTCTCGGCTGTGGATCACCACTTCTTTCATTTATCTTGCAAGTAGCGTTGAAGTCACCTCCCACCACCCAAGGACCAGGAGAGCAGGAATAAACCTCTTTCAGCTCCCTCCAAAAAAGCTTTTTAAGAGCAGGATCAGTAGGTCCATAAACACAGGTAAACATCCATTTGAAATTAAGAACACGATCCTACCAGATGACGGAGATGGAGAACCTCTTAATGTCACAGAATAATATCAAACCTGCTGTCACACCAACCAACAAGGATTCCACTAGCGGTGCCAATTGCAGTCAACGAGGCCCATTTGTTGATTTTCCCCCCCGAGATGGATCGCAGGAAGGCAGGGGAGAGGCTCTCAACTTTGGTTTCCTGTAACCCAACCACATGGCAGTCATTCACAGAGAGAAAATCTGTGACCATATGCCTCTTACTAGGTTCCCCCAGACCTCTAATATTCCAACTTATAAGGGCCATAAGCTAGGGACCAACTCTTGCAAAGTGAGAGGAAACATCGCAATCCAACGTACAGACAACCAACTCAAAATCAGCAACTGTACCAATCCAGGCAAGGTCCAACAGTAAGACCCAAGGAAAATATTTTCATCAGCGGGAAAGTTTACAGACCAGTGACTGAGCCATACAGAAAGGAGGAGAAAGCCTCCTCCCAAAGAACAGCAAAAAACCTGACCAGTGAACATTTCGACGCCAGCAGATAACCAAAACACCATGGCGTTAACACAACTCCTCAAACAGAGCATTGACTTGCTTTAGATGCCTCGAGCCTGTGGATAGACTTGATGAACTTGTTTGCATCCTCATCAGATGGCTTGACACCAGATTTACAGGCCCAATCAATAATCTGATGTGGTTCAACTGAGTGAAGCAGTAGGTCTTGAGGTGCTGGACGAACGGAGACCTTCTTGCCTTTGCTGGACACCTCAAGGAACGATGCGGAAGCGGGCGTGGGGATATCAAGAGTCTTCTTCTGTTGGGTAGATGTTTGGCCAAGACACCATCTCCTAAGACTTTTTCAGTACTGCATGATGCAACAGAAAGAAAAAAAAAATAAAACAGAAAACAATCAAATATGTGGATCAGCAAAAAAAAAGCTCGTCTCTACGGGGCATGCAAACTTCACTATGAGAAAAGAAATATTACAAGAGCAGATATCATCTTCAACCCTCGTACACCTAATTTCTCCCTCATAGAAAATTCTCCCTCACAAAAGCTCTCTCTCTAGGAAGACCCCCTGAACCCCTGAAAAGACTGCTGTCCGTTGTTCAGGAGCCTCCCTGCTCCTTCTTCCCTCAGCATCACGAGTCTTTCTCTCTTCACATGGGCTCTCGATTTTCCTACGCTCTTCTCTGATCAGCACGGCACCAAGTCACCAGACCACCACCCCTCTTCTCACTGTTCGTGGCCTTTTAAAGGCCTTAAACCCAATTAGAACCTTATCAGGAGTCCTAATCAGGCCCATCAAGCTTCCCAGCCGTTCGATCAACATCGAGAACTACCCACGCTCTCCGATTGCATGCCGGTCCATAGAATAGTGCCGTGGACCATGCGAAATGCGTGAAAAATGCCCATGCTGTCCACACGCCCGGTCGTGGACCACTTGGTCCACCTTGAACTGGAGAATCGGGCTGCTGAGCCCGTCGCGCGTGCGCCTGGGCTTGGGCCGGCCCGCACCCACGTGCCTAGGCTCGTGCTGTGCCTTGCGCACCCATGCCTGGGCCGAGCCCCACATCAGGCCGCACCTTGCATGCTAGGCCACGCCCGGCCCGTGCGCTGGCCGCACGCAACCGCACCGCCACCGCTCTACCAGCCCGCCGCCGGCTGCTGGTAGTCCTCCACCGCCTCGCGTTCCATGCCGACTTCAAACACGTGTGTCTCCTCAGTCCGAGCTCCATTTGAGGTGATCTTAGTATCGTTGGACTCCATTTTCATCATGGACCTCGCTGTGGGCTTAATGTGGATCGAATCTCGAGATGTCAAATCCTAACAATCTCCACCTCGACTCGATATTCAGCCTCCTCCGAACTCCGAGAGCTTCTGGATCGCCTCGTCCTCATGTCCTGGAGCAATCGCTTGCTGATCATGGATGGGCAAACATGAGAGTCGAGTCAGGTCGCTCAATCCCATCTCCATCGTACGCTGTGCTCTTCATAACCTGAGATCTACTCAGGGCATCATCCTGCAGTAATAGGAATCTCACCTTGTGACGTCGCCTCTCATCCTCCCAAGTCTCCTGTTTCATACCCGATCCACCTCCACTTAGAGCTCCACCTTGCTCTAGGCTCCACCTGGCACCTGAAGCTCCACCGCGCACTGGGCTCTCTACCAAGTAATAATGTTCTCTTCTCCCCTTCTTTCCCTCCAGAACAATCTTATCGCCGCATAGCACCTTCAGAAGTCCTCCACCAGCTACCATCCTGTAGCCTCTCGAATTCAGTCTGCTCAGTGAGATAAGATTTCGCTTGAAATCAGATTTGTATCGGATCTCCCTCAATCTCCTCACTACACCATCATGTGTCCTCCAACTGACCGTCCCGATGCCTTTGATCGTACAGCTCGATCCATCCGGTAGATAAACAGCACCCTCACTATTCTTCAGGGAGTCAAACTACTTCTCTCTGCAATATACATAATAGGTGCATGCAGAATCTAAAATCTACTGCTGCGAAGAAATAGATACCTCGTCAGATATCTTCAGGACATCTCTCTCTGAATTGCTATTGACCGTCGCCATAGCAGCCATCGTCCGATCTTTGAGTTGAGAGCAATTTCTGGCTAGATGCCCCAACTCATCACATCGATAACACCTGATCTTGCTCAAGTCCCTCTTGGACTTAGACCGTCCTCATCACGATCTTCTGTCACTCCATCTACCGCCTTCTGTTCCTCCAGAAGCCACCAAAGCTGAGCTACTGCCACCTGAGCTCGAAGCCGGGTTCTCCTCCTAAGAACTTCGTTATGGAGTATCACCACGGTGACCTCGTCCATCTTGATGGTGCTCTTTTTCACTAGAAAAGCAGTCACCAAAGACTCGTACGAAGATGGAAGCGACGCTAGCAAAACCAGCACTCTGGTCTTCTCCTCAACATTCTCACCAACCCTGAGGAGGTCAGTGAGGATCTTTTGGAAGTGACTTAGATGCTCCTGCACGCTCTGTCCCTCAGCCATTCGTAGCTGGTAAAACTGTCTCCAGAGGAAAAGAGTGTTGGTGAGAGATTTCACCATATACAACTCCTCGAGCTTCGACCACAGTACCGTTAAGAAATCTCGCTAAGCACATGGATCACCACCTCATTCGCTAGATATATGCGGATGGTACTATCGCCTGCATCTGTAGCCACTTTCAATCTCGCACCTACATGGTGATCGGCTTCTTCTCGCACAAGAGAGTATCAATCAACCCTTATTGGATGAGCACGTCCTTCACCCTTACTTGCCACAAAGAGAAATTGCTCTTTCCATCAAACTTGTTGATCTCCATCTTGATTGATCCTATCTTCTCTATCTTCAATCTTGCTCACCACTGCTGCAATCTGCGTCTTTGTATCGTCTTGCTCTGATACCACTTGTTGGGTAGATGTCTGGCCAGGATTCCACCTTCCAAGACCTTTTCGGTACTGCACGATGCAGGAGGAAGAAAGAAGAAATAAAACAGAAAATAATCAAATACATGGATAGCCAAAAAAGGGCTCGCCTCCATGGGGCATGCAAACTTCACTATGAGAAAAGAAATATTACAAGAGGAGATCTCACCTTCAACCCCCGTACATCCAATTTCTCTCTCATAGAAAGTTCTCCCTTATAAAAGCTCTCTCTCTAGGAAGACCCCCTGAACCCCTGAAGTGACCGCTGTCCGCTGTCCAGGAGCTTCTCTGCTCCTTCTTCTCTCAGTATCAGTGGTCTCTCTCTCTTTGTGTGGGCTCTCAGTTTTCCTACACTCTTCTCTAATCAACACGGCACCAAGTCACCAGACCACCACCCCTCTTCTCACTATTCATGGCCTTTCAAAGGCCTTAAACCCAATGAGAACCTTATCAGGAGTCCTAATCAGACCCATCAAGCTTCCCAACCGTTGGATCAATATCGAAAACTACCCACACCCTCCGATCACATGCCTGTCCATGGAATAGTGCCATAGACCATGCGAAACGTATAGGAAACATCCATGCGGTCCACGCGCCCGACCATGGACCACCCGATCCACCATAGACCAGAGAATCGAGCTGCTGAGCCCGCCGCATGAGGGCCTAGGCCGGTCCGCACCCGTGCGCCTGGGCTCGGGCCGTGCCCCGTGCGCCCACGCTTGGGCCGCACCCTGCGCGCCTAGGCCGCACACTGGCCATGCCTGGGCCGCATGCGGCTACGCCGCCACCACTCCACCGGCCCGCTGTCGGCCGCCAGCGGTCCTCCACCGCCTCAGGTTCCATGCCGACTTCAAATGCCTGTATCTCCTCCGTCTGAGCTCTATTTGAGATGATCTTGATCTCATTGGACTCCATTTTTCATCGCGAACCTCATTGTGGGCTCAATGTTGACCGAATCTCGAGGCATCAAATCCTAACATCTTCTTTCGGGATGACAGGAGTTTGGCAGTGGCCACTCTAACCCCCTGCAGAGCCTTTGCCCGATGTCCTTTGCGGATGCTAACGGATGCAGATTCGGTCAAAATCGGAGCAGGAGGTGTGGACGCCTCGACCTCCTCGGCTGCGTCAGAGACCTGCGAGACGCCGAGGGGCAGAGATTCTGAGGGGAAGGTGCAGTCTTTGGGGCTTTTGTGCTCTATATTCAGGCGAATCTGAGATAGGAAAGGAGGGTGCGATCCAGCAGAAAGGCCAGCACACTGGCCAGGTAGGGACCACCTGCGTCTATGGAGCGCCATGGTGGACGGGCAAAGGATGCTGACGTCCGAAGGGGCCAGGTGAATAAACTCTGAACTTTGGAAACCAAACGGTGCCTCAGTAAGGATGGATACCTCTGCTCTCAGACTAAAAGGGTCAGCTCGGTGGGTAGGCGGAGTAGAAGGGGACCTGATCCATGGTGGAGACTCGGAAATTGCCAAGCGGTTGGAGGGAACAGTATTTGAATTCAAAGCATTAGCCTCCCTCAAATGGAAAAGGTTCAGAACCTCCAGGAGTTAGTGTCACTTCCAGCTTACCCCCGCCGTCGGGAGAGTCAGACTGCATTAATGGCGGTAACTCAGGCCGGTTAACTCGGCTCGACTCGCCCAATTGTCACTTCCAGGGTGAGAGACGGCGACTTGTAACTCCTCGCTTGCCATCTTCCGTAAATTTCTCATGCCATAATAAATGCCAAGTGGCTGGTTCATCAGCTTTCTTTAAACCTCAAAAAAACACATCACCTCATCAAGACATGAAAGAATAAAGAACAAGAGGCAACAAAAAGGTGAGGCATTATCATGATTCAGATTGAAAAACTCTGTTAAGACCAAATCTACTACTTTAAAATTTAGTGAGAGAGCAAGAGAGCTCCACAACAGGGTGTCAAGCAGGTAGCGATGGATCGTGGAGCATTATTGACACTACGTTGGACATCGCTGACCAATTATTTTGTCAAATATAAGTGTGGAATGGGAGTCATAAGTTTTAGTGTCCGACCTGTTGTTTGATATAGGTCCAATCCTGATTAGTCCTTCAGGTTGCATTGTCCTTTTTTTTTTTTGTTGTTCTTTTTTAATGTAAAATGAAGAAGTAAGAAACCTCCGCTAGCACAAATTTTTTTTTTTGGTACAAGCTGTTAATCACACTGTTTTAATATGAGTACAGTTCAAAAAATTAGAGTACAAAATATCTCACAGGATCCAAGGGTAGTTGTCGTCTTCACACCAAGTCCAGTCTCCAACGTGCTCAGCAATAAAAGAGGCAATCAAATCCGCGGCGGTGTTCACCTCTCAAAATACATGCCGGACAGACTACACAGTAGCGTGACAAAAGTACCTCCAGATATGGTGGAGTGGTGGATGGATTTTCAGGTGATTCATCTCGTCCCGAATCCTGCCAATGAGTATGGCCGAGTCATCCTCAATGAAAAATGTCTCCGCTTGCAGCTCATGTCTCGCGTAGATGATGCCTGCCCAAACAGCATGAAACTCTACCCCAGTGATAGATGGATCGAAGATATGAGATTCCCCCAGCAGCAAAAAGTCTGGCATCCTGATCCTAAACAACACAGCCCATACTATCTCTGCCATCTCTGACACTGTCGTTAAAGTGAGATCCCCCGACACAATTTCTTTAATCAGCAGATTGCATGCCTATGCCTATCGTTATTTAATTGGGCGAATAGGATGAGTTTTATTTATCTCTAGAGGTGGTATTTTCAGTTCACGACTCTCATTTTAGGGTGTTGGTAGACTTCAAATCGTTCTAGCCGGTCGGAGGTGCCGGTGAAGTCATCCATCTTTTATTCGTGCCTCCGAATCTGATGCAGGATTTCTTTTACCGGATGCACAAGTGAGCCCCGAAACAATTGAAGAATCCCTAGCTTTCTTGTGGTTATGCTGGAAAAAAAAAAAATTAAATACAAGAGATCTACTAAAGGAAAAGAAGGAAATATTTTGGAGGTTGTACTCTTTATGATCATGGTGAGGAATCTGTGGATCACATTTTCTCTACCATCTGTAACGCCATTTGCTCGTTGCTCGGCGTTTCACATCCTCAAACCTCATTTAAAGATCTGGGTGTCGCGTGGAGAAAGAGATTTTTTTCTTTTTTTTTTGAGGTGAGGAGAAAGAGAAATTTTGCTAAAACAGCTCAGCCTATTGTTCTCCTTCTCCTTGCCGCTATAGCATGGGCATGCTGGAACAGAAGGAATGCTAGAGGGTTTCTTTAACAAGCAAAATTCAATTGCTTCCACAGCTTTGAAAGGCTAAGTTTTTGCAACCATTGGTCCTCTCTTTGCGGTCAAAAGCTTCTTCCAGAATTTAGTGAAATATGGACAAAAATCGGACTCTCTCATCCTTCCTCCAAGACGATTAGCTGTTGAACACTTGACCAAGTTTTTTGAAATGTTGCTGAAGTTGAAAAGTTTCAGTCCTTCCTCAGTTCTTTCTGGTTTGAACTCTGTTTTTGGATGGTGGTTATTTTCCTTTTCCTGTTTATCGACCGAGACCTTGTAACTAGCCAACTTGAACTGCTCCCCAAGGGAGACATCAATATCTGTCTGTATATGCTCCTTTTCTCCCAAGTTTCCCGTGCATCAAAAAAAAAAAAAAAAAGAAAAGAAAAAGAAGGCCTAGCTTTTACGATTGCTGCATTATTAACAATGTAGAAGTGACTTAGGAGTACATTGGCTCTTTTTACACTTCTTCGCAAGAAGCTGCTTCTTTTGCATGTAAGTATCCAAGATATTCTTCGTTTTCTTTTCTTTGATTTGAATTCCTTCGTGTACCATTTAACTTTAATTACTGCAATTAGTGGGGGATGTCAAGATTTCCATCCGACCATAGATGGAACGCAAAAAATAGCAATAAAGAAGTGGATAAGAGAGACCATAGAACGGAACTTTAAAAGGCGCTATAATACATTTGCCATTAGTGCACCGTACACGTACAACAGATTAACCGAACACGACCTCCATTATGCTGCCGCTTATTTTAGTTCATACGTCCATTTCAAGGGGTTGGACCGGCCGCAGCAGCCACTGGTAGTATGCCCCGTGCTTTACTCTGAAGCTATGGGACCGGGGGACGACACTTATGGTTATGGATCTTCTTGCATCGACGACGGTGACGTTTCCCTCCGGGTGATTTCGGGACCGGGGGTCGAGGATAAGGTTGCCCCGCGGGTGATTTCGGGACCAGGGGTCGACGATTATATGTGACAGGATATCCGACGAAAGTCCTCTGGTCCACGGTCCCTGCACCCATGCACCAAAAGCAAGTTATATCCGTATACAGATTTAACTCATAAGCAGCCAACAATTATGTCTGGAATTATAATTATAATTGATTCTGGAAAGGGTGATGAAAACATCTAGAGGTAGGATATGTAACTGATGGTGAATTATAATTTAATCCACTATTTTACTTTTCTTTTTTTAAACAAAAATATGGTAACACCACCAACAAGGTTTGAGACTTGGATCTCTTGATCATTTGAAATGGGTGCCAACCAGTTGAGCTGAGAAATGAGATATATTCTGTACGTAGCACGGCATATAAAACAATATAAAAGATGTTTTAGCATTCATCAAAAGATTTAACAAAAAAATGTTTTTAAGCAATTTATGAGGTGAAAAAAAAACACATTTGGGTGCAAGTTGCCTCAGCTAAAGGCTTCTTCTTTTTTTTTTTTTTCCTTTTTTTTTTTCTTTTTTTTTGTTTTTTATGGAAATAGAAGGTAGTGAAGGTAGCTACCCCCTGTTTATTAATAAGAGAAGAAAGCAGAAGTTTACAGATGGAGCTAATAGTGCAGACGGAAAAATAAAACAAGAATCCCTTAAAACGCATATTTTTTAATAAATATTTCATGTTTTGGTACAGCAAGGAGAAGTTTGTCCCTGTCAAAATGGAAGGTCAAGTATAAAAGACGAGAAAACAACAGAATAGATTATATTAATTAGTTTTTGAGAGGAAATATAAATCAGATCATCACTTGTCTTACCATCCTGAGCAAGATTCCTGGCAGCCATCCCCGATGGAATGGATGAGGTGGAGAGGAGGAGCAGATAGAGTAGGAGGAACGTCTTTGGAAGCATTTTCCTTTTATTCCCTCTCTACCTCGTTCTCCTGATGTGCGATGATCCTTCTACCAAGCTTTGGCTTTTATAACAATCGAGATCGAGCTAGGGCAGAACTGGAGCCTCACACTCTGACTTCTATGTCCCGCCAACGCCCTTCTTTTATCATTTACCCCTTGTGGACCCTTTTGATTGGGGCGAATCGATTAGTCTTGGTTTTTTCCAAGATTCTTCATGGAAGTGGAGAGAGACTCGCTCATGGGTGGTGACCCTTCTTTCATCATTTACCTCTTGTGGACCCTTTTGATTGGGGCGAATCGATTAGTCTTGGTTTTTTCGAGGATTCTTCATGGAAGTGGAGAGAGACTCGCTCATGGGTGGATGGCTTGGTGGAGTCCACAAGTGATGGTAACGCTTCTTTTATCATTTACCTTTTGTGGACCCTATTGATTGGGGCGAATCGATTAGCCTTGGTTTTTTCCAAGATTCTTCATGGAAGTGGACGAGACTCGCTCATGGGTGGATCGCTTGGTGGAGTCCACAAGTGATGGCATGTACACCTAGTGTCGCCTACCTCCAGAATTCCTAATCTCTCCAGAACAAAAGGCATTATGTCCCACGAAAGTTTACCTGCGGTCCACCTTACTGAATAATCAGGTCCCATGTCACAGAGAGCGCGTATTGAGTTGATGACCTATCAGATCATAGAAAACTGGAAATCTTTAGCACAGCAATCTCTCTTTAGAAAAATATTGACCGTGATTAGGACTGAAAATGGGCCGGTCCACGTCCCTATCCATGCTCAGTCCAAATTTTTTTTCACACTTCGGACCAGGCTTAAGCCCCAAAATCTTTTGAAACTTAAGATCCAAACCTGAGCCCGAGCTCGGCCCAAACCCAATCGGGCCAGCCCCAGCTCGAGCTCGAGCCTGAGCCCAATACGCGGCCCAAACCCCTCCCTCGCCCTCTGTTTCTCTCTCCTTCCTCTACCTCCGTCCCTCGAAACTTCCACCTATCTCGTGTGATTCTTTCCGATCGCCGACAGAGCATCGTCAGGGCCGACGAAAGAACCCAGTGGAGGAGGATGCCTGAAGGAGGAGGATGCCCTCGAGGATCTCTGGGGATGACTGGGGCTTGGGGGCAGTTAGGAGAGATGGAGAGAACGCCACATTGCGAGGAGGAGGCCGCATCGCGGAGAGGGAGAGGAGTGGGAGAGCCTCTGGTTGGAGGCCGCCACCGCTGCGCGGAAGGCCGTGAAGGAGGAGGATGCCCTCGGGGATCTCTAGGGACTGCTGGGGCTTGGGGGCGGTCAAGAGAAATTGGGAGAATGCCGCACCACGAGGAGGAGGCCATGTCGCACCATCGCGAAGAGGGAGAGGAGCAGGAGAGACTCTGCTTGGAGGCTGCCACCGTCGGTCCGCCGCACGGAAGGCCGTGGAGGAGGAGAAGATGGCCCGGAGGGAGAACTGGAGAAGCTTCTCGAAAAAGAAGAGACTCGGGCGGACAGGGCAAATCACAAAGGAAAAAAAAAAACAAGGGATAACATGGCATGTTGGGCCTAACTTGGGGCTATTTTCCTTTCTATATAGATGCTTTCATTAATAAGTGTCATATCCCATATCCAACATCTGTGTTGGCCATACGATGCAACCGCACATTTTTTT
>NC_025995.2:124358001-124365501 GCF_000442705.2 Elaeis guineensis
TTACCAACTTCAACCTACTGTAGCCACCTCATCTGGAATCCAAATTCAATCTTGTAAATTATGTTCCTTTCTTGCTTCTCTTAAAATTCTGTAGGATCTAATCTTGCTCAATTTGGAGTCCTGTAGCTTGCCTTTTAGGGATCCTCACACCAAAATATCCAGAATTTAGATTGGTTGACTAGATGGGAGAGATTAACTGCTTGATTTATTTTCTGCACCTCTAGTTTCTTTTCTGACTGATGATGTCAAAAAGAATAAGGTGTGGGGTCCATTGATATCTTGATTTGGTTATTCTGCTTTGAGGTGGATTCTGATTTTGATACAAAATCTGATGACTCTGAATGACAAACCCTACTGAATCGGACTCAACCAATTTCACTTAATTTGATCTTTAAAACATGGTTAAGCCCAATTAGGTGTGACCTGGCTCAATTACCTGCAATTGACATAAAACATATCAGGTTCTTACATTTATTTAGTTAATTATTATACCAATTTCATCAAAATCATTAAAAATTAATAATAATAATTACTATAAAAATGCAATACATCAAATACCCCCAAACCTAAGTTTTTGGTTGTCCCCAAGTAAAAGAAAAGTCCAAATCAAAAATGAAGAATCTAAAAAAATTAATGCTAAAAACTTTATTTAACATTAATATACTCAAAATCCATCTAGACACAAAGGAGTAATACCCAAATGCCATGGCTTAACCACCTCAACCCAAAATCGAAAGGCAAACCCACAAGCTAACTATTCCAAACTCATTCATACTCAAACAAAATTATGCACAATCAATAGCTACCCTGCTTCCTTTAGGTTTTAATAAAATAATTCGGTTCAAACATCTAATCCTGAATGCAAAATCCTATCAGCCCATCTCTAATAGTGCAAACAACGTACTCAAGAGATCAATAGAACTTTTTCGAGTTAAAAAAAAAATAGAAAGCAAGCAACAAGAATGATGGTTATAGTCACATAAGTGAAAATAAATTAATCATAATAAATCAGAGCATACTCAATTACTTATACTTTACATCCCTTCCTTTATTTATTTTATTTTATACTTTTAGAACAGCCTATACACTTTGGCACTCTTCCTTAAGTCATCATTTACCTTTTTATGCGAATACCGACATTGGCGATGAAGGCATCCGATTACTCAGCAAGTCATATACTCAAAGTGCTTTGCATACTCATAATTCAAGTCATTGTTTGACGTAAAAGCAAACATGGGGCTCATGAATGCTCCTAGTTACTAGGCAACTTGAAACAGCGGAGTAGATTGTACTTTTTTTTTTTTGAATGGAAGAAAAATTAAAAATTCAGTATACTCTAACCATTATAATCAATTTATTCTCAAAAAATATGAACAGTAGATATGAGATAGGATGAAAAGAAAATACAAGGGATCAAAAAGGATATGCCAAAGGAATGCCTATATCATTTCTCCCAAGTAAATTGTCTACATTTTATTGCAACAAAGCTCACAAATAGGATTGGCGAAGCAAAGTAACTATCTCCTATACGAGATTTTATTTAAGTATTTACAAGTTTAAAACAGTCAATCCCTGAATTTGACTTCCAAATTTAAAGCTAAGATAGCCAAATAATAACACAAAAGCAAAATTGTCCCCCTCTATATCCTTACAAGTGATCAATGAATCAACATTCTAAATTTTTTTTTTAATTAAATTTTATTAAAAAATAAAGACAAAGATGCAAACATAATAGCAATCCTATATTATTAACACGAAATGCTGATGCAAATGCACCCCCAAACCTGAATTGGACATTGTGCTCAATGACAAGATCACCATCACAATACATATTATAGCAAGGCATTCTTAAAGGTTAGGGATACTCCCCTTTGTAGCGTGCCTATGCGCTTGTGCGAGTTTGCAACTCGTCCTCAATCATTTCATCTCTCTTGTCTTCTTCAATGTGCCTACAAAAAGTGAACAACGTTCATTCAAACCTTGAAAATATAGTGAGAATTAAAATTGACTCAAAAAATAAAGAAAATAAAAAAAAATTTGCTTGGGTTGCCTCCCAAGAAGTGCTAGTTTATAGTCGTTAGCTTGACTATCCCAATGCATTATGTCAGTGATATGGAAGTTTTTGGTTGCTCAAATCCTCCATCTATGTATTTCTTCAACCTTTGCTCATTGACCTTGAAGGTCCTATCACCACTCTTCAGCTCAACAGCTCCATGTGAAAAAACTTATATAATCTCAAATAGACCTGACCACCTAGACCGGAGCTTGCCTGGAAATAGCTTTAGGCGGGAGTTATACAGCAACACCTTTTGTCCTGCTTGGAATTCATGCCTCACAATATGCTTTTCATGCCATCTTTCGTTCTCTCCTTGTAAATTCTTGCATTTTCATATGCATGGAGGCAGAACTCATCAAGTTCATTAAGCTGTAATGACCTTTTCTCCCCAGCAGCTTCCATATTAAAATTTAGCAACCTAGTTGCCCAGTAAGCTCGATGCTCTAGCTCCACAGGTAAATGGCATGCTTTTTCATAAACTAGACGATACGAGGACATCCCAATTGATGTTTTGAATGATGTTCTATATGCCAATAATGCATCATCTAATTTTAGAGACCAGTCCTTTCTTGATGAGTTGACAGTAGTCTCTAATATTCTTTTAATTTCACGATTGGAGATCTCTACTTGTCCACTTGTTTGGAGATGATATGGTGTTCCTACACGATGAGTAACACCATATTTTGTCAATAGAGAATCCAAATAACGATTACAAAAATACTTACCTCCATCCGTGATGAATAGCCCTTGGAATACCAAAGTGTGTGAATATGTATTTCTTTAAGAACTTGAGCACACTCTTGGCATCATTAGAGGGAAGTGCTACTGTCTCAATCCATTTGGATACATAATCCACCGCCATCAGATGTATTGATTTGAATGAGAAAGTGAAAAAGGCCTCATAAAATCTAATCCCCACACATCGAACAGTTCTACTTCAAGGATATTGGTTAGTGGCATTTTCTGTCTAAAAAAAATATTTCCAGTTCTTTAACATCGGTCACAAGAAGAAACAAAAGTAATAGCATCTTTAAACAGGTTAGGCCAATAAAAACCACACTGTAATACTTTAGCAGCTATTATGTTGGATCCAAAATGGCCTCCACACTCTAATGAATGACAGTATTTTAAAATATTTTTAATTTCATTATCAAGCACACATTTCCTAATAAGCTGATCTAGACAATACTTATATAAATATGGATCCTCCCAAAAATAATATTTTGCATCATGTAAAAATTTTTTTTTGCTGGTAATTAAATTCAGGAGGAATAATATCACATGCCTTAAAATTAACAATATCAGCATACCAGGGTGTACTAGATGTAAGTAATACAAATAATTGCTCATCAGAGAATGACTCATTAATGGATACCTCAGTGTTCTCAATTTTTTTACTTAACTCTAACCGAGACAAGTGATCTGCTACAAGATTTTCTGCTCCTTTCTTGTCCCTAATCTCCAAGTCAAATTTCTGCAATAAGAGCACCCAACGAATTAGTCTCGGTTTCGCATCCTTCTTTTCAAGTAAATATTTAATTGCTGAGTGATCAGTATAAACTATTATTTTTGCTCCTATAAGATATGGTCTAAATTTATCAAAAGCAAAAACAATGGCGAGCAACTCTTTCTCTATGGTGGCATAGTTCAACTGTGCATTATTCAGTATTCGACTCGCATAGTACACCACATGAAGTCTATTCTCCTTTCTTTGTCTCAAGACTGCTCCTATAGCATAGTCGCTTGCATCACACATGAGTTCAAATGGTAGATTCCAGTCAGGTGCAGTGATGATAGGAGCTGAGATTAATTCTCTCTTTAAATGTTAAAAGCAACCAAACACTCATCAGTAATTTTAAAAGGTGCATCCTTGATCAATAAATTACAAAGAGGTTTGATAATTTTAGAGAAATCTTTTATAAATCTTCTATAGAAGCCAGCATACCCTAAAAAACTCCTCACTCCTTTAACAGATATTAGTGGTGGTAATTTCTCAATGATCTCTACCTTTGCTTTGTCTACTTCTATCCCTCTAGATGAAATCTTATGGCCTAAAACTACTCCTTCCTGCACCATAAAATGATATTTCTCCCATTTCAACACAAGATTAGTTTCTTACAATGCTGTAGAACTTGGGAGAGGTTAGTCAAACACATATCAAAAGAAGGACCAAAAACTGAAAAATCATCCATAAAGATTTCAATGAATTTTTCAACCATATCAGAGAATATAGACATCATACATCTTTGAAAAGTTGCAGGTGCATTACATAACCCAAATGGCATTCTCCTATATGCAAATATTTCATATGGACAAGTAAATGTAGTTTTTTCTTAATCCTCAGGTACAATAAGAATTTAAAAATATCCGGACAATCTCTCAAACATCTGGTCAATAAAAGGCAAAGAAAAATGATCTTTTCATGTGGCTTTGTTTAACTTCCTATAATCAATACACACATGCCAACCAGTGACTGTTCTAGTGGGTATCAGCTTATTTTATTATTTGTAATAACAGTCATCCTCCTTTCTTAGGAACTACTTGAACAGGACTCACCCAACTACTATCAGAAATAAGGTAGATAATTCCTGCATCAAGTAATTTCATTACTTCAGCTCTAACTACTTCCTTCATATTAAGATTTAACCTACGTTGATGCTCAATTGAAGGTTTGTAGTTTTTTTCCATTAAAATTTTATGCATGCATATACTGGGACTAATTCCCTTAATATCATCAATAGACCAGCCTAGTGCTTTCTTATGCTTTTTCAACACATGCAATAATTTTTTCTCTTGTTCAGCAGACAAATGAGCAGATATAATGACAGAAAAAATAGATGAGTCTCCCAAGAATGCATATCTTAAGTGAGAAGGGAGCTGCTTAAGCTCAAGCTTGGGGTTTGGCTTAGCCTCTACTGAATCCTGTATTTTCTCAACATCATTTAATACATCAACATGCTGTATATTTTTAACACCATCAATCAAGTCATATTCAGAATTGTCAATTATTTCACTAACAAATTTATTAATCACATCTAATCTAAAATATTCATCATTCTCAAGAAGATATTTAGAAGAATTAAGTACGTTAAAAATTACCTCTTCTTGTCCCACTCTTAAAGTAAGCTTACCCTCATGGACATCTATAAGTGCCTTGCCAGTTGCAAGGAATGGATGCCCCAATATCAAAGGAACCTCTCTATCTTCCTCCATATCCAAGACAATGAAATCCACTGGAAAGATAAATTTGTCCACCTTGACTAATACATCCTCCACTATGCCTTTAGGATATGTCACCGATCGATCAGCTAGTTGTAATGAGACACTGGTCGGTTTCACATCCCCTAGTCCAAGCTTCCTGAAAATAGATAAAGACATTAAGTTAATGCTAGCACCTAAATCGCACAATGCTTTAGTGAATTCGATATTGCCAATATTGCATGGAATTGTAAAACTCCCTGGATCCTTTAATTTTGATGGCAACTTGTTCTGAATGATTGCACTGTACTCTTCAGTGAGCATGACTGTCTCATGGTCCTCTAGCCTTCTCTTTTTGGAAAGAATGTCCTTCAAAAATTTGGCATAGCTAGGCATCTGAGCTAATGCCTCCGCAAATGGAATATTTATGTGTAGTTTCTTGAAGACCTCCAAAAACTTCAGAAAGTTCTTGTCATCCTTACTTTGCTTGAGCCTTTGAGGAAAAGGAACTGGTGGATTGTAGGGCTTTACTGGCTCTTCCTTTTTCTCTTTTAGCTTCTCTTTGACCATAGTCTCTTCTTGAGTTTGTTCCTTTATTTGTTCTTTAACAGGCTCTTTCCCTTGTTGTTCTCCTAGTTATTTTCCACTCCTCAAGGTAATTGTCTTCACATGCTCCTTCGGGTTCATTTCAGTATTGCTAGGCAATGACCCTTGAGTTCTGTTAGCTACCATGTTGGCCAACTGTCCCATTTGTATTTCTAAGTTTTTAATGGCAGCTTGCTGGTTTTGAAAGTTTGCCTTAGTTTCACCCATGAAATCAGTAGTGGCCTTGGTGAGAGTTGCAACCAATTCTTCCAGGTTAGACTTCTTTTCTTGCTGTGGAAAACCAGGTGGTCCTCTATTCTGATAATTCTGTTGTTGCTGTTGATTTTCCCAGAAAAAATTTGGATGGTTCTTCCAAGCAGGCGTGTAGGTGTTTGAGTATGGATTGTTCTGTTGCCTTCTTTGGTTTGCCACATATTGCACTTGTTCTTGTACTGGAGGCATGAATGAACTGTCAATCGGGCAATCTCGAGTAGCATGTTGCCCAGTACACATCTCACAGGTCTGCACACAAGTATTGACAGCATTAATAGACAAATGATCTAATTTTTTGAAAAGAGTGTCTACCTTTGTATTGAGTGCAGTAATAGCGTCTATCTCATGAACCCCAGCAGGTCTCCTCGTCATGTTTCTCTTATTGGGCCATTGGTAATTGTTGTTGGCCATTTTCTCCAAAAGATCATAGGCCTCATCAAGCGACTTTCCCATCAATGAACCTCCAGCAGCAGCATCAATATTAATTCTGGTATGGTTGTTCAGTCCATTGTAGAAGGTTTGCACAACCAACCATTTAGGCAGCCCGTGGTGTGGACACCTCCTAAGCAGATCCTTGAACCTTTCCCAGGCTTCATATAAGGTCTCTATGTCGAATTGCACGAAGGTTTGGATATCAGTCCTCAACTTGACAGTCTTAGCAGGTGGAAAGAATTTTGCCAAAAATTTTTGTGCTAAGTTATTCCAAGTGGTGATCGAGCCAGCAGGAAGAGACTGTAACCATGCTTTAGCTTTGTCTCTAACTGAAAACGAGAACAATCTTAGCCGAATTGCATCATCTGACACTCCATTATGCTTAAGGGTATCACATATCTCCAAGAAGTTTGCAATGTGTGCATTAGGGTCATCATTGGGCAATCCTCCAAACTGAACTGCTGTCTGGATCATTTGGATCAAAGCAGGCTTGATCTCAAAGTTGTTTGCTTGCACAGGTGGTCTTGTGATGCTAGATGAAGCTCCATTCACGATAGGCATGGCATAATCCCGCAGTGCCCTGGGGTTTGCCTCTCTAGCAACCTCATTATTCCCTACTAGGATTACTTCTCTCCTTGGATCTTCAGCCATTTCTGGATCTACTTTTGCCTCGGATTTCTTTCCTTCTCTGACTGCTTTAATGTTTTGTTTACAAGTGCGTTCAATTTCTTGACTTGAAATGGAGTTTGATTCAATTCTCACAAGTCGATCTGATTCTCTTTTTCAAGTTATAATTTTGAAAGATTATTATCTCTTTTTTTTTTTAAGAGAGGAGAGAAGAGAAAAGAGTTCTAGAGATGAGTCCTAAGGAGTCCTAAATCTAGAGATGAAAGAGAAGAGTGTTTTAATTAGGTTTAAATTTTAATGGCAAATAAGTTAGCACAAAATAGACTTTC
>NC_025995.2:124370712-124525753 GCF_000442705.2 Elaeis guineensis
ATATATGTGTGTTGATTTAATATATTATATATTATATATATGTTAGTATATATATATGTATTATTATATATATATGTATGTATGGTATGAATGTATGTATCATTGATTGATAATACGGTTATATGGCTATGATATGCTTATTTTAAAATTAAAGAATATACTATTAAATTGAAATTGATTTGATAAAAACAGTATTAACAAATGATAGACATACAATATGCTCATACCAAAAAATTATATAAAAAAGATATTGTTTAATGCAAAATCAAATCCATTAATATAAATTTCATGATACAAATCCAACGGTGTAAATCAATAAACAAGTACTTACTAATAATCAAGTATGATTCTTATCTCTATCGATGATAAACTGAACCATAATTGTTTACCATTGTCCATACCTAGCTTATCCAATTAATCGATGTAATTTGAATTTGTTCTTGATAAACCATCAGAATAAAAAATAGTAAATTTTTATTAAATTTTTATTTTCAAAGCTTTAAGATCTGAATTATTCTTAACAGTCGGTCAAAACCCTAGCTTGAACAAGAATCCGATAATAAAAATTCGGATGGAATTGAAACTAAAATAATAATAACAAAGGAAAAACAAGAACGAAATAGGGTTCAAGGTACCGTGATCCGAAGCATTACCACAGCACATGATCTGCTTTCTTCACCATCTACACACGTTTAAGGATACCGACACCGCACCCGTTATGTCAAGAGTACGGATCTATGAATACAAAAAGAAAACCAAGAATCAGAGAGCCCCAAGAGTCGGTAAAAAACCCAAGAATCTGATATTTTCAACAACGAATGCGGAAAAAGAACAGAAACTAGAGTTCCTCTGGCATTTCTTCGAAACCGTAACTAGCCCGAGAGAGAGAGTGGCGCAGAGATGGAGTTCCAGGACTCTAGATCGAAACCCTAATTCAAAAGAGCCACCCTCGCTTTCTCTCAAGCGCTCCCGTCCGAGGCAATGGCACGGGCTCCCATTTATAGAAGGCAGAATGCCAACCGCGCGGATCGTCTGCCGTGCAATGCACCGATCGTCTGCTGTGCACCGCACGGTGCGTTGCACAGCGCACACCGTCCATCGCGCGATGGACAGCCGCGCACGGCCGCGTGCAATGAGTACGCATCCATCCGCGCGCGATGTGGTGGGTCCTCCCTGGGATCGCGGGTTACGCCAGCTGGCACAGCAGAATACGCGCTTCTGTAATCACGCGGAATTTAGATAGCATGGGTGCTGTGGACCGTCAACTTTAGCCAACATACAGCATCCATCCTCTCAGAGAGCGGCGCTATGACCCGAGAAATTATTGCATGAGCCAGGTCCAACTGCACCGAGTATATGGACGATGGATAATGCGCAATCCGAAATTGGTGAAATACAAGATTAACATGGAAAAAATTATTGCATGCACCAGGTGCAAGTGAATCAGGACAGATCAGGAGCATATACATGGTGGAAAGCACGCAATCAGGAATTGATGAAATACAAGGGTCGTGTGGTGTGTTATCTCCATCATGGGATTTATACGGTCCAATTGCACCTAGTGCATGCAATATGGAGGCGTAACGTGCGTGTCATCCACCATGGGATTTGGCATGGTCCATTGGACCTAATCCAAGCCATAACTAGAACTCTTACATGTCGATGGATTTCAGAACATATATAGATTGGAGTAGATTATAAAAAAATCTTTAAGATTCAAAATAAATAACGCCCACACCCAATGATGTTAAAAACAACTATTTATCCTTTCTATATTTATTTTTATCTAATATTTTAATCTATAATAAAATATTATCTATAATCTTAAGTGACATAATAACTATCTAAGGATGTTTATATATATATATATATATATATAGTGCCTAACTTCAGAATTCCTAAGGGCTCTCGATAACAAAGCACAATGTCACAGGACAAGTAAAGCTGATGACTTGATCATCTAGCACAGCACTGACTAGAGGTTCCATCTAGATTAATAGTTCAGTGGGTACTGAACATATATATATATATATATATATATATATATATATATATATATATATATATATATATATATATATATATATATTTTTTTTTTTTTTTTTTTTTTTTTTTTTTTTTTTTTTTTAATGCAAACATCTTGGGTAAGCCCGTGAGAGCATCACTTGGTCCCGATGGAGCAAGTGTGTTAACAGGGGGCGCTGGGGACCTGCACTGCTATCAATCATAAATGACGCTAATGGACTCATGCTCGATCAGTCTGCTGCCACCGGCACCATCAAAAGGAGTTCAAGGTTTCTAAGGGTCAGCAGGTCAGGAAATTTACGCTTTAGACGGTGTGCGCGCGCGCTCACATGTGTGAGTGCCTTTGCGTGTGCCTATGTGTGTGTGTGTGAGAGAGAGAGAGAGCATAACATGGAGCACAGGCCCTCTAGGGTGTATGCATACGGTACCCACAGGATGCGATGCATCCGTGGACTCCATTCATCATATGAGGGGATCCGTGCTCCGCAACTTGTGAGAAAAAGCAGGTGGTGAGTGCAAGAATTTGTGAATCTGCTATCTCTAGTAAAAAGATTTGCTGGTAGGCCATGGTGAATTCTTCGATAGCATCATGATGGTTCCCTACAAAAACGGTATCCTGAATGCTTTTAAGAGAGGGCACATAGATAAACAGAGATAATAAGACCGCTAAACATGGAAAGCGAAAAATTATAATAAACGACGTCTTAGTAAAATTAGTATGTAAAGCAAATAATAGAACATTATTGTACATATAAATGAAATGGATCTACACATTCCAATAAAATAAATATGTCCATATTTGGAAGCATGCATAATGTATATACAAATCAACAATATAAACTATAACTAAGAAAGGACAATTACTTCCGTAGTTGATCCACATAGAGATTATGTGTTACAAATTGTGGAACAAACTTTGGTTCCACAAAGGACTCTTACCACCCGTTTGGTTAGGGGTAATCTGGCATAGAAAAATAATTTCCATGTCAGATTACTATATTTGGTATATACGAAAAAGGAAGAAAGAGATGGTAAAAAAATCGGTAGGCTCCATGCTTATTTTTTTTAAAAAAAGATAAAACAAATATCATAGAAGGATTGATATTTGATAAATTTTCGAATGGCAGTAATTCATACTTGGCCAAAATATCCCCAATAAAGCAGCATATGTAATTATTAAATTTATTCTCGCATCTTTCCAAATTTATTCAATAAAAAATTTTTGTCAAAAAATTAAGATGGAGATAATATTTTGTAAACGGCTATGTGATTATAGTCATTATATAAAAACTAATTAGAGATGACAATGCTATTCTACACAGGGAGTTGTATATAGCTATAGAATACTTTTGCTAGAGATATTTATGGGGAAGAAACCTATGGATGATACATTTAATTAAGAATAGTTTAAATCTTCATAAATTTGTTGGCATGACTTTTTTGAAAAGAATCATGGAGATTTTGGATCCCAAGATCATGCTAGAAGAATGGGAAGAAGCTAATAACAATAGTAGAAATGAAAATGCTGCCAGGATGAGAATGAAGAGATACATTACTTCATTACTTGTGTTACTGCGAGACTCAAGATTTGAGATTGGGATAGATCAGACAAAATCGAGCTGGAGATTGGTAGCAATCCGATCTAAAATGCCTTCGAGAAAATCTACAAAACAAATCAAAAATTGGGTGGGGATCCTTCGATTCTTGACTCTCCAATGTTCAAGTCAGTTTCGAGCCCGAGAACAGTAAGTGGAAAAGAGCCGTAGAACACAAGAAGAGGGTTTATGTGGAACTAGAATGATTGGACTAAGCGGAAACTAGAGTTTTTGTTCAAGAACTGACACAGTTCTTATCAACATAGTCTCACTCTAGTTTTGAAATTAGGATTTAGAACTTACTATCGAAGAATTCCTGGCCCTCTATTTATAGAAGGGCTGATGGCCCTCTATCCAATATACTAGGTCTTCAGAGGCCAGGCAACAAACAGCTTGCAGGCAGAAAGTTAATTAGTGTGGATCACTAGCATCGGCCGAAGTAATTCAAAAATGATGGAAAGGAACCACAAATCATCATTCAAAACACCAAGAAGAGGAAGTGCACCGAAAGTAGATTTAGAGACTGGTTGCAAGAACAAGTGAAACTGATAGAGACAATTATGGAATGATAGGCTGCGTACCAGAGCCCACCAGATAGAACCAAGATTTCGAGAATCTCGGGAACCCCTCAAGGGCGTCCAGAGAATTGTTCATCCGCTACCGAGGATCAGAACTAGTTTTAGCACTGGCCGTCCATATGTACTATATATACAATATATTTACACCATTTATGTGTGTAGTGTGTGTCTATATATATATATATATATATATATATATAGAAAGAGAGAGAGAGAGAGAAAGCAAGATTTCAAACCAAGGAGGAGTAGCTAGGTTGACAGTGATCCAAGATGGAGCTTGGTGGACGGTGGTGAAATGAGGATGGCTGGATGCTCTTGGGACGTGCAAGAAAAGTCTGATCATTGAAGATTCTCTAATGGAGGATCCTCTGAAGTTAAGTTAGCTGAAGTTTTAGAAACAATGAGGGAGAATTTAGTAAGAATGTGTGCTTTTTCTTGTTCCAAAAAGCTTACCTAAGGGTCTTTTGTGGACTCCTTTTATAAAGGGGAAGAATACGTTATCTTATTAACCGATAGCCATCATGAAGAAACATGGTCCACTATGTAATCATGATAAGTTGATAATTAGTGACATTAACTTGCATGCCATATTTCATCATAACCATCAAGAGTTTCATGCAACCGTCCGAAATTTAAAAAGGATGGCACTGGTCTACATTCTCTTGATAACAGTTTCAACATTTCTAGAATATTGATAGTCGTTGGTTGGGATCCACCCCGAGGTCAGGGTTAATCCAATGAAGTCGTCAAATTCTAGATGAGGACGCTGTCCGAAGATGATAACTAAGGATGAAGATCGAGATAGTGTGACCCCATAATATATATATATATATATATATATATATATATATATATATATATATATATATATATATATATATATATATATATAATATGGAGAATAAAGACATGCAGCAAAAATTGTCTCACCCACGACCAAAAAGCAGGAGTTAAAAGCTCACACAGTGAAGCATATATAGAACCAAGGTCGTTAAATGACAACAAAGTATTATAAACCAACACCCTGGTGAAATATATTGATCCTGAGGGTTTCATTCCTGTTTGTGATGCTTATACTCCGTCAGGGCACTAGGGCAGTGTATTGCAGCAAAATTGTAACAGAGTTTCCCCAAATCATGTGAGGTGACTGCCACCTTTCTATGGAGTCCTAGTTCACTACAAGAAAAATGACTATTAACGATGGTAATTTTATCATCGTTAATAGTAGTTTTTACCAACCACCAATCACGATCAAATAATAAACTATCGTAAAAAAAATTATTTATTAAACTTATTAACGATGATGAATATAGTATTCGTGATGGCAAGTGCTGTCACTAATGAGTTGCTAGCGATGAAATGAGCCATCGTAGAAAAAAAAATTTTATTTATTAAATTTATTAGTGATGATGAATATAGTATCAGTGATGGCAAAATACCATCACTAATACTCGTTAACGATGACATTATTAACGATGAAAAAATTCATCACTAATAATTTGATTTTTCTTCTCCTACCTTCAGTTTTGGCTTCCTCGCTAAAATCCTCATTTTCTTTCTTTTAATTTTCCCCCCCTCGATTTTTACCTCCCCCACTGGGTACTGATCGAACCCCCCGCTCCCCCTCTCCTGGTTCGCTTGCTCACGTCGTGCCGTCGAAGCCCGCGGCCTCCTCACCCAAACCTCGCACCGCCAGGCCTCCCATTTTCTTCCCAGAGCCCACATCCCTGAGCTCCCCCTTCTTCCTGATGGCCTCCCGAAGCTGGCGTCCCACCGTCAGGCCTCCCTTTTCCTTCCCACCCCTTGTCTTGCTGGATCGGACCCTCATCGCCTCCCCCCTTCCCCCCATCACCCCCCTCTTTACCTCACCTCCGATCCCCTTTTTCTCCCACCACACTCCGGATCCGGCTTCCCCGAGCCCCTGGCCGCCTCCTCAAGCCCCTGGCCACCTCTGCCAGCCCTGTTTCATCGGATCCCGAGTCCCTCAACTGCCTCCCACATCCCTAAGCCCCAGCCACCACTCCGAGCCCCCAACCTGCCTCCCCCCAGCTGCCTCTGATCCCCCTCTTCCTCCCACTACTGGATCCGACTTTCTCGAGCCATCGATTGCCTCTCCGGGCCCCGAGCCCTCGGTCCACCTCCCCAATTCCCGCCCTACCTCCTCCTGACCGTCTCTCCGAGCCCCGAGCCTCCGGCCTGCCCTCCCTGTCGGATACGCCGCTCTCTTTCCAAAGAAATCCATCCGATCTCTCCTTCCGATAGATCTCCAAAAAAATGGAAGAAACGAAAAAGAAGGTAAAAAAAAAAATGATCAATCTATGTTGGAAAGGGACTTACCTTTAATTTATTTTTTTTGGTCTTTCCTTTGTTTTCATTGATTTTTCTTTTTTGTTCTTTTTATTTTTTTTCCATTCTCAGGTGTCTTGGTCGATGGAGGCTTGGAGCAGCTGAATGGCAAAATGCAGATGATTGCTAGAGGTTTGTATAAGTAATTATACATAAAAGTTTAAAAGGTATGAATATATTATCACTTGATTTATTGAATAAGGTTGTGGATGGACCATTCAAAGATTTATAGTTCAAATCGTCTCATCCTCATATTTTAGTAGCCTATATTTTTGGTTGACTTACAAAGAATATTTTTGGTTGAACAGATATAGCTATTGTTTATATGTTAAAGTATGTTCTTTGATCAGATTGTTGCAAATGATGGGTATATTTTGTTTGTATATTTGCTTGCTTTATTTTGAATGAATGTTTGGTGTTGGTGAATTCAACCCTCTATATTTAATGATTGTTATGGTTTGAATTGACATACTTTATGTGCTTCTTGAAATGGAGAAAAAGTGATGCAATTCTATAATTATTTTTTGATTATATAGATCAAGTATTCAATACATGAAGAATGAGTATAGTGCTAATTCTTATTTATATATTATTAATTATATATTATTTGGATCTTGACATAGCATTTAATATTCAATACAACTGTAACTTTGGCTTATCATTATATTCTTGCTAATTTTCTTTGCTAATTAATTGAATCATGTTGCATAGCACATGTTATTGTTAGTAAATATCTAAAAAAAGGATGAATAGCTATAAAGATGAGTGTTGAATTTTTTTCTAAGTATTCAATAGGTAAGGAACTGAGGAAAGATGAGTGCTAAATTTTTTTTGATCCAAAACTTATCAAAATGGTGAACTGATTTATTTTTTTCTCTTTTTTCTCTGTCTTTCATTCACTATCTTGCTGCATCAATATTTTCTAAAGATCATATAAGGCTATAAATCTTTTCTCAAATGATGGTTTTCTTTGGGATTGGATTGCTATGATCTTGCAAACAGCAACCTCCTATGAACTTGATGAGAAAAAAATCAGATGCAAATTATTTCAAATATTTTTTAGAAAAATCATTCTAACCCACTTAAGCTTTTATATCCATTAAACAATATGTAAATGAAAGTGGAGGGCTGCTTCAAGCACAGCACAACCCTTTCAAAACCCCCTCAGATGATGCTTTTAAACCACTAAACTGATGAGAGGCTCTCCCAAACACATTCTCTCATGCGGAGGGATCTTTTTTCAAGGTTAGCTTCTAAATTTCTTTCTCAAGATTGGAGATGATGTTATGCTTCCTATGATTTTTTATATATTTTATCCTTAATACATCTTCATATTTTATTTTATAATTTTTTTTCATATAAAACATGCCCTATTATTCTTTTCAAAGCTGTTTCAGTTCAAAAAGAAGATCTAGGGGGTAAAAATTTAATCTAACCATCTAATTGATGGGTTGAAGGTATCTATAGTTCCGTATCATCGAATAGAATGTATAAAAATAATCTGTTCGAAAATCAAAATAGTATATCGAAATATATGACTCCATATCGACATATTGTTTCTCAGAGGTAGCAACTCAAGAGGAGGGATAAATTGGGTTCTTATATGAAATTTAAACTCTTAACATGTATGTGCTTTGAATTAAGTTAATCTTAGTATGGTTGTAAGGAGAATGTAATAAACTATCATAAAATTAAGATATTAAAGCAATAAGATAAAAGTTATGGCCTGTCCCATGGTTGGGGTCGACTTCATTTTCCTTGGGATCAACTCCAATTCTTCAGGGGTTGACTCCTCCTAGGTTCTGAAAAAATCAGCTTTCAGTTTGTGCTTTCTGTTCAACAGGGGTCGACCCATGGGCATCCCCTCTACGAGCCATTTTCGTGCCAACGAGCCAGGGTCGACTCCAATCTTCCTGAGATCGACTCTAATTTATATTTTTAATATCATATAATTAATTTTATATTTATAATTATGTTAAATAATTATTATTTTATCTATAACATATTTTAAAAAAAATATTATTGCTTGTTAATATGATTAAAATAGATTTTAAAATATTTAATTATAATTTTTTAAAAAAATTAAAAAATATTAGCGATAGTATTAGTGATGGTACTTACCATCACTAATAATTTTTTTATATTTTAATTTAAAAAATAAAAAACTATTAGCGATGGTAGTAGCAACAATTATGCCATCGTTAATAATTTTTTAATATTTTAATTAAAAAATTAAAATTATTAGCGATGGTTTTTTATCGCTAATATCGTTGCTAATTAGTATTATTAGTGATAGCTGAATTGCCATCGCTAATAATGATAATTAGTGATGAGATTATTTTTATCGAATTTTTAGCGATAGTGCTATTAGCAACGGCAAATTGATTATTAGCGATGACAATTAACCGTTGCTAATGGTCTATTTTCTTATAGTGTAAAACAAATTTTGATCCTTCTGTGACAAAAGAACAAGCAGCTGCTGGTTATGTAATAAAAAATCATTATGGTCAGTTGCTTGGTGTCGGGGAGAAAAAATTTTTTTCCTTCCTCTATCCCATATGCTAAACTTACTGCGACTTGGCTCAGAATCCAAACAGCAGTTAAGAAATTTGGACTGAGGGAGACATGGTTGGAGAGTGATTCCTTGACTGTAGTTACATAGATTTTAAAGTGGAATGGAAATAATTTTCAACATCTTTCTATTATGAAGGATCTGCTATATTGGAAGTCTTATTGTGTTTCTTGCAAGGTTTCTAATACCTATAGATAGGCAAACCAAGCAGCTGATTATTTGGCTAATAAGGTTTTGTTAAGAGATTTGCAGGTATTCCAGGGGGAGGATCTTGAGCCAGAATTTGCTGAAATAATCTGGTCAGATATGTGTTCTATTTCATTTTATAGACATGCTTACTATGATGTTATTATGGATAGTTTTGATTCTACGAGGTTTTCTATCTGATCAACTGAACTTCTTTGATTTCTTATGCCAAATGTGGGTCTACTTTACAAGGATAGAACAGAGGCCTTCTATAATTGACTTGCCAGAAATTTTGCTCCTTAGTGTCTATAGACTTCTGATTCTTTACATCTTATCTATTATATTATTGTTGTGCTCAGATCAGGCAGCAGCTCATAATTTTGGGGCAGATCTTTCTCATTCTCTTATAATTTATATTATATGTTTGGGTGTCCCCTCGGCCTGTTGTTCCATGTTGGTTTTTCAAGAAAATTACTGTCTCCGTACTTTCCTGCGAGGTCCTGCTACTGCAATCATATTATTCTCTTGAAGTACCATCAGCAATATTATCAATCTATTATAAGTCTGAATACAAGGAAATCTACCATTTGCAATCTCTGCTTTATATGTTGTTTTAAGTGTTATATCATGATATTAGTCTTTTTTCAATGGTTATTCTGCTTTACTTGTGTTAAATCAGAGGAACCAAAATATGTACCCGCAGCAGAATGGAGCGTCAAACGTGTGATTAATCAAGCATGATATTGTGTGAAAAGATTTATAAAGCACAGCAAAAATTAGACAATTGCAAACCACAAGAAAACACCAGAGTTTATGTGGTTCGGAGATAAATCTCCTACGTCCACGGGGAGAGCCAGAGAGAGAATTCACTGTATAAAAGAACAATAAGTATAGAAGGAGAATTGCACACCAAGTACTGGTCCTCCACACCAAACGAAGCACTGTGACTCAAAGTCTTCCTCCAAAACTGATGCTCTAAAGATTAGTTGTAACTTCACCTCACGATCTACACACACCCAAACGCCTCTCATTCTCTCCTTGAAATAAGGAGAAACAGCCTAAGTTCCGTTTCTGAGATGTTAGGCTCAGAAACAGAAACGTGACCAAGTCAAAAAAATACAATATTCTCCACCATTGACTTGGTCAGACAAAGTGCTTGAAACAAACTCTCTTCAAGATAAAGAAAGAAAAAAAAATACAAATCTCTCTCTAATACAACACCCCCTTTCCCTAGGGTCTTCACACCTTAGCTCCCAAGAACATTACCCAAGTCTAGACAATACTGGAACTTGACTGCTGGTAAAGACTTTGTCATCATATAGCAACATTATCTTGAGTTGTAACTTTCATGAGCTGTATGTCGCCACCAGACACACTCTCTGAGCTTGTAATATTGAATGTCAATGTGCTTTGTCCTTGCATGATAGACTGGATCTTTCGCTAAACAAATTGCACTCTGACTATCACAATTCAGACAAACAGACTTCTGAAAAATTTCAAGCTCTTTCACCATACCCTTTAACCAGACTGCTTCTTTAGCAGCCTCAACTGCAGTAATATATTTTGCCTCTGTGGTAGACAGAGCTACGATATCTTGCAACATAGATTTCCAACTGATGGGACCTCCACCTAGAGTACATATATTCCCTGTAGTGGATCTCTTGCGGTCAAGATCACCTGCGTAATCTAAATAAACATAACCAATCAGAATATCAAAACCTGCATTCTTCTGAAATAACAAACTCAATTTCGATGTACCCAGCAGGTAACGCAAAATCCACTTCACTGCATTCCAATGTTCTTTTCCTAGATTTGTCATATACCTGCTTACAACATTAACGGCCTGAGATAAATCAAGTCTAGTGCAAACCATTGCATACATCAGACAACCAACTGTACTAGCATACGATACATTCTGCATCTCCTGACGTTCTTTCAAAGTTTTAGGACGCTGCTGCAGTGATAATTTAAAATGCTGAGCTAAAGGTGTACATACAAACTGGGCCTCCTCCATGTTGAATTTGGTCAATATTTTCTCAATGTATCATTTTTGGATCAACCATAACTTGCCAATATACCGATCTCTCTGGATCTCCATACCTAGGATCTTCTTTGCACTAACTAGATCTTTCATCTCAAATTCTGAACTGAGTTCCTGTTTCAACTTAGTAATCTCAAGCATAGACTTGCAGGCTATCAACATGTCATCAACATATAGCATTAATAGGATAATAGAACCATCACTGAGAAAGCAGAAATAGACACGGCCGTCATACCTGCTCCTAGAGTAACCATGTGTCACCATAAAGGTATCAAATCTTTTATACCATTATCGTGGAGCCTGTTTCAAACCATACAGAGATCTTTTCAGCTTGCATACCAATTTTTCATTTTCTTTCTAGACAAAACCATCTGGCTACAACATATAGATCTCTTCATCTAGGTTGCCTTGTAGAAAAGCAGTCTTCACATCAAGTTGCTCCAACTTTAAATCTCACATAGCCACCATAGCAAGCATGACTCTTATAGAACAGTGTTTCATAACTGAAAAAAAAATTCATCAAAATCTATTCCTTTCCTCGAACTGTAACCCTTGGCTACTAATCTGGCTTTGAATTTCATTTGTTCTCCTGCAGATGAAGCTTCCTTCTTTCTGTACACCCACTTGCAGCCGATTACTTTCTTTCCTTTGGGAAGTCTGACCAAATCTCAAGTTTGATTCTTTTGAAGAAAATTCATCTCTGCCTCCATAGCATTCAGCCACTCCTTGCTGTCCTTACTTTCTATTGCTTCATGAAAACACAAAGGATCAGAAGAGATAACCAAACAAGCATAAGCTATAGTATCTCTAAATTTTAAAGGTTTTTGAACTTCCCTTCTGACCCTCCCTTTTGCAATAGAGTAAGGCTCCTAATGTGGTTGCACCTGCTCTTCGTCCTGATATGAAGAATCCTATGAATTTCTACTGACATCTTCTTTATCTGCTCTCAATTCTACTTGAACTGAACTACTGGCCTTCTTCTCATCTTGAACCTTTTGCTGAATTTTCTTCAACATTGAAGCTTCATTAAAAATAACATCTCTATAGAGCTCTAACTTCTTGGTGTTAGGATCCCATACTTTGAACCCCTTCACACCAACTTTGTATCCCAGATAGATACACTATTTAGACTTAGCATCAAGTTTTGTCCTCTGCTCATCCTGTAACAAAACATAAACAGGACAACCAAATATATGCAAGTCAGAATAATCCACTGGCTTACCGGACCAAATTTTCTTTAGTGTTTTGAGTCCCAATGCTGTCGAAGGAGACTTGTTGACTAAATAACATGCTGTATTGACTGCCTCGGCCCAAAACAGCTTTGACAAACCTGCAAACAACCTCATACAGCGAGCTTTCTCAAGCAGTGTTCTGTTCATTCGTTCACTACCCCATTTTGTTGTGCCTTTCTAGAAATGGTGAAATGCCGAGTGATGCCTTCCTTTAGACAGAAATTCTCAAAACTCCTTTGAGGTATACTCTCCACCATTATCAGTGCGCGAAACTTTCACCTATTTGCCTATCACTTTTTCAACTCTGGCCTTCCGGTGTTTGAATTTTTCAAATACCTCTAACTTGTGCTTCAGAAAATAAACCCATACTTTTCTGAAGAAATCATCAATAAATGTGACAAAATACCTGGAACCTCCAAGAGAAGTCACTGGGGATGGACCCCAAATGTCAGAATGCACATGCTCAAGGACCTCCTTGCTTCTGTTGCTGGAGGTAGTAAACTTTATCCTGCATTGCTTACCAAGAACACATGATTCACAAAAATCTAACTTGCAAGATTTAACACCCTTGAGTAATTTTCTATTGTGCAATTCTAACATCCCCCTCTCGCTCATACGAGCCAATCTAGCATGCCACAATATTGTAGCATCATCATCATCAAAAAAGGATGTCACAGCTGCATCACCTATAATAGTTGTTCCAAATAACTTGTACAGGTTTCCAATCTTTTTTCCCTTCATAACTACCGAAGCACCTTTTTTGACTTTTAAAATACCATTAGAACCAGTATAAGTGCAACCAATTTCATCAACGGCACCAAGGGAGATAAGACCCTTTCGTAAATCAGGAACATGTCTGACATTAGTTAAAGTCCGAATAACTCCATCAAACATTCTAATTTTTACAGTTCCTATCCCTACTGATTTAGAATCAGTTTTATTTCGCATCAAAATTCTACCCCCATCATATGGTGTATAAAAAGTAAACCAATCTTTATATGGGCACATATGATAGGAACAACCAGAATCTAAAATCCATGCAACAGAAGAGTCCATACCTTCAGAGATGCCGAGAACTTCTCCTTCCTTCTCTAAATCAGAAGCAACACTGGCCTCCTCAACCTGATCATTTTTCTTCTTCTTCTACTTGGACTTTAACTTGGGACAAAATGCTTTCCAGTGACCTTCTTGACGGCAGTAGTTACATTTGTTGTTCCTCCCTTTTGACTTGGACCTGGAATGGTTGCTCTTATTGCTTCTGTTTTTCTGACGTCCTCTATGTTGATCCATACCTTTTGCTGTCAAACTTTCACCTGCATCAGGCTTAATTCTCGCCTCATTTCATAACAAGGTTGCTTTGACCTCTTCCATCTTGAGAGTATCCTTCCCATACAAGATAGTGGTCACCAAATGATCATAGGACTTTGGCAAAGAAGAAAGAAGTAATGCCTGATCTTCTTCCTCCACTCTGACTTGAACACTACGAAGCTGCGAGATCAACTTACTAAAAGCATTCATATGCTCTAAAAGATTAGTCAGTTCAGACATTCATAAGCTATAAAGCTGTTTCTTCAAATATAGTTTATTGGTAAGTGACTTCGACATATATAATTTTTCTAATTTTGTCCACAAATCAGCAGTAGATTCAACATCGGCAATGTTGTACATAACCTCATCAGCCAGACACAATTGTATTGTGCTTAAAGCCTTTAGATCCATCTCGTCCCACTCGTCCTCAGTCATCTTTCCAGACTTTTCTTTTCCTAAAAGGGCTTTGTGAAGACTGTTCTGCACCAGGATCACCTTTACTCTTTTCTGCCATAGGCCAAAATCTATTTTGCCGTCGAATTTCTCCACCTCGAACTTAGTGGTCGACATCTTTGCCGCACCCGAACATGCGAAAAAAAAAAAAATCACACGACAAAGGCTCTGATACCAAATGTTAAATCAGAGGAACCAAAATATGTACCCACAGCAGAATGGAGCATCAAACGTGTGATTAATCAAGCATGATATTGTGTGCAAAGATTTATAAAGCACAGCAAAAATTAGACAATTGCAAACCACAAGAAAACACCAAGGTTTACGTGGTTCGGAGATAAATCTCCTACGTCCACAGGGAGAGCCAGAGAGAGAATTCACTATATCAAAGAACAATAAGTACAGAAGGAGAATTTCATACCAAGTACTGGTCCTCCACACCAAACGAAGCACTCTGACTCAAAGTCTTCCTCCAAACTGATGCTCTAAAGATTAGTTGTAACCTCACCTCACGATCTACACACACACCGAACGTCTCTCATTCTCTCCTTAAAATAAGGAGAAACAGCCCAAGTTCCGTTTCCGAGATGTCAGGCTCAGAAACAGAAAAGTGACCAAGTCAAAAAAATACAACATACTTGTGCGCTAGAACATTCACATATTCCTAGGACAATTTCATATGCGGATGCTTCAGATGACATAGTTGTCAACCTAACTCTATTAGCTGCTTATTATAATTCATTTTTTCTAATTCTGGCAGCACAGTGGGCACCTGGCAGAGTTGATGTTATAATCAAGTTGGAGTTACATTTCCTTGGACAAGAACTAATGAGACCTTGTTTTTCATCCGTCTTACATACTGTAGTACTTGTTGATGTGGTTATAGGCAGTATTTTGGAATGTTTCTTTTGGATCTTTGTATACTGATATTTGTTTAGTATATGTTTTATTGCCTCCTTGGAACAGGGTGATCATAGATTACTCAATAAAAGCAACAATGCACAGAAAGAGCAAATTTCCGAAGACCATTGTCATTCTTCTTTGTATCATTGTTTCATAATATCACCCACAGGATAGTCTATATTGTTTGGTGACCGCATCATGTCGAGGACAATTTGCTATCTCATAGCACTTGCTGTTCTCTCTAGTCCATTGCAAAAGCTACTGATTCAATTACAATTGATTTTTGGCACTTAAGAGTTTTACTGCATTGGTATATACTTTACTTCATTGGAAGGGTTGCTTCTTATGGTTCTTTGGGAAGACATCTCATCAGGACTTGGAAACTACAATGCAGGAAGGTTGGGCTATGTGAGAGGCTGTTGCTTATCAAAATTTCTGTTTTAAATTATAAAGAGTTTTTTGTGTTAAACCACTTGTATGTATAGTTCATCTAATATGTATTTTGAATTGTCTATCTGCAGACGTGGTCTTTGGTTTCTTATTTAAATATTAAGCTCTGCTTCTTTATCCATCAAAAAAAAAAAAAGCATTATAAACCTTCACGTCACCCGAAACCTTTTCTTTTCTCTAACAAATTTGAGTTCCAGTCCACCAAAGTCAAGGAATGATGGATCGAGGGAGTACACCAAGAGTACATACATCATGAAAACCAATAAATTAGCACTAGTAGGATACATAAAGATTCGTCCATCGATAGGGCGAATACATCAACACTCACCATACAGGTAGCATGTCTAATGCATCAACATGACGCATTAGTTCTAGCATCTTATTTATTATTTTGATAATCGGCAAAGCAAAAAAGCTTGCATCAAGCAAGGTACTTGAAAGGAGAACCTTGACAATCCATTTGTAGAAGACTAATTGAGTCTTGCAGATTTGATGTTCGCACCAAGAAACCAGACGACCCTCTTACTTTTCCTCTACAAAATCGAATTAGTTAAGGTCACCATTCCGAAATGATCCTCTGCACTAAATCATACAACATTATAAGCCAATTGGTTAACTGATACAGGTACAATAAACAGTGTCAGCTGCAGTAAATATAGTATTCATTTCCTTTTGCTAACGAAGTTGGGTAAAAAACAAGAAGCCACTACATTAATTTGACAACAATATAATACTTAATTGACATCAGGAAAAATAGAAACTTAGATAGTTTAGGCCTGCTCACGAAGTAATCTGCGGGCCCTCCAATTGCTTAAAAAATGCTTCACATGCGCAAATTTTATCTAAGAGTGGCAATCGGATCGGATTATAAACGGATCGGATCAATATGGATCGGATCAAAAAATTATCAATTCAAATCCGATCTATTTATTAAATAGATCAAAAATTCAAACTTGAATCCGACCTGTTTATTAAATAGATAATCCGATCCGATCCATTTAATCTATTTATTAAATAGATCAAATTAGGTTAAATAGATTAAAAAGGTTAAATGGGTTAAACAGGTTAAACAGATCGGGTTAAATACGTCAGAAATAAGTTAAATAGATCTTAAATGGGTTAAACAAGTTAAATAGGTCGGGTTAAATGGGTCAGAAATAGCTTAAACAGGTTAAATGGGTTATCTGACTTAAATATTAAACGGATAAAATGAAACAGATATGTAAAATCTAAATCCGATCCAATTATTAAACAGATCGATTCGTTTATGATTCAAATCTATTTAGCCTAAATCTAAATCTATTTATGACGGATCGAACGCAGATCGGATTGATGGATCGGATCATATTTCATCAGTCTTAATTTTTTCCAAAACAAATTTTTGCTAGATTGTGAGCGACAAAATGGATATTAGAGTCCTGAATAAAACAACAATTCCATATATTGCACTAAAACTCGGCCTTGATCAAATTCGAGATACAAATTAAGGTGTTTCCAATTGCTTAAAAATGTACCTTTGGTTTTTAGGGGCTGCAGTTTGGTGGGCATTCGGGTGGTACGCGATAGGCATTTGGAGCAGGATAATGTGGGCCGCTGTAGGGGTCGGGCATCCTCTTTACCACATTTGTAATTCTATGGAAGTTCTCGTTGCCCACCACCTTTGCCTCTGCAACAACCATGAAAAATAACTAATGCATGGGGATAGGTGAAGGACAGTATCAGTTGTTGATAAGCAAAACATAAATAAAATAGAACTCCACTCATCATCTTCCATGCAAACATTTCGAGAGATATCAACTTGACGGATATGTAATAGTTTAACAGAGGAATTAATAGAAGAAATCTTGTATGCAAGGTTTTAATTGCTTCCATATATCTACACAGCGGCCTTGGCCTAGAATTTTAGTTGGTTGTCATATTTACCCAACATAATAAGATACCGCATGGCTAAAAGAAATTCGAAAAGATTTTCATAAAACCAAAGTATGTGAATGATATAACATATATTATTCAACAAAATGCTTTTTATTACTTGACATGGGTAGATTGGGTGCGCATTGCTCATCATATATAGACCCGATATAAAGTTGATTCAGGCTCGCAGTAATACTTGAAGATCCCAACTCTTGCAGGATTAAACAATCTAGAACCACCACCATCCCCACCTCGGAAAAAAAAAGGGGCCCACTGGACAGCAAGTTCATGGCGTATAGTAAAGTATGATAAACAAGCATATTTCTACATAAGCATATCAATTGTTTGGAGCAATGTTTACTTGACAAAATTTTGATGCAGCAGAGAATACATGCAGCTCATTCATTCATAGATGAGAAGAAATGATGATATGAGAGAAGCCAACGAGCCAATGATTTCAACCCATTTATGTCCCATCCGTATGAAATAAAGTTTTTCACTTGCTAAATTAAGCTATTCTATCCCCATCAAAAAAATCAAGCCATTCTATGACAAGTAGGTATGATGATTTTTTTTTTGTTTTTTTCCTTGAGAGAGAGAGAGAGAGAGAGAGAGAGAGAGCGCGCGATACTTACTTTGCTGAGCGTTTTGAACAAGTTCCCTCGAGGCCAAAACGGGTTTGATGGCCATGCTTGACACAAGAAACATGAGCAGCAGTATGCGTGTATGGGGAGCCATCATCCCTTGGGCCTCAACACACCCCTCAGGAGTCAGGTCTAAAGATGAGACGACGTGATTCCCTTCTTGTAGCCGTGATATTTATAGCCAATTGAAGGCAGGTTAGCAACTATGATAACACGGAGGTAGATGCGCAGGGTCGCCCCTCTCCAACTCTCCTCAAAAAAAAAAAAAGAGAGAGAGAGCATGTTAGTAGGGAGGTAGATGCGCAGGGTCGGTCGCCCCTCTCCAACTCCCCTCAAAAAAAAAAATAAAAATAAAAAATAAAGAGAGAGAGAGAGAGCAGGTTAGCAGGGAGGTAGATGCGCTGGGTCGCCCCTCTCCAACTCCCCTCAAAAAAAAAAAAAAAAAAAAAGAGAGAGCAGGTTAGCACGGCAGCACAGCGCAAATATAAATATATTGATTGATAAAAGGTCAAGAAACGGCCCTTACGTGATTGTTCGGTGACCGTTGCCTTCAAACATTACCTTGGAAACCACGACATCTTTCCACCTAAAGGAAACGGCTAGGGTCGCCATCGACGACCGCAAGAAAAGATGATGCAGAGCATGAACTAATCCCACGACTTCCCGTGTGTGGCTTCCATTCCCCGCTTTGCACTGGGGATCGCTGTAATACAGGGCTCGTTAGATTTTATCCAAATTTCTGTATTGCACTTGGCAATCTAAACCGTTTCCCCACCTTAGTAGTAGAGTTTCCATGTTTTATCACTGAGATAGTAGGTTTGTTAGTTAGGTTGATATTGTTGAAATCATGATTAATAATCTATAATATCGATTTAGGGATTGAGGAGAGTTGGGGGCTAAAATAGGAATGGGAATGGAGGACTCCCATTACAACCATTTTGATTGGGAGATGTTTCATTCTGATTTCGATTCTGAACTCGAATGAGATGATCCAATCTCTCTAAAGTTTAATCTTGACTTTCTCTAAAGGATTTAAATCTCTATTTCGATTTCTATTTTGATCATAAATTAAATATTTCAGATGACATGGTCATTTCAATTTTTATTCCAATCTATTTTGATTTCGAGTTCAATTCTGACTGCAGGCTAAAGATCCCTCAAACGATCTCTCACAGCAGTAAAAGACATGCATGGTGGAATGAAGTAAAGAATTTTCTTTTTTATTTTCGGGAAAAAGGGAGGCACTTCCCCCTACCAACCACCTGGGTGTACGAGGAACTTGGACCAGGTCATTGGTTACCACTGATAATGACCATGTCGACTTGGACTAGTTGGCACCCAAGGCAAAAAAGTATCAATAATCAATGAAGGGCCTAACTGGATGCATATAAATTAAAATTATTCACAATAATTTCTTCTTTTGAAAAGGTGCACCCAAATACCTGCAGATCAATGCATGTTAAATATTCAGACTCTCAAAGAACATCAAACGATTCCGTAATGAAAAATTAAAGCTTTTACTTGGTCTACTTGAAAACAAGAAAGTGTCTGGGATTGACTAATTATATAAATGTCTAGGACTTATCATGAATTTTTTGTGCAAATAAAAATATTAAATTGCTAATAACATGTCAAAATCTCGATTGTCAAGTCAACTCCAACCAACAATTGGAGCCACATTTACTCGTCTAAGACAGAGACTGCACATCAAAATATGTGGACAAGACTACAATCTTTGGTGCATCTTACCAACAGCTGAGTCTTCTTTTCTAAATCAGTAATGCATTTTCATTCGTGGTTGAACCTATAACTCTAAATCAGTAATGCATTTTCACTTGATTTTTTATAAATAAATTAGGTGACTAATGGTTTAATATCATTAGTCTCAATATATTTCAAAAAAAAAAAAAGAAAGAATCTTGTCCTTGTTCTCCTTAATAGCTGATTATTGTTATACTCTCAAACTCATGCTCTATATTCCTCTGTAAACATTACAAATTCATACTTTGCGCCTTAATAAATTGGGGGTAGCACCTGATAGAAAACAAGATAGACAGCATGTGTAGATTTTAAAATTTTAAAAACATGCAGCGAAAAATAAATCGAATTAAATCCTTTAACCCCACATGCAAGATACCAGATCTAAACCTACCCAAGCCCAGAAGAAAGCATATATAATTAATCTGAAATTTAAGAAAAATATGAGATCATATCTCATTACCTTTGTGCGGATAAAAATTCACCGCTTCAGATGATCTCGAATTCGTAGAAGATGGAGCCGCACACATGTCCGGCCTCTACGGATATCCATTGGGATCAATCTCGAACTTTTCTTCTCATAGAAGATTTTTTTTCTCAAGAAGAACCTTGGTCTTGAGGACTTTGAGCAACTCTTTTGATCTTAACTGAGAGATCAACTCCTTGATTTGCAGCCTTCTTTTTCTTCTCCTCGATCCTTAATCTCTAAGTCACCAGAACTCCTTCTAGGCATGTGGAAGAGAGAACATCCAAACTTTGGGTATGGAAAAGAAGAATATGAGAGAGAGGAGGCATGGAGATGGAGAGACAAAAAGTTTTCTTGATGTAAATTAATACTAAGAAATCTTAGAGACCTTCCTTTAAATAGACATGAGCCCTGACACATATTAGGAACCCTGTCATCTTAAAAAGATAGATCCTTATCTCATAAGAATCCTCTACCTTTTAAATATGATTTATGTCAAATAAAATCAGATATAAAAGATAATTAATCAGTCTTTTTAAGCATGTACAATAGCCATCTATAGAATACATGCCAGGTGGTTGAGACGCCAACTCTTGGCGCCCCATAAAGGGATCTCCAGCCATAAGAGATGGGGCATGGATCCCACCCTCTCTCCTTCACATTGTGATCCTTAGGAATATAGAAGTAGTATCCCATGATTTTTTTAAGATATCCTATAAAACAAGCCCTAAAGAATCTAGCCTCTAACTTGTCCGCCTGCTGTCTCTTGACATGGGCCAGACATCTCCAATCTTGAGGTACCCAAGAGTTGATTTCTTACCATGCCATAACTCATATGGTGTGGTAGGAACGAATTTAGAGGGAACCCGATTCAAAAGATGAATTACAGACAGCAAAGCATGTCCCCAAAGAAAGTCAGAAAGATCTGTGAAGCTCATCATGGATCGAACCATATCCAATAGAGTTCTATTCCTCCTCTCGGATATCCCATTGAGTTGAGGTGTCCCTAGAGGTGTCCATTGTGAGACTATACCATTTTTCTTGAGATAGATCTGAAATTTTTCACTAAGGTATTTTCCTTCTCGATCTAATCGAAGAATCTTTATGAATTTTCGATCTATTTTTTACTTCATGTCTGAATTCTATAAACTTTTCAAAGGCTTCAGACTTTCGGTGCATCAGATACACAAAATCATACCATGAATAATCATCGATAAAAGTTATGAAGTAGATATAGCCACCCCTAGCTTTTATATCAAATAGACCACATACGTTAGTATGTACCAGGGCTAATATCTTAGTGGCCCTTTCTTCTTGTCCCACAAAGGTAGCTTGGCTATTTTTTTTTGAAAATATGATTCACAGACTGGATAAGACTCGAAAGTCAATGATCCAAGAAGACCATCTTTCTCTAGTTTGTTGAGTCTGTCTTCTCCAATATGGCCTAGCCTAAGGTGCCATAGATACTTTTGGCTGATCCTATCTCTTGATCTCTTAGACTCTATGGCATTCACAATTTGCTCGTTAATGTTTACACTTTCATCGGTATGCAAATGGTAAAGACCGTCAATCAAGAAAGCACGTACCACAAGTTTGTTTTCAAAATAAATAGAACACATATCTTTATTGAAATGAAAATTATAATTATCATGTGCCGGCACAAAGATAGAAATCAAATTTTTATTGGCTACAGGTACAAAATAATAGTCTTTCAAAAATAAACTAAATCCTAACGGTAGTCGTAGAGGATTGGTTCCAATGATCACAACAGCAACCTTTGCTCCATTACTGACTCGGAGAGTGATCTCGCCTTCCCTTAGCCCCCTAACTTCTTCAAAACCCTGCATTGAAGTGCACAAATGAGCACTTGAACCAGAATCAAGAATCCAACTAGAAGAAGAGGAAACCGTTAGGTTAGTTTCTATAATAAGTAACTCAGACGTACCTTCAGAAGGTTCATCCTTCTTCTTATTCTTGACAGTTGCCAGATAGGCCGGACAGTTCCTTCTCCAGTGGCCTTCGACATTGCAATAAAAATATTTTTCTTTATCATCAGCCTTCTCAGAACCTATTTCTTGGGCTTGGCCTCATTCTTTTACTTCTTTACGGGCTTTTTCTTCTTCTTGAAAGAAGACTTTCTTTTGGAGAAAACCCGCTCCATAGCCAGAACTGTGCCCCTTGAACTTTTCAAGGTGCCCTCTGCAGTTACCAGTATATTCCATAACTCTGACAAAGTAGCATCAATCTTATTCATATGGTAGTTCACAATGAACTATTCATATGAGTCAGGAAGAAACTGGAGGATCAGATCCACCTGTAGTTCATTGTCCATGTTCATACTGAGTTTCTGAAGCTCCTCTATGTCCTTGATCATTGTCAAACAATGATCACTGACGGCCTGCCCATCACGCATCTTTGCTCTGAAAAATCTTTGGGAGACTTCAAAATGAGCTGTGCGACTCTGTTCACTATACAACTCTCGCAGGTGAACTAGCATTTCTTTGACAGTCCTCATATCTTCGTGCTGTTGCTGAAGATCATTAGACATTGATGCTAAGATGTAGCACTTTGCTTTGTTATCTTCATCCATCCACTTCTCAAGTATAGCTCGTTGATCAGCAGATGGGCGAGCAGGTAACTCAAGCACTTTCTGATCGAGGACATGGGTGAGCTTTTCAAAATTAAAAATAATTTTTAAATTTTGAAACCAGTCTTTGTAATTGGTGTCAGTCAACCTATTTGTATCGAGGATTCGGGCTAAAGGGTTTGAACTCGATATGATTATCTGCAGAGAGAATAGTTTCTAATTAAATTTTATACTTATAATATTATTTATTTTAGAGACTTTAAAAATAAATAAAAAATTTTTACTATTTTTTTGAATCTCCTACACTCCTCAAGTGGAGAAAAGGAAACCTATACGCGATCAGTTTCAAATGGGTACTGCGGTCTCATTAATCTATACACATCTCACCTAATGTTATTGGTGAGTACAGACCGATGAGTAGACAACACTTTATCTATTACTTCACTAAGCAAGATACAGCGGACTAAGTCTCTAAGTCCTTGGCCTCACCTAACAGTTATTGGCACATTCCTTAGTTAAGTCAAACCCATCGTTCACCAGCGGGTGCAAAGACGTTATCGGGATCCTCACCTAACAGTTATTGGGTCCAACCCCATCTCTATCCCGAGACATCACATGTCAATAGAGTGGTTGTACCTTTTCGATGCAACCGAACCACTGTAGCCAGCCGAGAACGATCAATGTCAGAAAAGCATCCGCATCTCTACAACGATGGAAGACCTTTAGACTTAATATTTAATGAAAAATTTTGATTTAGGTCTTTTCTAAATCAGCAGATCTGACATCCGACTAATTAAATTAGATTAGCACATCAATATATCTAACCAGCCTAGCTGGCATGGGTGAACTCGAGTCAATAAGTAATCTAATATGAAACTAAATCTCTCAATATGGCCAGATAAGTTAAGATGCGTGGGGTCCCTCCGTTGTTTTTTTTAGACATCAATTAAAATTGATCAGATCAGACAACAGAACTAATTAAATAACCATCTAAATACTTATCTTGGACACCAAATTGGTCGATTAGAATTGATTAGATTAACCTATTGAAACGGATCCGAGCCACTAAGCCAAATTTTGATCTTGAGTCAATCAACTGACATTAAAATGTGAATCGATGCGATCAACTATAACTAAAGTCGACTTTGAACCCTTTTGATCTAATCCTAATCATCCATCAATTAGGTTCAATCAATTGCTCAAAATCGAAAAATAGATTTTAGCCTGATCTAATCAATTAGACCCTAATTGTAGTTTGATCACTTAGACCTAATTTATTCAATCCATACCCACATGCAACAACTTAATTTTAGATCTAAAAATAATTTTAGATTATATTTCATTGCATACTATTAATGGCTTATGATCTTGAAACTGTTTCAGATCTAAACCTAGTTTCATATATCGAATATATGTAGTTTCAGATATAAATTAAATATGCATCACAAATACATTAATTTCAGATCTAAAGCTAAATTTACACATATCAAATATATATATAATTAGATCTAAAATAATGATTAAAATATTTTGAAAGTACCTTTTCAAAAATTAATTCACATCAAATTAGGACAACCTTTATAATATAGGGGGTAAACCCTATATCCGAACAACCTTATACCAGTTTGATGTGAACTTTTAATCATTCTAATTTTAGATCTAAATCAAAAATAAACATATTATATATGTTAATTTTTAGATCTAAAAGATTTAATTTAATTATTTTAAAAATAATTTTTAAAATCAATCAATCTCATGCTATGACAACCTTTGCAGTATAGGGGGTAAACCCTATACCAGAACAACCTTATATCAGCACAAAATTAATTTTAAATCATTAAAACTTTCAGATCACCTAAAAATTAGATCATATGTATTTTCAAAAAATCTGACTTTGATACCACTGATAGAAAATAGGGTAGGCAGCATGTGTAGATATTAAAATTTTAAAAATATATAGCAAAAAATAAATCGGATTAAACCCTTTAACCTCACATGCAAGATACTAGATCTAAATCTATCCAAGCTAAGAAGAAAGCACATATAATTAATCTAAAATTTAAGAAAAATATGAGATCATATCTCATTATCTTTGCATGGGTAGAAATTCATCACTTCAGATGATCTCAGATTCGTAGAAGATGGAGCCGCACACGTGTCCGACCTCTACGGGTATCTACCGAGATCAATCTCCAACTTTTCTTCTCGTAGAAAATTCTTCTTCTCAAGAAGAACTTTGGCCTTGAGGACTCTGATCAACTCTTTTGATCTTAACTGAGAGATCAACTCCTTGATCTGCAGCTTTTTCTTCTCTTCGATTCTTAATCTCTAAGTCACCAGAACTCCTTCTAGATGTGTGGAAGAGAAAACACCCAACCTTTGGGCATGAAAAGAAAGAATATGAGAGAGAGGAGGCATGGAGATGGAGAGAGAGAATATTTTCTTGATGAAAAATTAATACTAAGAAATCCTAGAGACCTCCCTTTAAATAGACATAATCCCTGACACATATTAGGAACCCTGTCATCTTAAAAAGGTAGATCCTTATCTCATAAGAATCCTCTACTTTTTAAATATGATTTATGCTAAATAAAATTAGATATAAAAGATAATTAATTAGCCCTTTTAAGCATGCACAATAGCCATCCATGGAATACATGTCAGGTGGTTGGGACGCCAACTCTTGGCACCCCACAAAGGGATCTCCAGTCATAAGAGATGGGGCATGGACCCCACCCTCTCTCCTTCATGCCATGAGACATAAGAGGGGGTGGGCCCCTCTAAGATATGGTGCTCAATAATTTAAAAAAAAAAAATACGCCACCCATTCTTTCATCTATTCCACATGCATACTTAGAGATAATTAGGAGATATGGAAGAGATAATGTTAGGATAATTATACCAACTAATTGACTTAATTAAATCTTTTTGGACTTATAATTAAGAGTCCAATTAAATTCAAATGAATTTAGGTTAGGTTCAAGGCTATGGACTTGATCAAATTAAAATCTCGAGAAGAATTAGGTTTAACCATGTGCTAGCATGATTCTCATAAACCTAATAAGTTTCAAATAAACCTTAACCCATTAGAACTTTATAGGCCCAATTGGCAAATTTGAGATTAGATCCCTTAATATGTGATCCCATAGGTTTCATTCTATCTGCTATATATTGTGATCTCTATCACAATATCATCGAAACTTTTTTCGATGGATTGGAACATTTTCAATTCTAACCTTCGAGGGCCATCGATCATCAAGATGACGTCCGATGAGTCTCACAATCCATCAGTGACACCTAGCAGTATGTAGTGACGATCCAGTAGAATGAAAATACGAACCCCTATGTGCAGTTATCATATGATTTAGTTCTTTTATCGTGAATCCCGACTTGACGGAGGTTATAGAGAACTCGTCAAACCCCATCGTCAGTCTTATGTAAGATTGGCTCGACTCGAGTTCATTTATGAATCTCATGGAAACTCTTTTTCAGTATTTATACTTGCTTTGGCTAAAGACTTTCTGAACTCAATCTTGCAAATCACTTAGGACTTCTCCTTTTCTGCCTGTCATGCCCCGAACCCAACATCCGGGTCGGATACGTGATGGCCGCACACTCTTTAGAGCAAGTCCTAAAAAATATCCAAAGCCAAAATAAATCATTACAATCTTAACATCCATAATAATTAATTTCAACAATAATTCATAAAATCTTATATAATTACAAATTAAATTTCTTCAATCCTCTGATCAGGTACTATGACACTCTATCTATCCATCTGCTCACCCATAAATCTAAGCCATAGCCAATCATGAACGTCCTGTAACTCTGAGAAGAAAAAGAAAGATGAAGAGGTGTGAGCTTTACAGTCCAGTAAAAATTTTCATATCACACTGATATAATAATATAATCTAAAAATAAAGATAAACAATAAAATATAAAATTCGATGTTCAATATCCAGAATAATGCAAATATCCATAAATTTTCTGTCTTGTTAAAATAGATGCATCATCATATGTTAACAGGTAAAATACTTTTATTCAATAATTATTTTATATTTTATCTTTTATTTTTTCTTTCATAATCATATAATTTTTTAATATTTTTTTTCTGGCTCTGGACTAACCAAGTCTATACCTCAGTCATTATTCGGATCGAATCCACTTAAAAAGCCTTTCAAGGCTGTCCCAGGATGAGTTTCTGGCCGGCTGTCCCAGGCATAAGCTCCTGGCGGGCTGTCCCAGGCATGAGCTCCTGGCCGGTGGATCCACTTGTAAGCCAGTGGGGGCTGTCCCAGGCATAAGCTCCTGGCGAGCTGTCCCAGGCATAAGCTCCTGGCCAGCTGTTCCACATGACAAGACTAGTCTATACCATATATCTTTTTCTTTTCATTTAATCATTATGTGTTGATTTCATCAAATCAATTCTGTCTTGCATTATGATCAATTCAGATATGTCATATCCATATAATCATGCCATCAATCTTTGATACATATATATTGACATAACATACTCATACTCAAAATCAAATAACAGTATCTCAGGTATAATAAATTCATCGATCTCAAATTCAACGATGCAAAATCAATGATGCAAGACCAACAGTAAAATAGCATATATATATATATAATAGTGATCATGTACAGAGATTCTTACCTTTATCGGTGACTGATCCAAGCACAGAAATCAATGTTCTTCTTTGATTTATGAATTTATTTAATAAAATATTCCACTCGATATCATATGCAGACAATCATTTCTTCATGACCCTGATCAATATAAAAATCACATATAGAGAAATTACCGATAATCGATCCTAATAACACAAATCGAGGATCTCTCTTAGGATTAATCAAAATTAGGATTTATCTAAGTATCTGGATCCTCCACTGATCCATAAGACTTCTAGAGAGATAAAATTCATGAAGAGAAAAAAATTCTAGAGAGAGAAAGTAGAGAGAGAAAGTGAGAGAGAAATAGAGAGAAAAATTTTTGTATCCTTCAGACGAGGCAATCATGATCGAGATCATCAAAGATTATATCAGGACGACTCAATATGGATTAACCATGATTGATGTTATCAATTTCGAATAAAGATCGGATCGGGATCTAATCTACTGCACGAATTTCGGAGCAATCTCAGATCATCTTATTTTCATCTCAAGTTTATCCTAAGATCCATGATGAAATCAAAGAGAGAAAGACACTAGAGAGATAAAATCCATAAAGAGAGAGAAAAAGGTCTAGAGAGAGAATCTAGAGAGAGAAATTGGAGAGAGAAGGTAGAGAGAGGAGAGAGGAAAGAGGAAGAGAAAGGAGAGAGAAAAATTCTCTCTTTCTTTTTTTTTTCTTTTTCTCTTTCTCTTTTTCTTTTTCTTTTTCTTTTCTTTTCTTTTCCTTTTTTTTTCTTTTCCTTCTTCTTTTTCTTTTTTTTTTCTTTTCCTTCTTCTTCCCACGGCCCTCTCTTGGGCCGAAACAGGGGATCTCAAATCTCCTCCTTTGCTCGACCGACCAAGGGCCGCAGCCGGCATGGCGGTGGCCGACGACAAGGGCCGACGATCCCACAGCTCAGAGGGACCAAACCGGTGGTCGGCGGTGACCATCGACGTCGGAAAATCGAAGAAAAATAGACAAAATAGAGGTTCTTTCGCAACAAAATCTGGCGACTCCGGTCGCTGGCGAGTGTGCACATCGGTACGGAAAGGAAAGGGGAGAAGAGAGGAAGGAGGAGGAGGCTCACCTTCGACGTCGGTGAGGCTTTCCAGTGAGAAATTGGATGGGCACAGATCGGGTCTCCACGGTGGTTTTTCGACGATTGTCACCGATTGGATCTCGGATCTTTGGTGGAAGGGAGAGAGGAAGGATCTCCTTCTTAAATAGAGCTGGAGGGGGCTCTTTTCCGACTCCGATTGGGAGCCGGTGAACGGAGGAAGAAGACTCCCTTCGGGAGTCTTTTCCTCTGTTTCTTTCTTTTTTTTTATGGGCTTTGGGCTTTTGGGCTTGGTCCAGGGCTCAAAATGGGCCGGGTGTTACACTACCAAGGTTGATGAATTCCATCTAGGTGTATCATACTCCAAACAACGAACCTGAACCTACTGAAGCCAACATACACAGCAAGGATCCGAATAGTTAGGGACCAAGGGAACATACAGTCAAACTCAGTAGCTTCGCTGCGAATAGCCAATATCACCGCAGATCAAAGGACCACTCACACCACTGCAGAATCGAGAAGACCACTGACGAGTGAGTAGATATCCATGTAGTTCTCGTGTTGATCACGCTCAGTGCAAGTTGTTCTCTAACAACTACTTGCACCTTCACCCCAGTGTCTCTACACTGCAGACTTAAAACTCATCTGCCCACAAGAAAGATGAACCGTGTACCGATTTCAAATGAATTGATCACTGTCCTCCGTGATGATCTCTTGATCGGGAGTATTTAGAAATTAACCACTAATTAATGTATGTCTCAAATTTTTAACTCTTTAAGAATATAAAAAAATAATCTTTGTTAATTTTTAGGATAAATCATGGGTACATAAGCATGATTGAAAAGAAAAAACCCTTTATTTATAATGAAAGTATTACAAGTACAAATTTAGATTCTGAAAATACATAATGTGTCAGCCAACAATTGACTTCTATAGCACAAATGTAACAGCACTCTAGTACCTCCATTTACACAAAAAAGAAAAAAAAGTCTCCAACCAGCAGCTATCTTTCTCATTTACAAAAAAAAGAGAAAAAGATAAAAAAAAAAAAAAAAAGTTGCGTGCATAAGGTTTTGGCCAATCAAGTTTTTGGTGAAATGTTTGGGAATATTTTGCAATAAAACCTTGAATAAACCACCTACCCTGGTGTATATGGTCCAAAAAAAGACACTAGTTGTCAATCCGTCCATTGAAAATGATTTGTTACGTGACGAATAGGAATAGTGCTAGTAATTCTATGGCCCTTAGCCATGACTTTAATTTTTCAGGGAAAAACTCTTTCATGCGGCACGAGAAGATTAGTATGATTAACGAATTAATCTTTATAATAGATAAAAGTTCCTGCAGGGATAGCATTTTTATTCTTAACAAAGTCAGGTGTCCAAGAATTTTTCAAAGAATAATAGTCAAGTAATGCGAATACCAAGAGAGAAAAATTATATCAGTGAAGTAATGTGATGACAGCTCGAATGCGAGTACATCCGTGAGCACGTAGGATACGCTGGACTTGCACAATTTTTAAATTATTGAAACTAGTATGAAAATGGACATGCACCACTGATACGGACATTGATGGCATGAAACTACATCTATACATGTATACCTACATACACATACATTCATACATACATACATATATTTTAACTTTATTTTTAAACATACGACATGCGGTTAAGCTTATCCGGCAGACAGGCTTCGGGCGAAATATAAGATGACCATTGACATCAATAGCAAAGAATTTTTTTTTTTTGATAGAAATGAGAAGGACATCCATCTGATTTATTAAAAAAAGAATATTATATATAGTATTATAATGTATAGAATTACAAGATACTCATTACGAACGTTTGGGATGGTGACTATAAATCCTGCCCTCAAGTTAAATTCCCATGCAGACATCTGAATAGATGACACGTAATAGGAGAAGTGATTAAAGCTCATGAGTACAGAAAATATTATAAAGCTTATACAAATATGAAAAAAATATGATCAAATTATTAGACAGACTTGATCTATAATATTCAGCCAATAAAAAAAATCATGGCAGCTACAATCATCTGTTTAGCCATCTTAAAATAATATTATAATAATATTTGTTTCATTGAGCGTATTTATTATAAATTAAATCCATTGCATGTGGGCGGATCCCAAATGCTGCTCTATCTTTTGCATATACAATTCCTTTTACGGAGGCCGGGGCCACTTTTCAACGTGATTGGCGGATCTTCCTGACAATAAAAAGAGTAGTCGCACGCGATTTCAAAAGTCCAACAACGACTGTGACTTTTGATAGAAAGCTTATGCAGTAAACACATAGTTGACTTTGACCAAGTCCGTCAAAAGTAGTCAATCATACGTAGCTTAATTCTTACGGAGCATAAATAAGTGGACAAAGTCTAATTAGAGCTGCGTTGACTTTGACGTCGCACGTTTTGCCAGGAATCAAAAATTGCTTACTATTTCTGCTAATTCCTGAAAAGCAAATCATTTATTGTCCAAATTTGACTCGAGCTAGGTTATGACATCTATAAACATTTTCCTCTTTTCTTTATGGTACATCTACTATGTACTGTTGCCGGTTGGACTTCTATTCGGCTGCATGGAAGAAAGGAAATGACCTAGCGACAATCATTTCTCATCACCAAAACCATGAGGTAAGTTGCAAAGAAAAATCTTCAGTGTGTGTACCCAAAAAAAAAGGGATCTTCAGGATAATTAACACCTCAGCAATTATGTTTTCTTCTTAAATGAGTACTTAACAACCATGCCAGAAAAATATCTTAAATTGTTACAAATGAAAGTAATGCTACCTAGCACCAATCCCCTGCAAAAAGCTTTTTCTACGAAGAATATCCCTCAAGGGTAACAACAAGAAAAATGATTAATTGCATCATATATAGAAGGCTCAAATATTGCCTACTAATGAGATGGCAAGTATGTGGAGTTTCAAAGTATATAGTTTCCTTGGGTTGCCATCATCAAATCAGAGAGATGTTTCCATATAATCATCAGACCAATTTCCAAAAGGATCTAGTACAACTCAAATTGTAACAAATTTGAACAACGTGGACATGTCGATTGTAAAAAGCATATTGTCGATTATAATTCATACATATAATCATAGTATATTAGACAAAACCCCAAACTGTACAGTAAATAAAAATCTGTCACAAATTTTGACCATTGGAATTTTATGCAACAAGGCTTTGAACTTTTTAATACTTTAGTATAACAAAAATCCAAGCTGATTAATGTGAGTGGCACTGCTTGTGACCGAATGAGCTCAAAAGCTTTGAAGTCTGCCTTTTTCCCTTCTTTTCTGTCCCCTGACCGCCCCGAACCGAAACCACCTTTGAAGTCACAAGCTTTGAAGTCCATGTCTTTTTCATTTTTTCCCTTTTTCCGTCCTCCCGCTGCACACCTAAACCGGGAACCATGTTTGAAGTCACAACCTTAGAAATCTCTGTCTTTTTTCCCTTTCCCTGCCGCCGCCGTGATCGAGAACCACGTTTGAAGTCAACAATGGAACTCTCTACAGTACAAGGTGAAAAGAGAGGTACCAACTCCCGAAGGAGACGTCATTGGTATAAAAATTTATGCAAGGAAGGTAGCTTTGTGTTGGACTAATGATGTGGAACAACGACATCGACGAAAGTCGGATGGGGATTTTTATAACGCGTTTTGCACGACTCTAGAAGTGCAGATACTGAATTTACGCCCGTAGAGTACAATATAACAGCCGTGGGTGGATTCGATCGCTAGCTGAAGGCATGCATGTTTTCATGGCAATGGGGTTCCTACACTCTCTTGCTTGTAGCTTGGTTCCTTCCTCGCAAGCTACTATCATTCTTCTCGCCTTCATGGCCACCTTAACACACCAATCCTCTCTTGTTCGCATCCCAGGATCCAATTCAACCTTCGCCGGAGACGGTATCGCTCTCCTCTCCTTCAAGTCCCTGCTATCAGATCCGGGCGACGCCTTGTCCTCGTGGAGCAACAGGACTCTCCATTTCTGTAATTGGTATGGCGTGACCTGCGGCAGCCACCGGCATCCAGAAAGAGTGACGGCCTTGGAGCTAGACTCACTGAACCTGAGAGGTTCCATATCCCCTCTGTTGCCAATCTTACCTTCCTCAAGAGACTCCACCTTGCCGGAAATTACCTAAATGGATTCATCCCACCTGAGATTGGCCACCTGTCTCGCCTTCAGGATCTTGACCTGAGCCACAATGCTCTTGAAGGAGAGATTCCGGCCTCTCTGTCTCAGTGCTCAGACCTCCGCAACATTTCTCTTGAAGCTAATTACAACCTTATCGGAGAGATTCCTGATGCGCTCTTCTCTCTTCCAAAACTCTCATGGCTAAATCTTGGCACTAACAATTTTTCTGGTTGCATTCCAGCAGGGATAGGGAGGAGCCCGTCGCTCACTGCTGTTATGCTATCGAACAACAGTCTTACAGGAACCATGCCACCTTCTCTAGGGAACCTTTCCACCCTCACTAATCTTCTTCTCAGTCAAAACAGTCTCACAGGACCCATACCTGCTTCTCTCGGTAATTGCTCGAAACTGATCTCTCTTTATCTAAGAATGAACAGATTGGAGGGGGAAATTCCAGAGAGTCTTAGCTACATCACAAGCTTGAAGTATTTTGACCTATCATACAACAAATTATCAGGCATGGTTCCCTCTCCTCTGTACAATCTCTCGTCCTTGGTGCGCTTGAGTTTGGCATCAAATCATTTCATCGGAATGCTTCCACCGAACATAGGCCATACTCTTCCTAGACTCCGATATCTTTGCGTGATGGGCAACCAGCTGGAAGGACCTATTCCACCCTCGCTATCCAATGCTTCCAACCTCCAACTACTTGATCTTTCTCTTAACAAATTTAGTGGACTAGTGCCTTCAAATCTAGGACGGCTTCAGAATCTATCTCAGCTAACGCTCGGGTACAACCGGCTCGAGGCAAGGAATGCCAGTGATTGGAGTTTTTTTACTTCTCTAACCAACTGTACAAATCTAAAATGGTTGGATCTATCCAGCAATCCTCTTGCAGGCAATTTCCCCAGATCTATTGCAAACCTCTCCAGGCAACTAGAACGGCTATTGTTGGCCGACCTTCAAATGTCAGGGCAGATTCCTCGAGAGATTGAGAACCTCAAGGGGTTGCAGAAACTCGATCTGAGTTATAACCTTCTCAGCGGCAACATTCCTGGTACAATAGGGAAGCTTCATAACTTGGTTCAATTAACTTTCTCTGGGAACAAATTTTCGGGGCCAATACCGGCCTCGCTTGGCAACCTCACTCAGCTTGAAGAACTCCGCTTGGAACGCAATAATCTGCAAGGAAACATTCCAAAATACTTCATAAATTACATGTATCTAAACATGCTGGACCTTTCCTATAACCAGCTCAGTGGCACCATACCGAGTGAGGTTCTTAGCATTTCTTCTCTTACAAAGGTCCTTGATCTGTCCCATAATTCTCTGGCTGGGTCCATACCATCGGATGTCCGCAAGTTGAATCTTCTCATTCGGCTTGATATTTCTGAAAACAAACTCTCTGGTAGAATTCCTAGTGCTCTTGGTGATTGTGTGACCTTGAATTACCTTTTCATGGAAGGCAACTTCTTTGAGGGGGACATTCCTGTGCAGTTGAGCAATCTGAAAAGTATCCAACGGATCAATCTTTCGCACAACAAGCTGTCTGGCCGAATCCCAGAATTTTTCGGTGACATTGGCACTCTTCAATATCTCAATCTATCTTTCAATGATTTTGAGGGTCCGGTGCCAGTTAAAGGTCTCTTTATGAACACAAGTGCGTTTTCTGTTCAAGGCAATGATAAGCTCTGCGGGGGCGATCCAAGGTTGCTGCTTCCTTCATGCTCAAATGAAAAAAAAACATTTGTTTCACTCAAAAATATACTCATAATTGTCATCATAGCTCTTGGTTTGATTGTTCTCCTTTTAGCCATTCTCTGCTGGAAGAAATGCCCAAGAAGAGACACCCATCTGAGTCTTCATCAGGGCATCAACATAAATTGGTTTCTTACACCGAACTGCACAAAGCAACTGATGGGTTTTCTTCTGTCAATCTAATTGGGGTTGGGAGTTTCGGTTCTGTGTATAAAGGAATGCTAGATGCCTACGACAAAGTTGTTGCAGTGAAGGTACTCAACCTCCATGAAAGAGGAGCTTTGAAGAGTTATCTAGCTGAATGTGAAGCCTTGAGAAATATACGACATCGAAATCTCATCAAGATCATTACTACATGTTCAAGCATCGATCACAGTGGAAATGATTTCAAAGCTCTAGTCTTCGAGTTTGTGCCTAATGGGAGTCTAGAAGAGTGGTTGCATTCCAAGGTATCTGACAGTTGCGAGGCAAGGCATTTAAGCCTTGCTCAAAGGTTGGACATAGCCATTGATGTCGCCTTGGCACTAGAATATCTTCATCATCATCATGGCCCAACTCCAATTGTTCACTGCGATGTGAAGCCGAGCAATGTTCTAATTGACAACAAGATGTGTGCTCACCTGGGTGACTTCGGATTAGCAAGGATTCTACGTGGAAACAACTCCATATCAACTCAAAACCCGAGTTACTCGATTGCATTAAAAGGATCGATCGGATATATAGCTCCAGGTAAAAGTTCTGAACTTCCATATATAACATTTTTTTTTTAAATTTGAAGTCTTCGTAGAATATTCGAAACTTTGTATATATACTATGAACATCTGAATATGAATTGCAGAGTATGGCATGGGTGCCAAGATTTCTACACATGGAGATGTGTACAGTTACGGGATACTGCTGTTAGAGTTGCTGACAGGAAGAAGGCCTACTGATGATATGTTTAAAGATGGTCGATCGCTTCGTAATTTTGTGGAGATGGGTTCCCTGAGAGAGTAATGGAGATAGTGGACCCTAGCATGCTCTTAAGCATGGAAACTGGCGGTCAGAGTGAAAGCATCGTTAGAGAGAGGATGACAGAATGCTTGGTCTCCATGATTGATATTGGTCTCTGGTGTTCCAAGGAGGCACCGAATTTGCGGCTGGATATGCAAACTGTGGTCAACAAAATGAGTACAATTAGAACTGCATTTGCAATGTTGGGATAATAAATAGTTCACTAATCTATCTGTCCAGATGTCAATTCATGGTCCTTTGTGTTGGTTCGAATAATGTGTTCTCTGAAACAAATGTGTTTCACTAGCCTACTATTACTACGGTGTGCAAAAAGTACATTATCTTTTTTTAAGAATTATGATCAGTAAAATATTGGAACAAGTTAACTACTGTACCCTAACGCTAATCTGCTAACCAGAAACAAAGAAGGCAGTCAAATATCTGAATTTCAGACAGGAAATGAGACCAACCGCCGGCAGAAGGCTAGTAGCTGGTGAGCCGTTAAAAGAGGCTGTGGTCAGCTGTCGGTTGACGTACCATTTTCGATAGGCCGCCGATCTGGGCCCAAACCAACCTATCCCGGTAGGGCGAGGCGCAGCTGAAAAAAATATTCATTGTAGCGTATCACTCATATTAATTTCTTTCAATAAAACCAATCGTAAACTCTTCGTCCGCTCTCAATAATTGGATGATAAACTCCATGGTATGCTATCATGTGTATCTCTCATATTCATTTATTCCAATAAAACTACTATGTAACATGCATGTACAGTGCGTGTGCATTATAAAACGAAGAAAAAAATAAAATAAAATATCAACTGTCAAGCAAGGGAGGAGCCAAAATTATGCTGCGGAATTACAGAAAAATGATGGCCTGGAAAATATAACAAAATTGAAGTTAGCTTTGAAGCCATGCACCCAAAAGTTTTGATTATAATAATAGAAATACAAACTGCACCATTGCATTGATGTAAGGGTTATGGAAATACTAATTTCACCTGCCATGTGTAACTGAAACATGTCTTCCTGATATTGAAGGTAAAATACCGAACTCATGAGAAATTTTATCTGATGCTCGTTACATGGACCGTAGCCGGATCACCGGAGTAGAGCGTGACAACTAATGGACAAGTAAGATGATAAAAGAGATATTTTTAAAAGAGAGAGCCATGAGCGGTTGATCAGAAGAGAGGGACCACCGGAGCTGTTTTTGACCGCCAGAATAAGGTATATTTCTTCGCCCTTCTATTCAGATTAATCTTTCCGGCCATCAATGTGCTTGGAAGCCGGCAAGATGCTGGTTCGGGCTCAAATAGGACACCTTTATTTGTGTTGTTTCTCTCCTTCCGTCGCTGGCAGCAAGGATGGGTGGGGCTACCACCGGGATGGTAGCCTCGCCGCCACCAAGGTTGCCGAGGAGGGTGGCCGGAGATGGCCTACCCTGGCCGTGGGAAGGGGAGGTGTTCGGGATGGGGGTCGGGTCCCCTGCTTTGATCGTGGGGAAGAGGAGAAGAAATCTCTTCTCTATTCTTAAAATAAAATTAAAAAAAAATAATAATAATTAAAAAAAATTGGGACACAGGTAAGGGTTCCGATAAACCTCAATATATGATTTTTTTTAAAAAATTAATTTGATTAAATTGATTTGTTTGATAGGAGAACAGTCCAACGAACAGGAGGACAATCAGTAGGATTTTGATATTCAGACTATAAGGCTGTGAGTTTGATTTCTCATTGATCGAGGTAAGAATCCTGTACATGATCATCACCATATATGTTATTTGTTCGTTAGTTTTATGATGTTGATTTTGCATTACTGGATTTATGATTGATGAGTTTTCTATGCTTGAGACATCGATATATGGCTTATATGATTCTTTTTTAAATATGAGCATGTTATGAAAAGATTTCTATGATTGATAGTATGAGTCTTATGGATATGACTTATCAATTTGATCATCTTATAATTTAAAATTAATTCGATGAAATCAATAATTAAATGAAAAAGATATGGTTTGGACTAACCTCGACATATGGATCAGCCGGCCAGGAGCTCTTGTCTGGGACAGCCTGTCAGGAGCTTATGCCTAGGACAACCTCCATTGGCTTGTAGGTGGATCAGCCGGCCAAAAGCTCATGACTGGGATAGCCTGCCAGGAGCTTATGTTTGGGACAGCCTCTCACGGTCTTTCATACGTGGGACAGCCGGCCGGAACCTCATCGTGGGACAGTCTTGAAAGGCTTATATGAAAAGAAAAATTAGATTAGAAAGAAATTGAGGTATGGTCTGGGTTAGTTCAAAGTCAAAAAGGATAAAAGATTGTCAAACCGAAGATGTGAAAAGATGAAACATATAACATGTAATTCAAGAATGAATGAAAACTTCACTTGGTGATATGTGATGATCCATATTTATTAAATGCATGTTCATGTCAATATTCGAGTCATTATATACGTAGGAGTCTTCATAAAATTGTATTGGTTTTAAAAATATTAATTTTATCTACTGGCTTGATGTACTTGTGCAGTGATTCTTACTGAACTGGAGAAGCTTATATTTTCTTCTTATTTTTTTTTCAGACTCACAGGATGCTTAGTTTGGATGGTTTGGACGAGAGCAAATAAGAACTGAAGCTTTTAGTAGTTCAGTTAGTTTAAATTCTCTGATACCAATGAACATTTGAATAATTGTATTGAACAAAGTTTACTTTTGATTTGAAGTTATGACTCGGTTGATTTATTTGGTATTTATTTGGTTATTTAAAATTTTGAAATGTTAATTATTTAGGTCTTACATGATCCTTACGGCACTGCTCTAGGGTTTGTGTGGCCATGTCACGTGGCCAACTTAGGTGCTGGGTTCGGAGCGTGACACTTGATCTCTCAGAGATACTGATAATTTACTGAGCTCGTAAAGCTCACACCTTCTTTTTTCTTTTTTTTTCAGATCCAAAAGATTCTATGGAGTTTGGGACTGATCAGTGAGGAGCATAAAATTATGTATTGATGAAAAGACAGGCTTTATATATTTTTTAAGATTTTGTTTTAAGAAGTGTGCAGCCATCACGTGCCTGATCTGGATGTTAGATTCGGAGTGTGACAGAACCTTTATGATTTTATTCAAATTAATTTTCTAATCCCCTCTTCTCTACTCTAATCTTGTGAGGTGCAGTACCGGCTCCAAGTTAAATAGCACAAAAATGATGAGGAACGATGCAGCAAGAACCTTTAACTATTTCTGCACTGTCTCCAAAAGAGAGATCTTTTGTACATGGGTATAGGGTTGGCTGAGTCTCCAATTGTCTCTTCCTTCCCATCTCTCTCTCTCTCTCCCTCCTTTCAAGTGGCATTAGGAGCTCGGTCTTATATTTCTAAGAATTTTTTTTGGATGAGATAAAAGGATATCGAGATGTTGCGATGAAAAACAAAGAAATAGGCATCAAAAGATTCATAAAGGTGAAAGTGATCCGTGTGGATTCATTTTTATATCTGAATCAATATAAATATAGATAAAAATTTGATAATTCGACTAATATATGTATCTATATCTACATCCATAAAAAAAAAATATATAAATATAGATAGATAACTATCTAATTCATATCCGAATATTTAAATCTATATATAATTTTGTATAGTACTAATTAATTTTTAAGAAAAATATACAACCATATACACATATTATTAACTTAATTTATCATCTATTTAGTAATATCTTTAATTCGTAGTCATAAAATTTAATAATTTAGATAATATCTGTAATTATATTCATATTTTTAATATTTAAATTATTTTTATATATATTTAAAATAAATATGAATATAAATTTTTATATTTAAATAATATTTATATCCATATATATTTATATCTATCGGAGAAAATAAATATTGATATGGATATATTGATACACCATCCGATTTCAGCCCTACGGAGCGGAGAGACCCATAGCTTCTCTTGACCCGATTACTTGGTGGGGTCCACAAGCAATTACTACGTCCCCATGATTGGGGATCATGGCTTCCGTGTGACTTGCAGATCGTGCGGAGCCGAGAACTCCCATCAGGCTCATGATGATCAGACGGGGATTATCCAAAGCAGCCTCCATGGACCTTTCCATGGTGACACAAATGTGTGGATGCAAATCATGTCCACGCAATTTGCAGGGCCATTGGATCTTATCCTTGACGTCACCGCATGGTTCACAGAAATAAACCATATGAATCTTCAATATTTCCTAAAAAGTATATTTTTATTTTAAAAATTATCGAATATTTTATTCATCGTATATATAGTGGGAGTCTCATTGATATCCTTTCAAGTATATAAAAAAGATTCTGTACCCTTGTAAATAATCCCATACGATCATGCGTGATGCTGCACATAGGATAAAAAAAAAAGAGAAAAAAAAAAAAGAAAAATTGATACCGGAATGAGGCCATGCGTGAATTAGTGAAATTCACCTCTACAGTCAAAACTTGCGATAACACGGTCTGTTGATAAAACTAGCATGGTTTGGTCGGATTTGATCCTTATGTAATTCTTCACACTAGTTTTTTTGCTTGAATGCTCCCTCGTATCCTAGCTGATTCCCCCACCTTTATCGGGCTTGCGCTCGTAAATCTGGTACTGTTGATATATTATTTTTAATCTATGGAATCTCAGATGTGGCTCTCTACCCTTGCCAAGAATCGCATGCCATCTTGGCTGACTTCCAGCTTTCTTTCAACTGTAACAGCAGCATTTGGCAGCTTAATTCAACTGGTGACTTTCCTCTGCTTCTCTCCACCGTTTCATCAAAAAAAATACCAGAGGCATTAATCTGAAAACGGCTCAGACTCTTTGGAAAATCAAGGCCTTTTCAACAATCAAATGTTGTCTTTGCGCGTCTTCTCAACAGGATTAACATAAAAAAAAAAGGAAAAAGAAAAACTAGAAAATATTTCGGTAGTTGTCCTCCTGTCCATTTTCAGTTAATCTAGGGTGCATCTTCCGTTCTCTTGCATTGACTCCTCCCAAAGGTGATGCCTGCAACCTTTGCAGTGATTGGTTGGGTCCATGCTTTCTTTCCTAAAGAACAGCAACTATCTATCTTTATCGTCATCGCTGTCCTCCTTTGGACGGGAAAGGAATGCACACATTTTTCTCAGTAGAAGCTCCTCCGCTCCTTCCCCACTGCCATTGCCTGCAAAGTCACACATTTTCTAAATGACCGGTCAATTCTCTATGGTTCTAAAGAGTTTCTTGCTTTGGTAAGATCTGAGAAAAATTGGAAAGGATTTCTAAGATCTCTTTTGGATAAGCTATTTCATCCTTGCAGCGGTAACTCTTGCTTCTCTCCATCTGCAGATTATGTACATATTTGAAGGTATATTTTTACTCGTCAAAAGTAATTTCGGATCTAAAAATAGAATTTTAGTATGTGGCTACAATCTAAAAGTAATTTCGGATCTAAAAATAGAATTTTAGTATGTGGCTACAATCTAAAAGTAATTCTAGATCACGTTTAAGATTCCTAAGAACATGACTTATGTAAAATTGATCCTCCCATTTTTGATTGTCGCAGCACCGTAAGTTAAAACCTGCATTTGTGAAAATTTAATTTTTTTAAAAAAATATATATATGTTGCCCTCTCAATATCCCTCGTCTTTTTTTTTTCCACTTCTTTATCTATCAAGATTCTGTCTTCAGATTAATCTAATCACATCTCCATCCACATCCTCCATTAATCTCCTCCCATCTCTATTTATATCATTTTTTTTATTTTCAGAATTATTAATTACCTTTCATTTCCATCTACATCCCTTTTTACTTCTGGTCGTCATGATTCTGAACATGTCTTTCATGATATTATATCAGACTACTTCCTCTGTTTCGACCAGGTCTGCCCTTCCAATTCTCCTCGCTGTTCAGACTACTTTCACTGTTTCATACTCTCTTTTCATTGCACCTGATTGCATACTTTGATCTTGGTTTTCTTGTTTCTGTGCATTGTTTCATGTTGCTGCTCCTGTTGTACACTTCTCTGTCAGTAAAGCTGGTGGTTTAGGAGGCAAGTCTCCCTAGCGTCGATTTCATCAAAAAAAAAAAAAGACTGGTTTTTTGCGCTCCTATTCTCAACGCATCATGTAAAAAGGTTTCATAGTTGAACCCTCACAATAGCATCCCCACTGTACTAATAAAAAAAGAAATTAGTCTGCATTGGACAAAGCATTGGTATAAATAGTATCCTACAATCCAAAAACATAATACCGACAAAATGCATTGGAAGCAACGAGCTTGGCATGTCCTCGGCCAGACTGTAGATTATCAAACACGCAAACGATCAAGATTTATATAAAAATAAAAGAGAAGTTGAATTGGCGATTCATTCAAGAAGGTCGTTTATCCTATCAAAAAAAAAAAAGAAGGTCGTTTATGCGCTTCAAGTCCCGTCTGCCTCACCTCATTCTTCGTCAATTCATTCTACATGGCCGTGCCAGCGAGGAGAAAGTTTATGCTTCTATAAAGGTTTTCTTCTGTTTGCTTTGGTTCAGTATAAATACTATTTTAGGTACAAATATTTATTTTTGTTGAAGAAAATATCTCAAAATTTGATCCATAATAAGGTCAAAACGAGATCTAGGACGACGAACGGAGTCTAATGAGTCCCAAAACAGTCCAAACGGAGTTCAGATAAAGGAGATACATACAGGAGGATGTTCGAAGTAGCAAGTACGGCTCACGAGTTATTGGAGGGCCCACAGGCCGATAGCAGGCATAGCCCATGCGGGCACATGTAGCCCAAGTGCGTGCGGGCCGACACATGAGCAGTGCGCAGCCCAGCGCTCGGGCTCGATCCTGGTGACCATGCGACCTAGCGTGTTAGCGCGCACGTGCAGCCCACGTGTGAGCGTGGCCCAGACCATGCAACGTACCATGGTCCATGGGCTTGGCAGTCCATGTGGGAGCGCATGGACCATCATGGCATTTTCCACCTGATTTCACATGGCCACCATGGATCAATGCTGGTTTCCCATTGATTTCTCATGGTTCATGGGCGTTCTCGTGGATCAATGCATGATCAGACAAGTTGCAAGGGTTTGTGGTCAAGATCCAACGGTCTATGTGCTGTTTGGGTGCTATCTGGAGTCCAGAGATGGGTAGGACATGCTTTGTACTCGGTTTGAAGCCTTTAAGAAGGCCTGTGGGCAATCGACGCCTGGAGAGGTGGTAGCATGATTCGACATAGATCTGTGGACGAGCAGATGTAGTAGAGGTGTCGGTAAAGAGCAGAGGCAAAACCTCTGACAAACTATCAGGCAGCAGATAACGGTCGTTTCAAGGGGTCTCTTAGAGAGAGCTTTTGTGAGGGAGAGCTTCTTATTGAGAGAGAAAGATTGGTGTGCAAGGGTTGAGAATGTGATCTTCTCTTGTAATTTTTTTTTTTTTATAATGAAGCTTGCATGCCCCATGGAGATAAGCTTTTTAGCTAATCCAAATATTAGATTATATTTCTTGTTTTGTTTCTTCTTTCTTTCTGCTGCAATGCATGGTACTGAATCCTGCACAAGTGGAATCAAAGCTAGGAGGTACCAGGATACATGTTGCGATGGTGGTGATCAAGCTTGAAGATGAAGAAGATAGGCTTAATCAAGATGGAGATCTATAGGTTTGATGCAAAGAGCAATTTCTCCTTATGGCAAGTGAGGGTGAAGGATGTGCTCATCCAGCAAATATTGATCTATGCTCTCTTATGTGAGGAGAAACGACTACCATGAAGGTACAAGATTGGAGATGGCTCCTGATGCAGGCGGTGAGTATGATCCGTTTGTACTTAACAGATGATGTGGTGATCTATATACTTAGCGAGACTTTTTCGATGGTGATATAGTTGAAGCTTGAGGAGTTGTACATGGCAAAATCCCTCACCAACACTCTTTTTCTCTAGAGATAGTTCTATCAACTGCGGATGACTAAAGAACAGAGTGTGCAAGAGTATCTTAACCACTTCTAAAAATTCTCATCGATTTTTTCGCATTGATGAGAAAGTTAAGGAGAAGGCCAGGGCGTTGGTCTTGTTAGTGTTGCTTCCCTTCATATGAGTCCTTGATGACTGCTCTTCTAGTAGAGAAGAGCACCATCAAGATGGATGAGATCACCGTAGTAATTCTCTAGAACAATGTTCTCAGGAGAGAGAATCCAACTTCGAGCTCAGACGGCAGTAGCTCAGCTTTGACGATTTCTGAAGGAGCAGGTGGTAGCAGATGAAGCAGCAGGAGATCATGAGGTGGGTGGTCCAAGTCTAGGATGAAGGACTTGAGCAAGATCAAATGTTACCAGTACGATGAGTTGGAACATCTAGCCAGAGATTATCCACAATGAAGAGATCAGATGAGGCTACGGTAGCGACGATCAGTAGTGAATCAGAGGATGATGTCCTAGTAATATCTTATGAGATATCTACTTTTTTTCAGCAGTGAATTTTAGATTCTACATGCATCTATCATGTATATTAGAGAGAAGCTATTTGACTCTCTGGAAAGCAGTGAGGGCACTGTTCATCTGTCAGATGGATCGAGCTGTGCGTCAGAGGCATCGAGATGGTCAGCTGGAGGATACAGGATGATGCAGTGAGGAGATTGGGGGAGGCCCGACATATATTGAAAGGGTGATGGATACAATCACAAACTCAAATGCTACTACTTTGATAGAATATGATGCTCATAGAAAATATTTGGAGTAAGAGGAGAATTGGATAATATTCTTATATTATAGAATCATAGATTAAGGCTATCCTCACGAATGCAAAGTAACCCTTGATTTTTTAAATGATCTCTCAGTTTTTCTAAGTGGACTTTTGATTTAAAAGTATATGACTCTTTGATTTCATAACATATTAATGACTAGATTCTTAAACTTTCACTAATCTTAATTACAAATTAACTTCCAACACTCTCCCTTAATTTGCAATTTTCATAACATCTTTAATCACGAAGTTGGACTGCAACAAGAGAAAAATCATGTACAGCATAAGCTCTTCTTTTTGTTCTATGAGAATGTATCCTAGTATCTTCTGTAATCACTCTTTCTTCCATCTTCAGCTTTAACTCATTCGCTCTTTCGTTATGTCTTCATAACTTTTCTTCAAATCTTCATAACTTTATACAAATCTTTTGTAACAGTCTTAACTTCATCCATCTCTAGAAAATGAACATCTTTAATGATAATATTATAAATATCTTTCAAATATTTGATTGCTTGTAGCATAGTATCATTCTCAGCTTCTTTTTTGTAGTACTTTCATGATCATCGATCACTAATTTTTTACTCGAATCTTCAAACTCAACTGTTGCTACAAAAATTGATAAATGATCTGGTCCAAATTTTTTACATGTATATCTTGCTGGTGACAAATTCAATTTTTCAAGTACCTTTTTGAGCATATGTCTGAATGGTGCAACCATAGATATAGACTTTTCATTCTCCATTGCACACACTTGTTGTTGTTGATAAAGAAGTCTCTTTACTTCAACCTCTCGATTTTATTGAAAAAACTATGCTTTTTTTTTTTTTTTACTTTCTCAGAAAATTCTCAAGCTCTCTGGCTCTGAGCTTTGAGGTTCTCTGATTCTGAAGTTCTGAGGCTCTATGGCTCTATGGCTTTATAGCTCTTAGGCTCGTGAGTTGCTATAGAATCAACCCTATGCTTTGATAGTTACTTTAGGATCGATCTTGCTCTGATATCAATTTGTTGGAAGGATGATGGGCATAATCATAAACTCAAATACTACTACTTTGATAGAATATGATGCTCATAGAAAATACATAAAATGGGAGAAGAACTGGATAATACTCTTGTATTATAGAATCATAGATTACTCCATACTTCTTGTCTCATTACATAAGGTCCTCTATATAGATACATGAAGGTGACTCTTAGGCTATCCTCATGAATACAAAGTAACTCTTGATTTTCTAAATGACCCTTAATTTTTCTAAGTAGACTCTTTGATTTAAGAGTTACATGACTCTTTGATTCCCATAACATATTAATGATTCGACTCTTAAACTTTTACTAATATTAATTATAAATTAACTTCTAACAATACACACCTGATTTCAAATAGAATCTTATCTCACTGAACTGACTGGATTTGATCGGCTACAGATGGAGAGCTGATGGAGGAATTCTGAAAGTTTTGTGTAGTGATAAAGTGATATTGGATAAAAAAAGAGGATGAGAGAATATTACTATCTAATGGGGAGCCTAACATAAGGTGAAGCCTCAAGAGCTTGGGGGAGCCCAAAGCAAGGTGGAGCTCTAGTGGAGGTGGATCGGGTATGGACACGAGACTCGAAAGAATGAAGACGATGCCGCAGGATAAAGTTTCTATTGCCGTAGGAGGCTATCCCGAGCAGGTCTTAGGTTAGGAGGAGCATAGCATGCGATAGAAATAGAATCGAGTGTCCTGGCTCGACTTCTACATTTGCCCATCCATGATCCGCAGATGTTTGTTCCAGGACATGGGGGCAAGAAGATCCAAAAGCTCTCAAAGTTAGAAGAAGACTGGATATCGAGTTGAGATAGAGATTGTTGAAAAAATATCTCGATATTTGATTTATAATAAACCAAAATATGGTCCAAGATGACGAATTGAGTCAACGAGCTCAAAAATAATCCAAACGGAGTTCGATGGAGGAGATACGTACAGGAGATTCAGGAGCAGTAGGTATGGCCCATGGCCGTCGGGGGCCCATGGACGAGTAGAAGGTGTAGCCCACGTGGGTGTGTGCAGCCCAAGTGCACACGTGCTGGCCCGCAAGCAGTGCAAGACCCAACGTGCGAGCGTGCGCATGTAGCCCATGCACGAACACAGCCCAGACCGTGCGGCATGCCGTGGTCCTCGGGCTGGGCGGTCCATACGGGAGCATGTGGACCAGCAGGGTATTTTTCGCTTGGTTTCATGCGGTCCACTATTGATCGATGCTAGTTTTTCACTGATTTCTCATGGTTTATGGATGTTCTCATGGATCGATGTACGATCAACGAGCTGTAGGGTTTGCAATCAAGATCCAACATCCAGGTCCGATTTGGGTGCTGACTGAATCCAGAGATGGGTAGGACACTCTTTGTACTTGATTTGAAGCCTTTAAGAAGGCCTATGGGCACCGAGGCTTGGAGAGGTGGTAGTGTGATTCGACAGAGATCTATGGATGAGCAGATGTAGCAAGGACACCGATAGAGAGCAGAGGTAGGACTTCAACTAGACTGTCAACCAATGGATAGCGGTCGCTTCAGGAGTCTTCTAGAGAAAGCTTTTGAGAGGGAGAGCTTCTTGTTGAGAGAGAGATTGGTGTACGAGGGTTGAGGGTGTGACTTCTCTTATAAATTTTTTTTTTTTATAGTGAAGCTTGCATACCCCGTGGAACGAGCCTTTTGGCTGATCTACGTATTTGATTTATTTTTGTTTTGTCTCTTTCTTTCCTCCTGCTGCAATACGTGGTACCGGATCCTGCACAACAGCCTTCATTGTAACTATATATTTTTTGGATTCTCTTTCTTTGTAATGTACTTATTTCATTAATTTGATATGCTTCGGCTCCTTTATCAAAAAAAAAAAAAGATGGCGAGTTCCTCTCAGTCTAAGAACAGGACTAATTAAATGCTACTAAAAGCATCAGAATAGCTGATTGCAAAATGGATCAAGAAAAATTTTCCATGTGCCATGAAGAATAGAGAGCAGAAAAACAAGAGAGTAAAACATGGTCAACTATTTCGGGGGCATCGTCATAGAAAGCACAGCTATCAAAGTTCCTACGCAGCTTTCTCAGTAAGGAGTGATTATCGGTTGGACCAAGTCCGCCAACTTAATAATGAACCAGTCCAACCACGTGCCACCCTGCACCAATGCTGGCAAAAAGAATGAAAGGGATGCAATACACACATATTTGTGCATGTTGGTCTATGGTTGGACTGATTCACTGGCTCAGTGGTGGATCTGGTGAAATCAATACTTGCACCTCTGCAAGGCATCCTGATATCCAAATTGTTTATGTGAACTAGGCACAGAAAGGCTTTAATTTTTAAGGATGCTCTAGTGTTCCAAAGAATTTGGGCAAGCGGCCATTTAATAGTTAATGCATTTAGTAGAGGATCCCAAAATTCCATCCGAACATGGATTGTGAAAAATGGTAAAAAAAGAAGTGGATAACAGAGAGAGGCCGTAACTCAATACAAGAGTAGCAGAACAACATAGCATCTTTAAAATTCCCAATTATAGTTAGGTGCATACAGTACACGTACAACAAACCAAACATGACATCATGATGCAGCCGCTTATTTAGTTCATACGTCCATTTCATGGCAATATGCCATTAGTAGCAGTACACCTACGCGGTTTTACTCTGCAGCTATGGGGCCGGAGGTGCACGAGGGGGAGGTGGAGCACGAAAGGCAGGGATTCCACGACAATACGCAGGGTTTCTGCAAACAGGACGATGTCGGATTATCGGGGCAGCCATAGGCCTGTCGTGGTGAATTCTTCCAACTGCACCAATAAAAAGAGTCATATCCGTATTCGGATTTAACTAAACAAGAGAGATATAATTATGTTTGGAATGTTTACTTTCACCGGAAAAGATTTTGTGATTTCTTGCAAGGGACAAACACTAAAACCAACGAACGCCCCCACTTTAAGTAAGCTAATGTGTTTCTGAAGAAAAACATCTACGGGGTAGGCTACGTTGCTGACACTGAATATACTTTAATCCACTGTTTTCTTTTCTTTCTTTCTTTTTGAAGAATAATATGCTGGTAATCCCACGACTCGGTTTGAGTCTTGGATCTCTTTGAGATCGAGATGGATGCCAACTGGTTGAAATAAGAAATAAGATGGATTCAGATCATGAGATAGATTCTGTAGCATCGCATATAAAGCAAACATCAAAGATGTTTCAGCAATCTTTTTTTTAGAAAAATATTCGTGTGCAACTTATCTTAGCTAAATGGTTATTTTTAATAGATATGGCCCAGTCTTGGTACAACAATGAGGTCAAGTATAAAAGAGGAAAAACGAACATGACAGATTAAATTTACTTTTTGAGAGGAAATATAAATCAGGCTCACCTCTAAGAAGCTCCCTGGCAGCCATCGCCGATGGAATGAACGAATTGGAAAGGAGGAGCAGATAGAGTAGGAGGAATGTCTTTCGAAGCATTCTCGTTTGTGATCCCCACTTCCCCGTTCTCCTGAAATGCGAGGATCCTTCCACCAAGCTCGGGCTTTTACAACGAACGAGCGTTGGGGCAGAACTGGAACCTCACATTCTGCACTCGTCCCTTTCTTCTCCTGTCCATTTTGTCAATTATTCTTAGAATCTTCCGACCATGTCCAGGTTGACAGACTTCTATGTCCCGCCATCAAGGGTTGACTGACTTCTATTTCCCTCCATCCGCGGTTGATAGACTTCTATGTCCTTCCATCGACTTTTTTTTTTTGCCATTTACCCCTTGTGGACACTGTTGGCTTGGGGAGAATCACTTACAGCCTACTAAGGCAATTCAATAGGATTGAACCGGATTTTCCGCAAGTGTCAGATCTGTTGGTCTCCCCATGTTTCTCCAAAGGCCTATATACTCTTAATTTAAAGCCCATCTATAATCCTATTGGACTGCAAGAAGAAAAATAGAATATGGATTTGTCATCCACGGTCTTGATGGAGGATTTTTGATGGCTGGTGGCTCTTATCTTTTTAAGCCTTCGGTCCCGACTGAGAAGCTTCACGCCATTTGGACAGATATCATCTTTGCTAAGCAGCAGTTCTATGCGGAGAGAATTTTCTTGAAGATGACTCTGCTATTGTCATTTCTTGAATGCAGAGAGACGCCAGACAGCTTGAGGTTATTCATTTATCCAGAATGTCAGGACATATCTTCGTCAAGCTGTTGCAGTGAGAATCTGATATGTCTACAGGAGACGAATACTACAGCAAATTAGATAGTGATTTTTATTGCTGAGCACATCAGTGATTGATTGTGGAGACAGAACGAGGATTAGCTGCTGGTCTTACGAGATTTTGTGTATTTTAATTTTTTGAGCTATTTTTGTATTAGATTGGTGTGATCGGATATTTGTATTAAAAAAAAAAATTCAAAGGTTAAGCGAGCGTTGGGGCAGAACCGGAACCTCACATTCTGCACTGGCCCCTTTCTTCTCCTCTCCACTTACAATTTTGTCAATTTTTCATGGAATCTTTTGACCGTGTCCAGGTTGACAGACTTCTATGTCCCGCCATCAAGCGTTGACTGACCTCCGTATCCCCCCATCCACGGTTGATAGACTTCTACGTCCTTCCATCGACCCTTTTTTTGTCATTTACCCGTTGTGGACACCCTTTGCTTGGGGAGAATCACTTACAGCCTATAAAGACAATCCAATCCAATAGGATTGAACTAGATTTCCTGTAAGTATCAGATCTGTTGGTCTTCCATATTTCTCCAAAAACCTATCTAATCTTAATTTAAAGCCCATCTTAATTTACAGTATACTGATTTTTTATTTTTATTTTGTAGATTGATTTTATGTCGGATCTTATGTTGGACGGTCGTCGTACTTTATCTACGACTGATGAGGACGAACGGATTCGGATACTGCGGGAGATAGAGAGAACAAGTTCTGGAACATTAGTGGCGATTGGTGTTGATCCATATAGCTGTGCACTTTGGTATGAAGCAGCTCCGGCCCAGATATGAGATATACGCTGTCACATATGTTCTACATATGCCATCACCGCATATTCCACAGATGTCATCATTAGATGCTGCACAGATCCACTGCCTTTTGATCCACAGATGCAGCGCCTTCTTCTTCCTACATCCCCAGATGATATCATCGGATACCAGTTGGCCACATGAGTATGATACTTTTTTTCAGGCCCATCCATGTATCCAGATGAGAGGGTTGACGGGTCGCTCAGTCCGTAGATGATCCGACAGCATCAGTTATTCCTAAGCAGCATGATCAGCAGATCTCTTCCATTGATATAGGGGAGGAGCCATCACAGCAGGAGGAGCAGCCGGCGAGGACCTTCCGGAGAAGGTTCAAGCGACCACGGGCACCACACGTCTTTGTGGGACTTAGTCTTTGTTAGATTTGTACTTAGTATTTTTTAAATTTTTATTATACTATTTTTTGTACGTTTGATATTTTTATTCTATTTAATAATATTAAATATTATTTTTTTTATATTATTTAATTTCAAATGATCGGATATTATGCTTTGTGCATATGGATACACATACTCGAATGTGTCTCAGAAAATTAGGAGAAAAAAAGTTATGCTAAAAGGACTATAGAAATTATAACGTAAATAATAATAATAATATATCGAATAATTTAATTATAGATGAATCGGATCGTACTGGTACATCTCGATCTGATACAGGTACGTACGATATGGTATGGAAAAAAAATTAATTAATTTTAAATAGAGAAAGTAATTTAAATGATGTTTCTTATTTGAATTATATTTTTTATTTTAATAAAAATTAAAAATTTTATTTTTTCTAATTTAAAATTATAATTTTAATTTTTTGCTATTTTTTTAAATTTATGACTTCTTTATGGTACTTTTTATTTTTTTAATTTATTATTTTTTTGACATATTTTTTAAAAAAATTAATTTTAAATGGGAAGTAATTTGAAATGATATTTTTTATTTGAATTAAATTTAATTTTTTTTAAAATTTAAAATTATACCTTATATTTTTTTCCCATTTCTTTCTCATCTTTTCTTTTTTTATGGTATATTTTATTTCTTTAATTTTTTAAGATTTTCTTTGAAATATTTTTTTAAGAAAAAATTTAAAAGGAAAAATAATTTGAAATTATCTTTTTTATTTGAATTAAAATTAAAATTTTTATTTTTCAAATTTTAAATTTTAAATTTATATTTTTTCTCATTTTTTCCCTTTTTTATCTTTTTGGCATTTTTTAGGTATTTTCTTCTTTTATTTGAATATTTTTTAAAAAATTAAATTTAAATTAATTTAGTTATTTAAAATAATATTTTTTATTTGAATTATAATTAAAATTTTTATTTTTTAAAATTTAAAATTATAAATTTTATTTTTGAATTAGAATTACAATTCCTATTTTTTTTCAATTCTATTCTTTTCCCTTTTTTCTTTTTTTTATGGTGTTTTTTATTCTTTTACACCAATTTTTTTCTTTTCTTCAGATATTTTTTTCAAAAAATAATTTGAAAGGGAGAAAGTAATTTGAAATGATATTTTTTATTTAAATTAAAGTTAAAATTTTATTTTTTTAAATTTTTAGTTTATAATTTTTAATAAAATTTTTATTTTTTTAAATTTAAAATTATAATTTTTATTTTTTTCACATTTCTTTCTAATTTTTTTTCTATGATATTTTTAATTTTTTAAATTTTAAGATTTTTTTTAGATATTTTTTTAAAAAAAATTAATTTGAAAAGAAGAAAATAATTTAAAATTATCTTTTTTATTTGAATTAAAAATTTAAATTTTTATATTTTCAAATTCATTCAAAATTAAATTTTTATTTATTTATAAATTTAAAATTATAAATTTTATTTTTTTTATTTTTTTTATTTTTTTTTTGAGAGAAAAATTAGAAAACGTTATTTTGAATGGCGTTTTTAAAAACGTCATGTAAAATAATTTTTTATTTTTTTTTTTTGGACGACGTCTACATGAAAAATGAGGATGACGTGGTCTTGATAAAACGTCATTCAAAATAACATTTTATCATTTTTGCATCAAATTCATAAATAAATTAAAATTTGAATTATTTAGATAAATAATTTTTTTTTTGTATTACTTAGGAAAAGAACTCCAGCTATGGGCCTGGGGGTGGGGATCTACGACGGTATGGGGATCCACGACGGCAGTAAGAATTGCTGCACCCACGACGGTACATGTTTCCCGGGTGCCCGGCAGGCATAGGCCTGCTGGAGGTTAATCCTCCACCTGCACCAACAGAAAGAGTCATATCCGCATTCGGATTTAACTAACAAGCAATATATAATTATGTTTGGAATATTTTCTTGTACTGAAAAATATTTTTGTGTTTTCGCACAAGGGAAACACACTAAAACCTTCGGACACCTATGTAGCTGACATTGAATTTACTTTAATCCTTTGCTTTTTTTTTTTTCTCAAAAAAAAAATATGGAATACACGGGTTTGAGCCATGGATCTCTCTGAGATCGATATGGATGCCAACTGGTTGAAATAAGAAAAGAGATGGATTTGGATCATGAGATAGATTCTGTAGCATCACATATAAAGCAAACATAAATGATGCTTCAGCGATCTTTTTTTTTTTTTTTCAAATATTTGTGTGCAACTTACCTTAGTTAAATGGTTATTTTTTATAGATACGGTCCATGTCTTTGGTGCTGTAAGAAGGTCAAGTATGAAAGAGGAAAACAGAACATGACAAATATATTAAATTTACTTGTTGAGAGGAAATATAAATCAGGCTCACCTGGAAGCTCCCTAGCAGCAATCGCTGATGGAATGAATGAAGCGGAAAGGGGGAGCAGATAGAGTAGGAGGAATGTCTTTGGAAGCATTCTCCTTTGTGATCCCCACTCCCCGGTTCTCCTGAAATGAGATGATCCTTCTACCAGGCTCTGGCTATTATGACAAACGAGCGTTAGGGCAGAACTTGAACCTCACATTCTGCAGTGGCCCCTTTCTTCTCATGTTCACTCACAATTTTGTCAATTAATCCTATAATTTTGTGGCTGTATCTAGGGTTGACTGACTTCTTTATCCCGCTATCCAGTGTTGACTGACTTGTATATCCCCCAATCGACGGTTAATTGACTTCTATGTCCTGCCATCGACCCTTCTTTTGGCATTTACCTCTTGTGGGGAGAATCACTCACCACCTATCAAGGAAATCCAATGGGATGGGACTGTAGCTATCGGATCTGTTGGTCTTCCCGACGCATACTTCTCTAAAGGCCTATCTAATCTCAATCTAAAGCCCATCTATAATCATGTTTGTTGTGGGCAGACTGTGGGGGGACCTCCCTTAATAGTCCCACATCGGGCAACTCTGGTGTGTGCATGTGCTTAAGTAGTGCGGGCTCCTTCTTACCCCGTGAGGCATCTTTTGCCCAGAGGGGTTGAGAGGACAAAACCGTGACCTGTCGACCGCGTGCAGCCCGTACGGGCGGCGCCGTCGGGGAAAGCGGACCCGCCCCTGTCGCTCAACACCTGCACCCTCCAGAGTGGGGGGCATCTGTTGTGGCAGCGTGTGTGCATGTGCTTAAGTAGTGCGGGCTCCCTCTTACCCCGTGAGGCGCCTTTTGCCCAGAGGGGTTGAGAGGACAAAACCGTGATCGACCGCGTGCAGCCCGTACGGACGGCGCCGTCGGGGAAAGTGGACAATACCTTGCGTAGTGGTGGAGAGGAGAAGGCTCCGTAATCTTAACACCTGTTGTGGGCAGCGTGTGTGCATGTGCTTAAGTAGTGCGGGCTCCCTCTTACCCGTGAGGCGCCTTTTGCCCAGAGGGGTTGAGAGGACAAAACCGTGATCGACCGCGTGCAGCCCGTACGGACGGCGCCGTCGGGGAAAGCGGACAATACCTTGCGTAGTGGTGGAGAGGAGAAGGCTCCGTAATCTTAACACGTGTGCACAACAATGTTAGACTGCAAGAAGAAAAAGAGACCATGGGTTATTTTTCTTTTGTAGGATTTGGATTGAGGGGGATATATGTCTATATGAGCTCTATGCAAATATAAAATTTGCTCTACAAATCCAATAGAAAATCCAATCCAATCTTGCTGGACGTTCCAAATAGATCCTTAGGGCTTGTTGTATTTTCCTATATGATTGTGTTGAAACTTCTGTAGGATTCACGGATTGAACCGGTATAACTAACAAAATCATAAACTATAAATTGGATTAGGCTTATATTCATAAAATACTGATGAATAACTTTGGAATGGCCGGTCCCAATCTCATATGGAGAAAAGAAACTTATTGAAATTTTTACTCCCTATGACATTCGGATTGGCTCACTTCAAAGCCAATCATAGGTATTTTATAAATATAGGACTAACCCAGAATGTAGCCTATAATTTTACTGATTGTGTTGGTTTAACTCATAAATTCTATAAAATTTTCAGTCAAATCCTGTACAAAAGATCCAAATAAATCCTTACTTTTTGATGCTTTTGTAAGATTCTTCATTAAAAGGTTCGGATTGTACCTTTGCTGCAAAAGAATGGTTGATCTTCTTTCGTAGTGGCAACCATTAGATCGCATCTTATACTAATATCAGAGCACTCCAAATATTATCGATCATCCAGCTGCACAACTCTCACAACTATCATTGCAAAATCTAACAGTGGATTCTTGCGAAGGGAGGGGACCCTTCTACTGTGCCAAAGGTACAACCCATCCTTCGCGAAAGTGGAGGACATCTGTACGGCTAGTCATGGGTGGATGACTTGGACATGTCCCGGGTGATGGTTACAAGCCTGTAAATTTCAAGATATTAACCAATTCATTATCAACATACCATATAATACATTTTTTTTAGTACATAATGTCAATTTTATAGATTTATAATATCCCTCAAGATTGAGATTTATTTCAAAGGATATATTGGTTGACATATTTAAAATATTGGAATATCTTTAATCTTCCATCTTGATTAAGATAAATTAAAATTTTGATCAACATATTATACAGAGTTTTTGATCGTACATAAATATCTAAGATATATTTAGTACATAGTCAATATAGGACAAATATATGCTTATATGAATTCTTATGTGCTCCTCTATTTAAATTTGGACATCTAAATTTGGACATCTAAACCAGACTAGAGATCCGATATCCAATCACTATTATCATAAATCTAATTACAAACATCGCGATTACCATGTGATGGATCCAAATAAACCTATGCTACAGTATTTTCTAACATGAATTAGGTTAGTTTTGATATTATTTATAACAATGTAAACCATATTCAAAAAAAATCAATTAAAAAATATTATTTTAATTTTTTGATTCTATATAAATGATCAAAATTTATTTAATATATAGCTAACGTTGGAATAAACATAGGTCCATGTGGATCCTTAAGTACGTTCAACTTGGCTGTCTATTGAAAGCCGCTACCCAATCAAGCTTGCCTAGCTTGATGATAACGAGACCTATAAGACCCAACATACGCTGATGACTTGATCTTGTAGCACAGCGTTAACCTACAGTTCATTTTCGATATGCCTGAAATTTTGGTACGAGATATCCGTGTTCGGAGGTGCGGAACAAAATCAAATCAAATCACATGCATTCAAAGGCAAGTTAGTTAGAGAGTATTTAGTTCGTAATTGAAATAGAAATCGAAATAAAAATCGAAATAAATTGAAATCAAAATGATTAAATCTTTCAAAATATTTGATTTACGATCGAAATCAAAATCGAAATGAATGATTCACATTGTTGTTGTTTGGCTCATATAAAAAATAAGGATCAGAGTCCACTCAAATTTTTATTTTTATTTTTAACAAAAAATCTTCAATTCTGAGTTCAATCCCAAACTTAGTAACCATCAAATCAAAATATTTTCTACCCTCATCCACCAAACCTCCTGGTCGCATGCGCTAGAATGCCAAGAATGGATCGAATTCTACCAAAAAAAAAATGTGTGATCGAATTGGGCTTCAATTTCTCCACTTCAGACAGTCGTGCAAAGGCCTCGAAGCACTCATCGACATGGCCATGCATTGCGAGCCCAAGAATCATCACATTCCACGAGGTCACATCCCGCGTGGGCATTCTGTCAAACACTTGACGAGCCGCAGTTATCGACCTGCATTTTGAGTACGCGTCGATGTTTGTCAGAACATCATTCACCACTTTGTCATCAAAGTTTTTGAATATCAAGGCATGAGCCCACGTCCCCAGAGACAAAGACCCTATTCCCCCACAAGCGCGGATGACGCTCTGAAGAGTGTACTCGTCCGGTGTGAACGATCTCTGCATCTCTCTGAAGAGGTCCAAGGCGGTGTCGTAGTCCCCATTTGCGACGTATCCGTCGATGGTAACGTTCCAAGAGACGCGCGTTCTTGGGAGCATTCTATCGAACAGTTTGCGAGCGAGAGATTAGCGGCTGCAGGAGGCGTAGAAATGGATGAGGCTGTTGGAGACGTACGTATCCGAGGCGAAGCCGAGCTTAGGGATGTGGGCGTGGATCTGGGTGCCCTCCAAGAAGGTGGAGAGGAAGGCAGCGGCCTTGAGGACGAAAGGGAAGGTGAAGTTGTCCGGCGTGGCGGCGGCGCCGTCGAAGAGCATCCGACAGTAGAGGCGAAGGGCGAGAGGTTTGCAGTCGCAGGAGCGCGAGAGGGAGCGGATGAGGGTGTTATAGGAAGAGGTGGTGGGGGCGGGTGGGTGGAGGAGATGGGCGGAGGAGGGGAGGTCGGCGGTGGAGGCGGCGGCGAGGAAGGAGTGGAAGTGGTGACGGTGGCGGGGTGAGTCCGATGGAGAGAGAGGAGGAGGAGGTGGTGGTGGTGGCGAGAGAGCGGAGGAGAGAGAGGAGGACATGGTCGGAAGGTGGCGGAGGCGGAAGCATGGCGGATAGAGAAATGGATGACAGGGTTAAGGATGAGGATAGGTGTTTATTTTAAAAAAAAAAAATTTACGTCTCATTCTAGTGGAATGAGATTTTGACTCCACGAGGATGATCCGGATTCACTTACAGAAAAATTGGGTTATTCCCGTTTCTCTTTAAAATAAAAATCAAAATAATTTTTTTTTCAATTACACAATTAAAATGGAAGTCATCCAATCTAATTTCATCCCCATTGCAGATTTCAATTGCCCCAACCAAGCATATCCAGTTCAGTCGGCGCCAGAACTCTGTCACTTGCAAGGTATGTGATAAATTCAAGTGGGTACCACATATAGAAACAAAAAATGGTTCAACCATCAGAAAAGTGCCTTAGTTGGTGCTCAAGTCGCTCGTCAGCTAACTTCTTCAGTTTGGCAGCTCTGGACGGAGTTGGATGAAAACAGAAAAATAGAAGTTCTTTTTTCTGTTTAGATTTCTGTAAGATGTTAACAGTGCTTCGGGAATCATTGGTGGAAGCAGATTAAGGGTTCTTAATTAATATAAGAAGATCAAATTTTGTATAAAAACCTGATTACTTTGTCACCTATTTGGAGAGACATCAGCAGCCAGCTGGCAGAGTAGTGCTTTCTGGAATTATGTGCTGAGGGATGGGCACGGCATCTGTTTCTGGGAGGATTGCTGGATCGGTTCTTTACTGCTTTGATCTCTTTCTGTGGTTTCTTAATGATGCCGGAGATCATTTTCTTGATGGATCAGATTTTGAGGTCCCTTGACTTAGGAAGAGACAGTTGGAGGCTCTTCGTGAGATTCTTACACGGGTTAGGCCCTCACAGATCGCTGATGTACCGGTATAAAAGTTAACCCCTAATGATGGTTCCTCCATCATTTCTAATTATTACACATTCTTGAACACCGGTAGCTTGAGATGTCTGTATTACAAGACTACTTGGGAAGCAACAATTCTCGAGGAAGTTAGGGTGTGTTTGATTCGCAACCAGAATCAAAATAGAAATGAGAATCAAAATGACTTGAAATCGAAATCGAAATGGTCAAATCCTCCAAAATATTTGGTTCGTGATCGAAATCAGAATCAGAATTGGAATAAAAAATTGAATTCATAGAAGAGAGTAGGGATTGAGTTTTATATAGATTGAACAATTCTCATTCTACCCAAGATTCAAAATCGAAATGGGACTCTTCCCAACCAAATGGTTGGAATGGGAGTCATCTATTCCAATTTTGATTCCAAACCCCCACTCCTTCCAACCAAATAACTCTTTAGAGTTTTTTTTGGCTTGCATTAAGAAATAAACTTCACACGAAAGAGGTTCTTGCCAAGAAAAGACTGGAATATCAGTGCAGGATGTTCATTATGTGGTAATGGTTTTGAGTCAGTTAACCACCTGTTCACAGAGTGTCCATTTACCGGAAGCATCTGGTCCACTATCAAAATTCAATTAAATTTAGAGAGGCTCTTCAACGAATTTGCATGATCTATGGACACAGTGTAGAACAAAAAATCATCAAAAGTTGGGTAAACGAGCAGATGATCAGCTTCCAGCACCCATTTGGTGGGAAGTCTGGCGAGAGGATATGTTTTAGGAAGAGGCGATCCCTCCTTTCAACCCTCCAAAAACCAATCCACGCATTTCATGGTTGGCAGTGTCTCCGTACGAGGAAAACAGAGAAGAACCGCGAGATTCTTTGGAGGGTTCTAACTTTACACAGCCTGTGAAGTACTTTTCTTATTCCTTTTCCCTTCTTCTTGTAAATTTTCTTCATTCATCTTAACAAGAGCTGGGGGCAGCCGCTGGCTACCTCCAATTACATCCAAAAAAAAAAGTAAGATTTACTAGGCCTTCTTCTATTGAAGATATCGCATTTTGGGATTATAACTGACGTCAAGCCAATGCAAAAGATGATACAATACTGGCAGCTCAGGTGTTCGTATTTGCGTACCATTCATACAGCTCCACAGAAAAATCAAGAAATAAAAGCTGTTAGTTTTCTTGGAGAGACGCTCGCTGGTTTGACAAACGTGTGGACGGTTGTCCCAGCAGGAACCGGGAGGATGCAAAATGCATTTGGAAGCTGTGAGAACCGGTTTTTTTAGATCCAGTTCAACATGAAGTCGGCAATATCTACCGCTTCACAGGAACTGTTCAAAAAAAAAAAAAAAAAATCGGAACAGGGGAACTTTGTCCCTGCCCGATCTTCAGCCATCGGAGAAGATAAGGCTGCGTTGGGTGACCGGATAGAGCCGTATGCCGGAAGGGGTCGGTTGTTGGATTGATTACGCCGGCGAACGGCCAGCTTTATCCACGGTTGATCGAACTTATCCCTTGCCATCTCTCTCTCTTTAAAACCCCTCCCCTCTCAATCGAATCCACCATCGAAGCCTCCCTGCCTCCTCACCTCCGGCAACCTCCGGCAACCGCCGGACTGCTACGATCAAGTCGCCGTCGCTCGAAAACCCCCTTCCTCCATAATCTTTTCTTTCTCTGTTTTGGGGCGTTATCCTCGATCGTCGGGATTTTTCACCGCTGGATTGCCGCCTCTGAACGCCGCCGCCGACTCCATCTCCTCCGTCCCTCTACCCTCCTCCTTAGTAATGAAAGCCCCCCTTCGGCTTGATGGAAGAAAGAACGAAAAGAGGAGAGAGAGAGAGAGAGAAGACGTGAGAAAAAGAACGAGAAAAGAAAAAAAAGAGAAAAAAAATGAAATGAAGGAAAGAAAAGAGAACCAAAGAAAAGCCTATCTTTTTTTTTTTAAATTACCGATTGGTCGGATCATAATTTGATTGGATCCAGATCAATTCGAGATTATTACATTCATCTTATGATTCGACCCAAATCACAATCTACATCAAATATTTTTCTCCTTTCTGGATCTGATCGAGGGCTTTGATCTTGATCAAAAGAAATACAGATCTAAGGATCAAGCTACGTGCCGAAAATTATGATTTTTTGATTCAACTGACGATAAATTTTTTTTTATCTCCAAATATATTTTTATACATATTTATATATTTAAAATTAATTTTTTGTATATAAAATATTTAGAAACTATTATAGTTCGAAATTATATATTTTTGAATGAAAAATAATTTAAAATATTGGATCAAATATGGCATCACCTCTGCATAATTACGAATTTGAAAGGAAATAATTTTTTGATCTTTAAATTATACATATTTATTGTTGCACAATTTTTGAATAAATTATTCTCTTATTTTTGAAAATGAGACGTGGAAAGCCTGGTTTAATATTATTATGAAAATTAGTTTGATGATGTATGAGAAATTGATTACTATAAAATTATGAGAAAAATTTTTTAGTCGACTATGATTTAGATTTAACCAACGGGACTGATCATTGGTTACATGTCAGAAATATATTTCTTTCGAACCTAGTCAGTCGGAGCAGATCACTGATAGAGCTAGTTCTTTTGGACTTAGTCAATCAGAGCTGATCGCTGGCATACGCTGATGAGTCGTGTATATATATTTCAGAACTAGTCTTTTTATCTTGTCACAGGATGAATCGTGGCCGTGTGAATCAAAGTTAGTTCCTTTCGGACCTAACCAGTCAGGACTGATTGCTGGCACATGATGATGCATCACGTGTTTGTTATTCAGGGGCTACTCTCTCTCGAACTTTGTCATGAGGCTGATCGTGACAGTAGTCACCAAAGATTGAGAGAGGATTTTTGGATATTTATTAATTTGTATGATATATTTTAAAAAAATATCATATTATATATTCTATTATATTGTTATATTTTTGAAAATTAGTTATGCTTGATCCCTCAAAGATACTAGTAACTTATTGAGCCCAAAAGCTCATCCCTCCTCATTTCTCTTTCTTTTTTTTCCAAATCTAAAGGATTCAATAGGGCTTGAGACCGATCAGTGAGAAGCATAGGATTATGTATCGATAAAAAGGTAAGTCTTGCATATTCTTTAGGATTTTACTTTAAAAAGTATACGGCCATCACGTGCTTGATCTGGATGTTGGATTTGGGATGTGATATAGTGGTATCAGAGCTTAGGTTAAAGATCATAAACTTAGATTAGTGAGAGTATGATAGAACTAGAATCTTGATTAATTATCTCAAAATAATTATAGATATTTAAAGTCAATTAAATTGTTATATAGTATTTGAAATTTTCTTATGGATATCAATTATGATCATTAGGATTGAAACATAGAAGATTGACATAGATTTAATTTTAAGAAAGACATCGAGATTAAATAATTGATATAGGAGGAAATATATATTGAGTAATATAGATTGGTTGTACTATATTGAGCTAAGCATTGAATTTATTTTTGAAAATTAATCTAAATATGATGTGATAGCAATCGTAAATTTATTGAAAGTTATTAGAAGACTACAGTTGTTTTGATTGATGAAGAGAATAGAAAGAAGGTGTTATAACAGACACAAAATAAGGCACACAAAAACTCGCACAATCACACAAAATAGAGAAGAGAAGAAAAATAGATACAGAATTTACGTGGTTCGGCTGTAAAGCCTACATCCACGGGCAAGATACGAGAGAAAAAATTTTACTATGATGAAAAGAGAGATACAATTACTCAGAACTCTTCAAACCCTAGCTCCAGTTTGATTTCCCAAATCTCTCATAAAAACTATCGAAATTGACAGAAAATATAATATTTATACTGGTTCATATCCTCCGCTAGAACTACAGACCTCATAAAATATTTCATTCAGATCGTAATGTGGGCTCTTCGGGTCAAATCATAATTTGAGCCCATTAAAATATCCAAAATTCAAGTCATATTAACAGAAGGTAATCAAATAATTACTTAAGGATATTACGAGTAAGGAAGACTTTTATGATCATGATGAAATTTGGCTAAGAAGAATATTTTATTTATCTAATATTATGAATGGATCTTTAAAATTGATTTGCTTCTCTAATTATGATGCTCTAGCAATTTACATAATCATGATGAATAACTTAGAAGTTGATTTTTCCAAAAGAGAGAGATTGATTTAAATTGTCTAATTGAACTGTCAAGGTGATCTAAAGTTGGCTTGACTCAATCAAATTTTAAAATTAATATCTTGACTATACAATGGTACAAATATGATAATTATCTCGAGAGAAATTATGATCCAATATACTTAGACAATAAAATCTTTTACTTAGATTTTTTTAGAATTTTAATGTGGATCATTAAGAAATTTTGGAAAAAGATTGATCAGAGTTGTACAGTGGAAGCATGGTGGTTTGAGTCATTTAAAATTGATCGAAAATATTAATATGGTTTGAAATATATTATGATAGAAGATATGATTCTTCAATAAAAAAAAACTTTTATTCATAAAAGAGAAATGTGAGTACTATGGATTCTTAGATTAGTCATGATATGACTATATTGATTGTGCTAAAAAAAATTTTAACGACCTAATGTCTCATGTTAGTTGATTGTTAATTAAATTTGATCTATTCCCTCATTATCATCTAAACTTTGACATAGGAATCGTGATATCGATATTTTATCTTTTCAGATTTAATGAGATTATTTCCATAATCAGGATGGTCCATTATTGCCCAAAGTCATTGCTACATAATTATGAATCATTTTCATAGCCATCTGATTATTCCAAAGTGAGATCAAAACTTCATCATAAGTGTCATGCTGAATTCATTTTAAACTCTATTCCAAACATAATTGATTTTAATAGATGATCTTGTTGTAAGATTTTTGCAACCAATTGATCCTAATTCAATCTTAAATAAGTATGCATTTATCTTGATCTCAGCATCTCGATCACTCAAGTAGTGCTGGTCTTATTAGTCTATATCTTAATCTGAAATACAATGAAAAGTTTTTGATTGCACTGATTTTGATTGAGGAAAGATAAGATCTTTGATTATATGTCATACGGACAAAATTTCAAAATTAATGCAGAAGTGCCAAATTGTTTGTGCTTTGATACAGAAGATTGCATGAGCATTATGATTGACCTGAGCGATCAGATTGCTTGCAAGCATTTTAGTAATGTGATTATGCATTTGGTTTGACAGAAATACCAAAGCCAAACAAATTGGTATATGTAAATTCTTGGGGTTGACCACCTTTAACGTATAAAGATTTATATTTCTTAAACTTTGAGGATGAATTTTTTTTTAAGGAGAGAGAATGTGAGAACCGATCCTTTTAGATCCGATTCAATGTGAAGTCAGCAGCATCTACCGCTTCATCGAAACTGTTCAAAAAAAAATTGAAATAGGAAAACTTTATCCCTACATGATCTGGATTCAACTGATGATAGAGTTTTTGTTATCTCTGAGTATATTTTTATACATATTTATGTGTTTAAAATTAGATTTTTATATATAAAATATTTAAAAATTAGATATTTTTGAATGAAAAATAATTCAAAATATTAGATCAAGTATGGCATCACCTCTGCATAATTACGAATTTGAAAAGAGATGATTTTGTGGTCTTTAAATTATAAATATTTATTCTTGCATAAATTTTGAATAAATTATTCTCTTATTTCTGAAAATGAGATATGGAACGCCTGGTTTGCTATTATTATGAAAACTGGTTTGATGATGTATGAGAAATTGATTACTATGAAATTGTGAGAAAAATTCTCTAGTTGACTATGATTCAGGTCTAGCCAATGAGACTGATCATTGGCCATAGCCAGAAATATATTTTTTCTAGATCTAGCTAGTCAGGACTGATTGCTGGCAGAGCTAGTTCTTTCGAACCTAGCTAGTCAGAGCTGATCGCTGGCACACGCTGATGAGTCGGATGTATATATTTCAAAACTAGTCTCTTTGTCTTGTCACGGGATGAATTATGGCCGTGTAAATCAAAGCTAGTTCCTTTTGAGTCTAGATGGTCGAGACTGATCGCTAACACATGGTGATACATCACGTATTTGTTATTCAGGGGCTCGTCTCGTTCGGATCTTATCACGAAATTGATCGTGGCTGTAGTCATCAAAGACTAAGAGAGAATTTTTAGATATTTATTATTTGTATAGCATATTTTGAAAGAAAATTATCTTATTACATATTCTGTTATATTGTTATATTTTAAAAATTAATTATGCTTGATCCCTCAGAGATACTGATAACTTACTGAGCTCGTAAAGCTCACCTCTTCTGTTTTTTTTTTTTATAGATCCAGAAGATTCTATGGAGCTTGAAACCGATCAGTGAAAAGCATAGGATTGTGTACATATTGATGAAAAGGCAGGCTTTATATATTCTTTAGGGTGTTGCTCTGAGAAATGTGCAGCCATTACATGTCTGATTTGGATGTTGGATTCGGAGTGTGAGAGAAGCTTTATAATTTTATTCAGATTAATTTTTTAATCCCCTCTTCTCTACTCTAATCTTAGGAGGTGCGGTACCGGCTCTAAGTTAAATAGCACAGAAATGATGAGGAATGATGCAGCAAGAACCTTTAACTATTTTGGCACTCGTCTCCATTAGAGAGATCTTTTGCACATGGGTATAGGGTTGCATGAGTCTCCAATTGTCTCTTCCTTCCCATCTTCTCTCTCTCTCTCTCTCCCTCCTTTCAAGTGGCACTAGGAGCTCGGTCTCATTTTTCTAAGATTTTTTTTTTTTTTGATGAGATAAAAGGATACCGAGATGTTGCAACGAGAAATGGAGAAATAGACGTCGAAAGATTCATAAGGATGAAGGTGGTCCGTGTGGATTCATTTTCATATTCGAATCAATCTGGATATACACAAAAATTTGATGATCCAACTAATATATGTATCTATACCTATATCCATAAAAAAAAAAATATGGATATCGATAGATAACTATCCGATCAATATCTGAATATTCAAATCTATATATAATTTTATATAGTATTAATTAATTTTTTAAAAAAATATTTAATCATTAAATATATTATTAACTTGATTTATCATTTATTTAATAATCTCTTTAATTCATAATCATAAAATTTAATAATCTATATAATATCTATAATTATATTCATATTTTTAATATCTAAATTATATTATATTTATTTAAAATAAATATTGATATAAATTTTTACATTCAAATAATATATATATATATATATATATATATATATATATATATATATATATATATATATATATATATATATATATATATATATATATATATATATATATATATCAGATAAAATAAATATTGATATAGATATGCTGGTACACCATCCGATTTCTGATAAATATTGATATGGATATGCTGGTACACCATCCGATTTCAGCCCTACGAGCGGAAAGAACCACAGCTGCGCTTGACTCGATTACTTGGTGGGGTCCACAAGCAATTACTACGTCCCCATGGATGGATCATGGCTTCCGTTTGATTTGCAGATCATGCGGAGTCGAGAACTCCCATCAGGCTCATGATGATCAGACGGGGATTATCCAAAGCGGCCTCCATGAATCTTTCTATGGTGACTCAAACGTGTGGATGCAAACCGTGTCCATGCAATTTGCAGGGCCATTGCATCTTATCCTTGACGTCACCGCATGGTTCACAGAAATTAACCATATGAATCTTCAATATTTTCTAAAAAGTATACTTTTTATTGAATATTTTATTCATCGTAGGTATAGTGGGAGTCTCATTGATATCCTTTCAAATATATAAAAAAAAATTCTGTACCCTTGTAAATAATCCCATATGCTCATGCGTGATGCTGCACATACGATAAAAAAAAAAAAAAAGAAAAAAAAAAAAATTGATACCGGAATGAGGCCATGCATGAATTAGTGAAATTCACCTCTACAGGCAAAACTTGCGATAACACGGTCTGTTGATAAAACTAGCATGGTTTGGTCGGATTTGATCCTTATGAAATTCTTCACACTAGTTTTTTTTGCTTGAATGCTCCTCTCGTATCCTAGCTGATTCCCCCACCTTTACCGGGCCTTGCGCCCGTAATAAATCTGGTACTGTTGATATTTTTTTTTAATCTAAAGCGCAGGATATGGAATCTCAGATGTGGCTCTACCCTTGCCAAGAATCGCATGCCATCTTGGCTGACTTCCAGCTTTCTTTCAACTGTAACAGAAGCATTTGGCAGCTTAATTCAACTGGTGACTTTCCTCTGCTTCTCTCCACCGTTTCATCAAAAAAAATACTAGAGGCGTTAATCTGAAAATGGCCCAGACTCTTTGGAAAATCAAGGCCTTTTCAACAATCAAATGTTGTCTTTGCGTCTTCTCAACAGGATTAACATAAAAAAAGAAAAAGAAAAACTAGAAAATATTTTCGGTAGTTGTCCTCCTGTCCATTATCAGTTAATCTATGGTCCATCTTCCGTTCTCTTGCATTGCCTCCTCCCAAAGGTGATGCGTGCAACCTTTGCAGTGATTGGATCCATGCTTTCTTTCCTAAAGAACAGCAACTATCTTTATTGTCATCGCTGTCCTCCTTTGGAGCTGCTGACGGGAAAGGAATGCACACATTTTTCTCGGTAGAAGCTCCTCGTCTCCTCCGCCACTGCTATTGCCTGCAAAGTCATGCATTTTCTAAATGACCGGTCAATTCTCTATGGTTCTAAAGAGTTAACTGGCTTTGGTAAGATCTGAGAAAAATTGGAAAGGATTCCTAAGATCTCTTTTGCATAAGCTATTTCATCCTTGCAGCGACAACCCTTGCTTCTCTCCATCCGTAGATTATGTACATATTTGAAGATATATTTTTACTCGTCAAAAGTAATTTCAGATCTAAAAGTAGAATTTTAGTATGTGGTTACAATCTAAAAGTCATTCTAGATCACATTTAAAATCTCTCAAAATGTGACTTACGTAAAATTGTCCCCCATTTTTTACAAATGCAGTACCACAAGTTAAAAATCACATTTATGAAAAATTAATTTTTCTTTAAAAAAATTATATATTGCCCTCTCAATATCCCTTGTCTTTTTTTTTCCCACTTCTTTATCTATTAGGATTCTATCTTCAGATTAATCTAATCATATCTCCGTCCACATCTTCGATTAATCTCCTTCCATCTCTATTTATATCATTTTTTTTTTTATTTTCAAAATTATTAATTACCTTTCATTTCCATCTACATCCTTTTTTACTTCTGGTCGTCGTAATTCTGAACATGTCTTTCATGACATTATATCAGACTATTTCCTCTGTTTCGACCAGGTCTGCCCTTCCAATTCTTCTCGCTGTTCAGACTACTTTCACTGTTTCATACTCTCTTTTCATTGTAGCTGATTGCATACTTTGATCTTGGTTTTCTGGTTTCTGTACATTGTTTCATGTTGCTGCTCCTGTTGTACACTTCTCTGTCAACAAAGCTAGTGGCTTAGGAGGCAAGTCTCCCTAGCGTCGATTTCATCAAAAAAAAAAAAGGACTGGTTTTTTGCGCTCCTATTCTCAACGCATCATATAAAAAGGTTCCATAGTTGAACCCTCAGAATAGCATCCCCACTGTATTAATAAAAAAAGAAATTAGTCTACAATGGACAAAGCATTGATATAAATAGTATGCTATAATCCAAAAACATATTACCAACAAAATGCATTGGAAGCAACGAGCTTGGCATGTCCTCGGCCAGACTGTAGATTATCAAACACGCAAACGATCAAGATTTATATAAAAATAAAAGAGAAGTTGAATAGGCGATTCATTCAAGAAGGTCGTTTATCCTATCAAAAAGAAAAAAAAACGTCGTTTATGCGCTTCAAGTCACGTCTGCCTCACCTCATTCTTCGTCCCAGCAGACGCATCCTCGAGAGCCATGCACAATTCATCCTACATGGCCGTGCCAGCGAGGAGAAAGTAGAGGTCGTTGGGCTTGGACTCGAATTTATGCAACAATTTCTTCCTCTAATATGCCAAGTGGATGCATCCACTTTCCCTTTTGTAGCCTTGTTACATCGTGGAATTGCATTGGATATCTGATTGTTAGGATAAGACAGTCCGATTTTTAATAAGTATTTAGCTCTCTTGGTCCAGCTGGCCTAGCCAATGACTCCTGGGTGATTTTATGTGAAGTGGTTCCAAAAGGCTTTCTAACACCGTCGTAGAGAAAGCGACCTCAAAGGTGCAGGCTGTGATACAACCAAGGTATGGCTCAGAATACTTGGCCACAAAATGCAAAGAGGTCGGGTAATTTTTCCCTGAAACAAAAATGGTTATGTAATTTTGCATGTCTAAATATTGTTTACAAATCTCTGGGGCTTGTGAGTGCTGATCACCCGCACCAATCATCAACCGCTTGATCATTAAACCAACAACATAATAAAGTGAAAAAAGAAATCTGTTCGACGAACTTGGAAAAGTACCTCCTCTACTTTCTCTTGGCATATTAGAGAATTTCGTTACATCTTCGGAATAAATATACTCCTATATATTTCTTGTACTAAAGCCAGTCCCACAAAGGACAAAACATATTTGTTAGAAATAGTCTTGAAATCATCGTCTCCTGCTGTCCGCTAAAAACAAAAACACACAAACCATAGTTTAACCTTATCTACACATATACATTACGCCTGTCTAGTCTAGAAAGCTCATACCAGCCATCCTCGTGAGGTTACTTGCCGCCACTGAGAGCTTTAGGGGGACCGTTATTAGAAAGGAAGAATGCAATTGAATGTGTCGGTGAAGAGTGAGCTAAACAGCAATGGGAAGCACCTCTCAGGTCAGCCTGTGAGAGCATCGGTTGGTCCTGATGGAATGAAGTGTGTTAAGAGGAGGCGCGGCGGACCTGCACTGCTATCAACTATAAATGTTTCCAACGGACCGATGCATGATCAGTCTGCCACAACCAGCACCATCAAAAGGAGTTCAAGGTTTCGAGGGGTTAGCAGGTGAGGAATTTTATCCTTTGGGCGGTGCGCGTGTGCATGAATGTGCGTGAGAGTGAGAGAGAGAGAGAGAGAGAGAGCACGCAACTTGTGAGAAAGAGCAGGTGGTGAGTGCTAGTCTGCTAGAATATGTGAATCTTCGTTATGACTAGTAAAAAGATAAGCTGGTAGGTCAATAGTGAATTCTCCAATAGCATCTTAATGGTCAATTAGAAAAGGGTATTTTAAGAGATGGCCAATAGATAAACAGAGATAAGATAGCTAATCATAGAAAACAATAGATTTACCAATTTATTGATGCTGCACACTGGTGCAGATCCATTTTTTGTCGAAACAGAAGAAGCTTACGAGAAAATTTAATAATTGCTTATCTTTTACCATAAACTAACAGTAGTTCACTGGACAGGCACCGATGGACTGGCCGTTTTGAAGCCCATTTGTGGGACAAGGGGTCTTGGAATGCGACACAAAAGAAGAAAGGAAAGCAAGGTAAACTTTCCACATAATTCTTCTGGATTATCTTAAGGACTTGGGCTTGCCCTATATCTTTAATATCATTAAATATATATTATATTCATATTAACATCCTGTTATCTCTTCTTGGGCATTGGAACTGTCTGCCAATACAAGCAGTTTATCTTGGTGCCTATAACGAGGAGGAAGCAGCAGCAAGAGCATACGATCTAGCGGCAATAAAGTACTGGGGACCTACCACTTTCACAAATTTCCCGGTATTTCCAGGAAACTTATCCGACTCCCATTAAAATTTGAATGGAAGGAAAACCTTGTGTGTGCCTGCCTGTGTTCTTTGGAAAAAGCCATCCAAATAAAGAAGCATCTATCAATCACGACGACTAAAGATGAATGGCAATTGGGTGGCTTATTGTATTCTTTTTTAATGTTATCTGCACTGCAAATTACAATGACTTTTTTGAGAATGAAAGAAAAGGCTTTGATTGTTTTAATTAGTTTAATCTCAAGCCAACAAGTACCCAAGATTTCACCATTTTGAGCAATGAATTAGGTACAAGCAATTAGGATTATTACGGGACAATGAATCCAATTATTATGAATGTTCTAGAACTAATACTTGTCATACACAGTGTGTGTATGTTCAGCAAAATTGCCAATCAGAAGCAGATTAATTTGCTCATTGTTACTGATCAATTGAGTACATTATCAGATATCCAACTATGAGAAAGAGATTCAAATAATGCAGAACGTAACAAAAGAAGAGTATCTAGCTTCAATAAGACGGTACTTGATCAAATTTTTGCTCACATACCTTTTATTTAGTGGTTTGAATTTCCTTCTGAAAACTAATCCATAACTTCATGATAATCTGCTTTGACAACAGGAAGAGCAATGGTTTCTCAAGAGGTGTCTCCAAGTATCGAGGAGTTGCAAGGTAAATATACGCAACACAACACGATTTTGTTTGGAAATATATCATTAAGAAAGAAAGTAGTACAAATTATTTGGAAAACTTGATCCAGGCATCATCATAATGGAAGCTGGGAAGCAAGGATTGGAAGGGATTTCGGAAACAGATACCTCTACCTCGGCACCTACAGTAAGGCTTGTACACGTCACTTCTTAAAGTATAATTGACATCTCGGGGGGAAAGACCTTACCCTCCATTTGTTCCAGGCACCCAAGAGGAGGCTGCCCGTGCCTACGACATTGCAGCAATAGAATATCGTGGGATTCATGCTGTGACCAACTTCGACTTGAGCACATATATCAGATGGCTAAGGCCAGGAGGGGACGACGCTTTGAGTAGCTCCCAAAAGCATCATTCCAATGGTGTACACCAATTGGTGCAGCCTTCCATCATCCTTTGGGATGGTGAGGCTGAGCCACTCCTGCACCACAACTACATGGAAGACATGAACTCAGAATGTAAGCAAGAATTTACGTCCCACCAAATGTTTGGCAGTGGTTCATGCAACAGATCCTCTCCCACCGCACTAAGCCTCTTACTAAGGTCCTCGATGTTCAAGGAGCTTAAAGAGAAGAACTCAAATGCATGCAATGAGATGGATAGATATGAACCTGAGGATAAGCGACGACAGCTGATATCTGGTGATGATTGCTGTGAGATCTATTACCATGGAATTGCAAATGCACCATCTATTTTCTCTCCGAATGAAAACAAGGCAAGTGTTGAGCAACAAGAGGGTGCTGCCATCCATGAACACATAGAGCAGTCCTTTTGGAATTGCCTGGATTCAGTAGTTAATGACACAGCTGCCTGGATTCAGTAGTTAATGACACGGCAACAGATTGTCTGGACCATCCTTGAATATAAGGAATGTCATCATGGTGTCCTTGGCATCTGTACTTGAGACATCTACAAAGCAGAAGGGCTCAAAGAACCCTAGCTTGCAACTCTCAACCAACCTCCAATTTGGAATACTATAGAAAACCCTAACCGCCCAAATAGCTTTTCTTAGCTATATTAATTTTATGGGATGACCCCTTCAGCTACCTTTTTACTTTTTCCTCCAAATAAAAGTAGTATAGATGAGCATAATGAGAAGAATATAGATGAAAAGAGGAAGAATGACAGTTCAAAAGCAATACATATATATATATATATATATATATATATATATATATAAGGAGGACCAATGACAGCTGATATATGTCTCATGACCTGCCCTGCCCCTCCTCGCTTCCCCCCTCTCCCAAGTTGGTCTTCTTTTTAGTATTTGTATCTTTTTTGGGGGGTAGAAGGTAGTAGTAGTACTTTTGAAGTTGCAGAATGACTTCATATTGCTTATTGTGTCCCATGATTCATTCTGGAATTACTATATGAAACATGAAAAATAGAAGTTTTTATATAAATGCCACAATATGTTTCATGTATAATATGTAGGCCCGCTTTCGTATCTCTATATACAGTGACCAAGAAATCATCCAATGGTCACCATGCAAAATAATGATCATCATCATCATCAACGTTGTACTTGTTCTAGTTGTTGTTTCTTTTCCCTTCCAGCCTTATAGAACAGCAGAAGTAAAATCCCTTTTGTCTCTCTATTTATTAACTTTAGGTCCCATTCTAGGCAAAGTTCACTGTTTCTCCCAAAAAAGATAAGCCATACAATATGTGACAGATCATTAAGATCAGAAAATATTGTCCCAGCCTTTCTTTTGAAAAATAAAAATAGAACAACCAGTTCATGTGTTCTCCTGGAAAAACATAATCAATATGCTCATCTTTACTTGGGATAAGCTTTACGTATCCTATAGCGCTAGCTTTCTGCAAAAGCATGCATCCACCATTGGTATATGCCTTCCAAATCCCTTCTGACAGCTTAAGGTTATCTTACACTATTCTTAATTCTTTTACAATCATTCAACAAATATCAACCAACTTCTCCTTAAAGGGTGTCCTGAAATTCTGCTATACATTCTCTTCATGTGAGTATATTCAAGATGATTTCATTCTTCACTAACACATATACCCTTACTGTACTATGCATATCATCTCTAAAATTTCCAACATCTCACCTCAGCATTTCTATAATTATTTCTCATCATACATGCCCAGATGCTAAGTAGAAAAACAATCATAACAAGGTATATCCATGCTGTCAAATTTGTGTCAAATAATATTTTTACTTATAGACTGCTATTATTTCATTCAAAAATCACTTTTCAGTTCAAATTTGCACCTTAACATATGAAACCTGCCAATAAAATCTCATATGGCCTCAAGCAATTTTATACATATATAAAAAGATGGATGGATATAGATGTAGATGCTTCAAACTTCTCCGAAAGAAACCCAAAATCAAAATAGGGTTAAACAATTGATTCAATTAATATCAGTTACTATTCCTCACGAGTCAAAAGTCCTTACCAAGTTCATAATGAAGAGTTCTGTCAAACAGGAAAAGAAAGAAAGAAACAATAGAATTATTATCCCATCCAAGTCTTCCAGAAATAGAAATATAAAATAACTAAACAGAATAGTAAAATGGAGCAACATCAAAGCCTTAAGAAATCTATCAAGCATGACTAAGAAAGGAAAAAAAAAAAAAAAGAACGAAAGAAATTGGGCATAAATATTCCATCTGAGTGGTCCAACTTCTTACATGTGAAATGAGCCCATCAACATTGAAATCATTTAATACATCAGTAAAACAGAATAAGATCAAATATTTCACAAGAAATAAAAGATTCATCAAGCATGGAAAGGAATGCTACAAAGAGATAAAGAAACTGCAATGAAATAATTCTGGTTAGGCAGTCAAACACAGAAATCACCAAATACATCAGTAAAACAGCACAGATATTTCATAAGAAACAAGAAATCTATTGAGCATGGAAAAGAAGTAAAAAATGGCAATACAAAATCCCATGCAAGGCCTCCATCATGGTGAATTTCAGTTTAGTAGAATGATATAAGATCAAATCTTTCATAAGAGAAAAGAGAGGTCTCAGCAAGAATATCAAAAAGTAGCAACTATGAGAGCACCCATCAATGTGAGAATGCGGTTCAATCCAATGGTTGAGAACCTTCAATGATCATCGAAAAATCAATAGGAGCAGTTGGCGAGGCTAAGATCTTGGCTGGGCTAAAATCACCAGCAAAATTTCCCATCTAGCCGTAGAAGTTCACATGAAAATTTCCAAAAAGGTGTTGTGTGGGATCTCTCTGAATACTCAGCAAGAATATAAAAAATAGGAACTATGAGAGCATCAATCAATGTGAGAAAGTGGCCCAATCCAATAGTTGAGAACCTCCAATGATCATTGAAGGAGCAGTCGCTGAGGCTAAGATCATGGCTGGTTTAAAATCACCAGCAAAATTTCACATCTCGTCGTAGAAGTACACATGAAAATTTCCAAAAAGAGCGTTGTGTGGGATCTCTCTGAATACTTAGATCACAAGCATTTTCTTCATGAAAATCACATACATCACAACAGATCTATCATGCAACAACACAAGAAAGTTAACACAATCATATCAAGATATTACAACCACAAAAAAAGGGAAAATTTTCTATCGTCAAAAACCAGCAACAGAACTAAAGTTTACCTGCCCATCAGGAAGGGTAGAGACATTGACGATTCTTGTTCGTTGCTTCCTCTTGTTGCAGACTTCATCTCATCAAGACATGAAAGAATAAATAACAAGAGGCAACAAAAAGGTGAGGTACCATCATGATTCAGATTGAAAAACTCTGCACCAAAATCTACTACTTTCAAAATTACTGTGTGTGTGTGTGTGTGTGTGTGTGTGTGTGAGAGAGAGAGAGAGAGAGAGAGAGAGGGAAGGGCACATTTTCACCAAAAATTTTCCTTCCATTTGTTTCACTATCTCTGCGTGCTCTACTTGTTGGATTTACAGAGCTAGCTCCTTCCGATCAAGATAACCCTACTTGGTTAAAAATTTCTTTCATATTTGTTGAAGATGCCAAAACTGCAGTATATTCCTCAAAGCAGACTGGAAATCACAATGGACATAATATGAAAACAAAACCAAAAAAAAAAAAAAGAAGCCAAGAACAGGTAGATGACCTAAACCCGCATTGCTTCGATATCATCTCCTTCTTCACCATATATATACATAATGGCAATCCCCCACTCAGTTACCATAAGAGTACAAATCAAGAAATAGAAGTAAAAGAACCAAGTTTGCTTTCAGAACCAAGAAGTAAACCAGCACTATGCTTCAAGATCCTCTCTTCATTCACCAAAAAAAAAAAAAAAAGAAACCAAGAACAGGTAGATGACCTAAACCCGCATTGCTTCGATATCATATCCTTCTTCACCATATATATACATAATGGCAATCTCCCACTCAGTTACCATAAGAGTACAAATCAAGAAATAGAAGTAAAAGAACCAAGTTTGCTTTAAGGAACCAAGAAGTAAACCAGCACTATGCTTCAAGATCCTCTCTTCCTTCACCATCTACTAGTCCAAAGGAACAGCACCGCACCTGTTGAGTTAGGAATACAAATCAACAAATATCAGTTGAATAAAGAATAAAAACCCTCCGTAGATCATAAGGACTAAAGAATTGACTCTATTAACAAAAATCAGTTAATAGTTCTGGCAGGTTAGAAGCCAATACCAAGTTCAGTTATGAAAAGTTCTACCTCTCAGGAAAGAAAGAAAAAATAATTCCCTTCAAGCATTTGAATATTAAAATCACTAAACATATAACACAATTGTGAATCCTTAAAGAAAAGAAGAAATCTATTGAACGTGGAAAGGAAGAAAGAAAGGAGAGGGAAAGCCTGCACTAGTACAATCCTATCCAACTATTGCAGTGTTGAAATCACTGAATAAATCAGTAAAATAGCAAAAGACAACGCTTTCACTATAAATGAGAAATCTATTAAGCATATAAAAGAAAGAAATCATGATACAATAATTCCATTGGAGCCTCCAGACAATAAAATCAATGGATATGTTAGTAAAATAGTACAAGATAAAACATTTACATGGAAGACCTATCAAGCACAAAGAACAAAGAAGGGAGGAGACAAGGAAACCAGAATAGTGCAATCCAAGCATTCCAACATCTTGTGCACAAATAAGTCCAAAATTGAAATCACTGAATACATCAATAAAACAGAACAAGAACAAGTCTTTCAGAAGACTTAAGAAAAAACCATCAAGCACGGAAAAGTAAGATAGAAAGAGAGAAAGAAACTGCAATGCAATAATTTTACTCAGGCATTCCCACATTGAAATCAGCAAATACATCAGTAAAACAACACAAAAATATCTTACAAGAAATAGGAAACCTCTCAAGCACGGAAAAGAAATTGCAATAAGACAATTCCATGCCCGTCTTCAGGCGGTGCGAATTACTGAGTACAATAACACAAGTTTGAATCTTTCAAAAGACAGAAGAAAGTCAGGTTTCTGTCTTTCTTCGCTAGGCACAGGCATAAGAACTACAGGATTGCCCACCATTGTGAATCAAGAACCTCTTACACTCAAAGGGGGAGCAGTAGGAGCATTCGGTAAGGCCAAGCTTGATTGGGCCAAAGCCATCAGCAAAATTTCACATCTAGCAGTAAAGTTCACATCATACCAAAACAACTGCTAATGTGAGATGTCTAACGATTCTTTACATCACAAGTAATATTTCCATGACAATCAACAAGAAGGATCATACAGAAAGATCCATCACAAAACAACACAAGAAAATTATAACAACCATATCAAAACATTACAACTAAGAAAAGAAAGGGATAATTTTCTATATCGAAAAGAACAGTAATACTGCATTCACAGAAATATGTTTGTACATTGCTTACTGTAGTTGCAGGTCAAGACATAAAAGAATGAATATAGAGTAAGAGGAACTGAAAAAATGAGGTATTATCAGAAGATGTTTTAAAACCAAGTCCAATGACATCAAAAGTACCATCTCTTTTCTTTTCTTTTTTTAAATTAAAAAAGATCAAAACAGGCTGCATTTTCTTCAAAACAGTGTAATTTTCACCAGAAATCTTCCTTCTATAAATTTCAGCATCTCTGCATGCTGCAATTGTTGGGTTTTCAGAGGTCCTTCTGACAGAGATAACCTACTTGTTCGTAAATCTTCTCCACATTTGGTTAAAAGATACCAACTGAACATCATATTCCAACAAGCAGAGCGGAAATTACAATTGAAATTTGATGAGGGGAAAAAATGAACATGCTTCAAGGTACCATGTCACAGAGCAGCACTGCTTCAAGATTCTGTCTTTCTTCACCATCTACTCATTTAAAGGCACCAGCAATGAGCCCATTACATCATGATAACCTCCATTCAGTTACCATCAAGAAGACAAATGAAGAAATAGAAATAGTAAACCAAGAATCAGAACCCTCCAACAGTCAGTCAAAACAATAGCTCGAACAAATATCTGACAATAAAAATTTTGATGAAATTGAAACGAAAATAGTAAAAATAAAAATAATAAAGTACAAAGAGGGACCAAATATGATTCAAGGTACCATGAACCAAATACATTCCTCATAAGTCATGAGCCATTACCAAGTTCAATTCTTATAAGTTCTATCAATCAAGAAAGAAAGGAACCGCAAAACAGTTATCTTGTTCAAGCATTCTAACATCAAAATTGCTAAGCACAGCAGTAAAATAGCACAACATCAAATTCTTTAAAAGAAAGATAAAATCTATCAAACATGGTAAAGAAACAAAAAAGAGGAACTCCACTAGAACAATTCTGCTCAACCGGACTAATTCTGAGATCACCAAATAGATCAATAAAATAGCTAAATACTGAATATTTTACAATAAATAAGAAATATATTGAACACGCAAAAGAAAGAAATCGTGATATAGTAATTCCACTCAAGCCTCCCAAAATTAAAATCACAGAAAATATTAGTAAAAAAGAAAAGATCAAATCTTTACAAGAAATATGAGATCTACCACGCGCAGAGAAAAAGAAAGAAGGAAAGAAACCAGAATATAAAATATCCATATAAGTGTTCAAGCTTTCGTATGTGTGGAGTAAGCCCTCCAACATTGGATAACTGAACACATCTGTGGGACAGAACAAGGTCAAATCTTTTATGAGAAATCATAATTTCATCAAGCACAGAAAAGAACTGCAGTGCGATAATTCTTCTCAAGCATTGCAACACTGAAGTCACCAAATTCACCAACCATCCAAAAAAAAAAAAGGAAAGAAGTAAAGAAGTTGCGATATAAAAATTCCATGCAGGTCTTCCAGCATCGTGATCAGTAAACAATATAAGACCGAGTGTTTCACCAGAAAAAAAGAAAGAGAGGTGTCAGGAAGGATATCAAAGAGTACGAATCAAGAAATAGTACGAATCAAGAAATAGGAGAAGTAAAGCAAGAATCAAAACCCTCCAACAGTTGCTCAAAACCCTATCTTGATCAAAAATCCGTAGATAAAAATTCGAATGGAATTGAGACGCAAATAGTAATAACAAAGGAAAAGGAGGAACCAAATAGGTTCAAGGCACCGTGATCTAAAGCATCACCGCAGCAGATCTACTTTCTTCACCATCTACTTAGCGTTGAAGGATATCAACAACTGCACCCGTTAAATCAAGAATACTGATCAACGAAAAGAAAAAGCAAACCAATAATCAGAGACCTCCAAGAGTCGGTAAAAATCCAGACAGAAACAAGAATCCGATATTTTCAACAACGAATGCGGAGAAAGAAGAGAAACAGGAGTTCCTCTGGCATTTGATCGAAACACTAACTAGACGAGGAAACAGATAAAGTGGAAGAAAGAAAAGAAAAAGAAAGGAGAGCAAAGCGCAAGCACGAGAGTGGCGGAGAGATGGAGTACCAGAACTCTCGATCGAAACCCTAGTTCGGCGAGCGAGTCTCCCTCGCTCCCTCTCTCTCTTTCTCTTCTCCTGTCCTCTCGCTGATAAGCGATATGAGACGATGGCACGGGTTCGAACAAAGTTATAGAAGGCGGATGGCGGTGGGTCCTCTCTGGCGTTGCGTGTCATGCCAGCTGGCAAGCCAGATACGCGCTTTAGTAAACACGCGCAGAGTTAGGATTTCGCGCTGGTCTACCTAGGCGTGGTTCAGGCAATAATGTCTCGAGTTTGGATTACATTGGGCGCTATGGACCGTCAATTTTAGCCGATAAAAAAAAAAAGCGCCCCTCCATTTATATAGTGGCGCTGTGAAACGCACGTGGATTTCAGATCCCTGACCGCATAAAAAAAAAAAACATGTGTACGACGCGCATGGACGGATCGGAAGCTGGAATTGAAACTATGATGGCTAGCGTGGCAAATTGGTAATTCGTCCCTGGAGAAATTCTTTGTGCACGGCGGGCGGTGCACAACCGCGCCCACCGCCTGGATGGTTGGCTCATATATGGGATCCAAAAAAAAAAAAAATTTACGTATCACCCATACGTGTGTCAATCATCACGATCAGTACGTACGTTCTGTACCACCCGCATAAAGAATTTCTCTTCGTCCCTGAGACAAGAAAACTGAGGAAGGGACATGGGATGGGCTGGGTAGACAAAAGTGGCCGTGTTGGGCCAATTGGTTCCTAAGCTTCTCCAACGCCTTTCATCCTTCACTTCTCATCTTCTCTCTTCCCTAGCTCCCCCCCACCCCGCCCCCAGTTTTTGCCTCTTTTTCTACTCTCTGCCCAACAAAGACGAAAGAAGATTATATCTGGTCTTTTTTTTTTTTTTTTCTTTTTTTGCCTCTATTTCCTTTTCTCCTTTCTGTCTGACAAAGATAAAAAAAAGATGAAGTTGAATATAACAAGTCGGATTGAAGACACATCTCACGTAAGTTTCAGTATTGGGCACGTAATAACTAAATTGTATCCTTTTTCATCGGATAGATGGAAGAGGCTTCCAGCCCCCATTTACTCCATTGAAATAGTAAATTTAGGTTTTGGTTGGGAGAGAAGAACAGGAGAAAGAGAAAAGAATAAAAGAGAAAGTCAATAGTTTTTCTTAGTTGGGAGTTTTTTTTATAAAAAAAATAATAATAATAAAGAGAATATAAATCTCCTCAAATTTATAATTTTTTTTCTTACAAATCAAGTAGATTAAGAGATAAAAAAATTATGAGTTAATGAATCTTTTATACTTTTCTATTTTACTCTTTTAATAATAAAAAATAAAATTAATATTATATTTTAATCTTAAAATTTACTTCAGCCTCTCATCCGATTGAGACTCCTATGGATGGAAAAAATTAACGAAAACAAAAGAAAAGATGGAAAAAAATTAAGAGATAAAATCTTTTCTTGATTCTTTTCTTGAGTTTATTGAGTTTCTTTCAAAAATATAATAGTAAAAGAAGATTGTAATATTTTTTTTTCTTTCTTCTTTACTTTCAACCAAGAACTAAAGAAATTATTTTTTTCTTGTATTTGATTGTACCATGATGATCTTACATGACAGTGATTTTAAATCATCCCCAACCCAGTAATAGGATAGTCATCCTCAAGGTCGAGAATTCAAGATCAAACTGTCTTGGGGTGATCTTGGATTGAAATATAAAGATAAAAATATCTATCAGTCTAGTAAAAAATTGATATATCAATATATCATTAATATATTATATCAATATTGTATATATAATATTATATTATATTTAATATTATATATTATATTTATGATATATATTACATGATAATATATTATTAATCATATTATTATCATATTCTGATTGAATGATAATTTTAAATTAGAGTAAAAATATCTTATTACACTTTATATTTATATAATAAAATATTTAATATATTACTTCAATTTACTTTATTTTTTTAATCAAAATAAATATTCATATTAATAAATAATATATCATAAATATAAATAAAATATTAATTATATAATAACAATTAATATATTTTTATAGGATTAATAATTTATAGGACTAATAAATATATTTTTATAGGATATATTAATTATTAATATATTAATAAATATAGTAATATTTTATTTATAATATATTATATATGATTAATAAAATTATTTGTATGAAAAATATTGTGAATAGTTTTAGTATTGTATAATCAGTGATCTTAAATTTTTATAGAATACCAAACAAGTTATTCGTGGACTATAGTTTTGGTATTTACTATAGCCGACCAAATGTCATGATCTTTGACCACCAATGATCAAATTACTATAGAATTTGGATCACCGGTCATCTCATTTGGCTCACCAAACACTACCTAAAGAATTGTTTTTGGATAGGTTTTTGATTGTTGACCAAGTAACCTGTCTTCACTTGTGTATGAGGGGTTAGATATATGTGCAAGAGGTTTGATTGTTTACATAGATGCTCGTAAATAAGTTCATGCATACCATTAGAACAGCAAACTATGTTGCAGGATGCTGCACATGGTACATGCAGAGAGCGGATTAGGAAACAACATCCCTTTGCCCCGCTCCATTTGAGTTATGCATGCAAGCCAAACAATTCTTAGATACATTAGATTTCAATACGTTAGGTTTCAATCCATGCTAACGTAGACAATATCCATAGCATGTTACTGATTGCAACATGTTGCAACTTGAATAAATACCCATGCCACAAGTTTAATTTCAATGCTTCACAAAATAATGCAATTCCTGTTCACCTAAAAACCACTAGAATGGTGACAGAATTTATTACGCAATTGATTCCCATCTGTACCCTGGATGGGGGCATGATGCTCCCATTCTTGAATGACCAAGAGCTTTTGCTTGCATTGTATCACATGAACTGACAACACAAAAGACTACGCCAGATCCTTTCTTTCACGTTTTCTTGGTTCTTTGCATCTCTGTCCCTAATCCCTCGAGGGTCATCCTCCACTTGCCGCCTTTTGGTTTTGAAAAAATCCAACGGCAAACTCCATTTGTTCTGGTACAACTGCTAGCTGTCCTATATTTCTTTCAACAGGCCTCCTTCAGAAAGTTGTTTAATGAAACCAAGAAATAACCCCTAATTAAAGGGACTATTGATCATGGAAGGCTGGCAAGTGCTCCCTCGAAACACAACAGGCCCGTATCTATAGCAACATAAACGGGTTAACATAGGGTCCGCCATCAGCCATTTTGTGAACTTGGTTGGCAATACTTCAGCCTCTCTAATTAAACACAATCTTAACGAGGGATGGCATTGATCTAGCCTGGTTGCTGGTTGCCCTCGTTGTCACACAGCACCAACAGTCGCCAATGATAACCTCTTCCAGAGGGAGAAGACTGAGGCATCAATAGAAGATCTAGACCCTTCAAAAGGCGACAGTTAAATGAACTAATCTTGTCTTCTCTTTAATGCAGATAGCAAAATACTCAAAATTTCAATCAACCTCCAATAAGCAAATAAACTTGGCTTCTGCTACCAGAACACTTTATTGTAAAGCTCACAACCCAAGATTCTCAAGCTTACAAAGAGGGTTTTGTAACCCACGAAAGTGCTAACTTCTACAAAGTTCAATTAGCTGATATCACATAGATCTAAGATCCGCATCACAAACTTGTAATTGCAGGCTCACTGTTTGTCCACAAGCTATGGATATAAATGACGGGAAGTTCACAAAAAAGTCATTTCTAAAATCCATATGAATGATACATTGAAGTCCAGCTGTCTTGTTTCTTTATGAACAACATTTACATCAGCACTTGATGGAAGTGGTCCTGCAAAAGATTACATTCCAAAGACAGGTATGAGACAATAAATTGGGAGGCAATATATACAGGCATCCCATAAAAACCAAACAAACATCAAGTTGAAGAAAATTATGATTGTTTTATAAAGTACTTGGACATCATAAGGAGTCATCCCCGGAATCATCAGTCCATCGGGAAGTTTCCTAGATGAAAAATAAGCATAAAAACTTAGAATATTATGACAAAAAAGTTGGTCCTAACCTGGACAAGCCCTTCTTGTTGTCCAAAGGATCAATCTCATTCTGCAAGATTGCTTCAGTCTTGCTCTTGTCAAAATTTCCAGATTCTATCACTGCTGTTATATGCTGCAGGCCCTGAAAAGAAAGCAAAGAAAAAAAAAAATGAAAATCTCACAAGAGAAACCAAGTTTCATATTATTTTCAGTAGTTATGGAACACTAAAATAACAACAAACTAAAGCATGTGATGCCTGTCAACAAGATCCTCTTATTTGGTGTATAATGTTAAATATCATGGTAGTCAAAAGATCCACCTAATTGATAATGATATAAAAATGCATTCGGTGGCACTGGAACTTATCAAAGTTGATAGATGCTATCAAGTTGGATACATATAAACCAGGGAAAAGTGTGTCGTCCAGCAGATCAAAATTGATTTAGTCCTGGCAAATACAATTGGCTATAAGCAGCTAAGAAAAAGAGAACCTTCAAACTTCCTGCATTGAAACCACGCCTGTTTGCACCCTTAAGGCCATCCTGCAGTATATGATGGAGAAAGTGTTAGCCAGGCCAACCAGCAAATTTAGCTAAAAACCAAAAGCAATGCCATAAACCTGCAACCAAAAAAAGGCAAGCAAACCAGAAGACTTAAATGAAATCCAATTTGCCATAGTCTCTGATGTAAAGAGAATATATGAGAACGAAATAGGAATTCCACGATTAGCCTATTAAGCTGCTATTCTGATAAAGTACATGTATTTCTTTCACTTCAACAAAGAGATAACATGGATCGAGATTATAATTATTGATCAACAACAAAAAGAAATGGAGCATCAGGAACAAGTAACTGACTCCAATAAATGAGCTGCACTGGCAGAGCTTATCTAGCACTTTTTTCTTGTATTACACATAGGTAATAAGCTAGTAATATAAACAGTTCTGCAGCCACAATTCCATAGAGCTATAAATGCTGTCCTCGAATAACTTAAAGAAAAGTAGGAATTGAGACGACCACAGATCTGGCAAGACAATCGATAGGAGGGATTCTCTGGTCAAAACAGACAATCTTGCTCATTTAATCATGCATCCATTACACAAATTAACATTGTCATGGTAAACTATTATGTTTTGCATCAACTGAAAGACATGAAAACAACCATGAGCTGATCTCATCTACCACAGAAAGGCAAGCCAATGTGCCATTGGAATCACTTTGACCAAATACTTCTACAAATCCTCCAGTAAGAAATGGGAAAAATCCTTAGGAATTACTAAATCTTTGCTCCAGTGATATTACAAAGCATGTACTGGACTTCATTTGATTTGTACATCTAAGGATATAATACACTAAAGAAGGACAAAGAATCATGTACACAAATGGATGACCAAAAAATTTGCTTCGCTACCAAAATGAAGGACTGCTGGGTGAATTTCATCGACAACTCCAAAATTGAAGTACTGGTTGGAAAAATATGGTCAAACACTATTAAGCTTTTACCATGTTGAAATATCAGGGAACTTCCTAGAATAGACCGAAGGAAATGGCAGATTGACACAATAACCAATTAAGAAATTCAATAGATCATTTGACTTTAGCACTGATCACATATAAACTTAATGTTGATATTCAAGAAAAGGCACAGCGTTGTATGTTTTTAACGTATGATCACATGAAACGAGTATAGGCTTGAATTTGATTGGAAGTAGGTAGCAATAAAAATGAAAGTGTGGTTCTCGTAAAATGGCAGAGATAAATGGTCTGATCACTTTAATGATCTTCAGTTTGACATTCAGAAGTATGAAGGGCTAGACTAAGCCATCCACAATAAAGTGGAAAAGATCTTTCAGGTGTCATGCGATCAGCCCATGCCTTTGGGAAAGATCATAGAGAAATACTAAGCATACAATATGACTTTGCTCAAGATGAGAATTCAGGGACCAAACTATAAAGAATAAGGTAAGAAATGGGTCCTTCCACCAATTAAGATAAAGCAATTGAGAACTAGTTGAGATGATACATGTCAAATGAAGATCTTGGGATTAGGAAAAGAGATTAAGATCTACCACATTGATGGAAGCCATAAGAAAAGATCCAGAAAGTTGTAATTACAAAATAAATAGAACAAGCGTGATCGGTGGAATCACCAAGCCTATGATAAGTAAAAGAGAATAAGTCTGATAGTTCCAGTAATGGTAAAAGTAATATATACCAAACAAAAAAGTTATTTTTCCATATACATTAGAGGTATCATTTTGGACCTACGTGCATGGTTGTGTTATCCACATCAAATTCCAATCTGGTGGCATCTTCCTCTTTTATAAATATAAATGTGTATGCATATATTTAAATGTGCCCTGCATGTGAGAAAATGCAACAGACTACATCTTTCCCATCATAAAGGCAATCAAAGGTTGATGTAACAGCCTCACTATAGATTCATAATTCTCAAACTGGCGGTTCTTTCAACTATCAGAAACTCATCACTCAATATCTTTGCGGTTAATTCTGCATGCTCATCATCATCACAGAAAAGGTACAATTAAAGAAAGCTAGGCTATCCCCCTTGTAAATTCTCTTGATGCAATTCAGCTCGAAGAACTTTTGATAATTGGCAAAGAAACATCAGAATTCAAAGAGTAAAAGATGACATATAGGCAGGGCATAAACCACAACTTTGACAGGTGCACTGGAATAGCAACTGCAACAATAAAAGGACCGGTACCCATGGAGGAATCAAATATCATGCCTGCATGCACATGTGAATGTGTCACAGCTGTGCATCTTCAAGGTGGTCAAGCATCCAATATGGCCTCATGGACAAGTATTATGTTGAACCGTACTCTTACGCAACCCCTAACCATGTCCAAGGGCAAAGGCATATTTTTAACAAATTGAATTGAACACCAAGCTCCTCACTGATGGACCAAAGACCTGCACACTCTTGGATTCTACTTGCATCTTAGGCAAGGTCTGACGCAATGCAGTATAGGAAAGTATCGGTCATGTATCAGCATGGTACATATGCAATGCACCCCTTAACTACTCATGGTCAACTGATACTAGGTGGTATGTGCCCATTTGGCACAACAATGCAAGGCAATGATACATGGCATTTTTTCATACCTTGGTCCTAGGTATAATCTACCTTATGTGCAGTTGTAAAGAAAATAACATTCCTTTTAGAAAAAGGAGACTGAGGTATCAATGAAGGCATCAGAAAAATGGGATAAAAGGTAGTGAAGGAGAAAGCAAGCATTAAAAATAGCATGGAGAGTGTCATAAACAATAAAAAGTGCTCACCTCATTTTTTTCCATCTAAAAATTTGCAAAACAATCAATACTTAAATATATGTTGATTGTAAAATATCTAACAACAGATATCCTTAGAACTCAAACTCTGCACGAGGTTTGCCATACCAGTGCATACAGTTCCATATCGAGCAATGCTGTACCATACTGTAATTGAACCAATGCTTAGTAGAAGAAAAAGGGGGGGGGTACCGAGTGTTGATATGCCACCCTGACCCATACCAACCCTGCATCAACATGGTACCGATACGGATGCCAAGCCAGTATCTGTGTGTGTGCATGTGTGTCGATATTTGCATATATAATATCTGTACATTGCGCTGCAAATTTATTTTTGTTTGAATGTACGATGTACATAAGTATGCATTTGTGTGTGTGTGTGTGCACATACACATATACATGTAGATATTCACATAGATATGTATATAAATCATACTTTATATACATGTAGATATTTTATATAATATGTAAGTATGTGTTTGTGTGTGTGTGTGTGCACGTACACATATACATGTAGATACTCACATAGATATGTATATAAAAACATTAGACTGGTGCTTTGGTTCTTCCAAACTGCAGACGAAAAAAGCTTATGGAACCAAAACTTCCAATAGATACCTAATGTTTCCTAATCGAGGCTTCTAGCTAGCAATAACAGGCTCAGATCTTCATTCTAAAGAAGAGTCTGCAATTATCAGTCAGAAATATAGGGGGCCATAAGCATATCAACAAAGAGGCCACAAATAAACATAGAGGCTACCAGAGAAATGAGGAAGTTAAATTATTATAGAGGTTAAAGTTTCAAAACCTGCAACTTTATCTCTAACCATCTAGAACTGCAAAGGATAAATTACAGTGCAGAACTGATTACCACTGAATATATTAACATTATCTAGATATTTATAAGTATTATTACTTGTCATGATTATTTTGTGCCAAATACAGTATCTGATGTGCCTGAATTGTGCTAGAACACAATCAATTCTCAAGGCTCAAACTACAGAGATGCAGAAACAAATACCTGACAACTTCAAAGCAAGTTTGACGTTCAGTCTTTAATGAGTACTTTATATATCCTTGGCATCCATTGCCTTGATCAATAAATAAATAAACAAATGTGGATAACAAGGTTTAAAAACTGATAGCAGAGGGTGCGCTGGTTTTTTTTTTGAAAAATCAGTACACTACCAATGCATGGTACAGTACCAGTTACCAACACACGATACAGGACTGCATCCCTTACAGACATGCTCTGTACAGGTGTCAGTTTTCTGCTGGAACATTACATTACTGCATGTACCATTCCATTCTGGCAGTTTTTAAAACCTTGGTGCACAAATAATAAAGAATGTTAAAATAAAAGAAATATCTATGTTAAAGAGCACCAAATTCCTCAATTGGATTGCTTGACAAAGAAGGATCCATAACCCAAATAGTTGGGACAAGGACAAGGATTAAGCATTTTGTTAATGTTATGCTAAAAAACACCAAACCATTGCAAAATTTTAATACATATGCTACAGCAGAAACATCCGATTGCAGAATGAAAAAAACTGAAATAAAAACAAAAATCATGAAATATTAGCATATAAACAATGAGTATTACCTGCAGAAATTCGGGCATCTTTCCACCCTTCCCCTCAGCATATCGCACAAGGTACATAACACCAGCACAAGCAAAATTCTGCAGTCACAATGTTGCCAGTGGAATTAGAGGAACAGCAACCAAAAGAAAGTTGAATTGAGCAACTGTAATTAATATATTATAGATAATGGAAATGAAAGCAGCTACCATGGTCATCATGGTTTATGATGTGGTTAATAGGTTACATGCAGGAACAATATCAAATGTGAGCAGTTTAGCATTTTAAGAAAATTAAAGTTGCCAGAGTAGAGAGGCTGAAGCATTACAATCAGACTGGGCAGTGCATTATCACAAACAGAAACAAAGAAACACCCCATCTCTCCAAGTTCAGTAAAGAAGAGATTAAAACTTAGTCCAGGAATATCTCTTATGCCATTCCTGGGAGAATAAGGCGTTGACATGGATTTTTGTTTATCATTTAATGTGATTGTCATCCTTCAACTATCAATGATCTGCATAGTTGCCTGTTTCAAGAAGCTTTCCCCTGTCTTGCTGAATGTAGGTCATGATTGTTCAAAAAAACAGGTCCAGCTACCTGACTGCAGGTACATTGTGGGTACAAAGAGCCTCTAGAACCACTAACAATAATTCGCAAATCTAGAACCTCTAAATCTTCGTTCAGACTTGGAAAATTAGCTTTAGCACAGATGCTTTTTCGCTTAACCTCTAGATAGCATCAGCACTGGAGATATCTAACAGTTAATATTCCTCTAAAACTCATCCAGTATCATAAACCAAATTAAGAATAATGGACATTAGTATGAAGAAGCTACACGATACAGTCATGGTAAATGTCACCAACCCTTGAGGTGATCAGCTTAATAGACAGCTGCATGCACGAAATGGACACTTGTGACCACATGTTCATTGAATTGTGTCATACATAACACACAACAAGTGCAAATCCCTGAGCTTTCAGATTAGAAGTTGATCATCAATTACTGCTAAGCATTGGAAATTCTGACATGAAGTGACAAGATGCAGTGGCCATTTCATCCCTCAGTGAAAATATTATCACAAGGAGTATGTCTGCGATGAATTAGCCAAAAAATTATTCCTGCATTCATATCCCTAGCTTATTCCTGTCAACTTCTAATATTCTCAAAAAAATAGAAAATCTTAAATTCCCATGCTACATTCAGATTATCTCATAATCTCATTTAAAAAGATTACAAAGACAAAGGCACACCTGCTTGTCCTCAATCGCATTCATCTTCTCATCCTGCAAAAAGGAAACATAATCAACATGAATCATAAAATGAACTTCACAACATGTGAAAAAATGTTAAGCACAGCATGACTTTGACAGAGATGATTACCAGACCCCAAACCAATCGTTGGAGGTTGTCTAACTCAAAACCAATATTCTCGAGTCTGCCACAAGCATCAGTAACCTGTTTGGTAAGACATAAAGGGCTTGAGAAGCTATGAAAAAGCATGCATTTACAAAACCAAAAGCAACAAGTGGCAACTTTCTTGTGCGCTTCTGTTTCAACAGTGGCCAACAATTCATATGAGTTCAGATGCAAAAGCAAACATTTATACTAAAAGGTAGTATCAAAATGCTAAAAAACCCCTGGAACATTGAATCATCAGAAGGCACCTTATTGGGGCTATGCTTCATATTCAAGAATCACATATGCTAATTTGATAGACAAACACAAATGTCAGCTAGCGTACAATAATATAAGGGCACCAAGAACAATTCTACCTCCTGTTTTATTTGACCAGATATCTCTTTTTGCTCATCCAGTTTTCCATCCAGGCCCTCGATTCGCTGGGTCAGATGCCTCTTAGTTTTCTGCGGAAAGAAGCAAAAACTTTTAGCGATGCATGTGATTGTGTAAATACATACAAATGATGTATGAGAAGCCCATGCTTACAGGATGTTAACAAAAGTACTGAATATTTTTGTTGGCCTTAAAACCATACTTAGAAAAGTCTAACAACATTCTCAACTAAGTTAACGCAGGAACAAATAATACAGTGTAACCGGGAAGGTAAACAAATGAGAGAAAAGAACTGGAAAAGCAGAACAACTAGAAATAGCTTGCTGAAACTCCATTTTATCTTGAAAGATAAATTAACTGTTCCTATGATAAGCTCCATTACTGGTTATCTAGGATCTTCTCTAGTAAGGCATTAAGAAAAAGTAGCTAGCTTTGATAATTCAAGTAAAAAGGAGCTCCTTTTAACTTGCAAAACATCCACTGTTCAGGACAAACTTCAGAACCATATGGATCCCAATCCATAGACAGCCCAAATTTATAGGACACAAGTTTAATAATTTTAACTCTCAACTAAAAATCAGTCCACTTAAAATTTTCTACAACATAAGAGCTCCAAAATCATTCTCTTAGTAATCAATTCTAGTCCTCATAAGACCATTGGTAACAGCTGACCACTCAACCAGTCACAAGTGGCTAGCAGCAAGGTCCATTTTGCCCTTAGAGATTATGAAAGTACCACATAAGCAAGTGGCCCCCTCATTAAATCAATAAAATCCCTGGCATTCTATTAAAACTTTCAAAAACATGAAGTCACTGAAATTAGCTACAGCAAGTAGATTAGGTGTACCATGGAACCAAAAGCCATCAATTCTCTTATACCAACTCCCCTTCAGTAAAACTTTAGTGGACATCCCCAATTTATTCATTGCTAAAAGGATCATGAAATTATCTTAAAACTCATACTGTAGTAAGCATGAACAGAAGAGTGTGCCATGGAGAAACTCAAAACAACCCTCTTGTGTAGCAGCAATAAACTGAAACAGTATCTGTGCTTTGTCAGGCTACTCAGACTAGGCCTCCATGCATGCAGCAACCACACCCCATCACTTCACCCACTCTCCCTTATTTATTTTCCTTCCTAACAATTCTATCCTTTAAGGAAAGATGATGTACTAAACTTATAACTGTTTGAAATGGCTAGATTATTAGTAACGCCATCAATCATTTAGCTGATTTCAGCAATCAGACTTCGGAAGGTATAAAGAAAAGATATGCAAACATAATTGCTCAAATGACAGCTAAGCATTGCTAAACAAGAAAACAGCAACTATAAATCTAATACTTACAGCAAGAGCATCAGAGACTTGTTCCAAATGCTTTGTCAGGTTTGATACAGCATTAGCCATGTTGCGCTTCGTAACATACATAAGGTCAGAAAAGGAAATGCCCTGAATAAATTTAAACAAGATAAAAGGGAAAAGTCAATCGCATTAATGGTACCAACTCAAAACAAGAAACTAGAATTAACTTCAAATGATTGCAAACTAAGGAACAACCGGCAAAAGTAAGCCTCCCAACTGTCACATTATTGAGGTTTCAACAACATAAATGCTTAAAGTTGGTTTAAAAAGAATCAGTTTTGAAAACATGATGTATCTCGTGACAGACTATCTTGAAGTATATGTATATTTTGACAAATATAAACAGTAAACAAAAGAACATGAATCTATAATGAACAAATAATTATTACATCTAATATCCCAAAAACTACTAATTGAGAAAGGATGATGATAAGGCATACTTTCCACCACATGTACCCATAACCTAATGCACCCAAGGTTGCAGCTGGCACTATAAGTGACGTTACGTTTCCTGGTAGAAGTGGAACATCTTAAATTAGTAAATTTTCTCAAGATAAAATAATCTAACAACCTTCTTGAAAGATATAGAAACAATTCAACAAAATTGTTGGCCAGCAGAAAGTTACATCAACAATATCTAACAATAATAAAGAGATAATTTCAAATTCTACATTAAATGAAATGCCAAAGCATGTAACCAAAGATGAAGCTATTTGCAACATTCAACAAGCAGAATATTTGATGAACTGGGATATTTTCTTTTATACTAATGCAAATTTTTATCATCAAGTAGCTAGACAAACAACTATATATTGCTGCATTCTTTTTATTAATCTGCAGGAAACTGCATAGGTATATATTAATCCCATCCTTTAAATGTTAGTTCAAATTTCATATTAAATGGTAAAAGATACCTGCTTGGCCTGAACCAGTGAGAACAGTAACTGGACGTGCAGAGGCAAGTTGTCGAACCTCCATGGCCAACCGACGGACCTACCAATCATAGCAATGACACCTTATCACCTTACAATTGGTTCAGTAGAAATTAAATAACATAAATAGCACTTATCAAGTCAAAAAAAATCAAGATGAGATATATCTAGAAGATAAGCCATGATGACAGAAAGCTTATCAAAAATTGCCACTATGAAGATCAAGATTTGTGTCTGCACACATAGCTATATATGCACACATGACAAATTTTAAGATTTAATGCAAATACCTTCAACAAAGATGATAATGGCAGAATCCCTACCACTCACAATGTCTTCAATACCATTGAACACCAAAAATAGATTGACCTACAAATTAATGAGCAAGCAGGTGTTTGGATACCTTGAATTACCTGGCATATACTCCAGAAATTTTTTGGCCCATTGTAAAAATTTCCAAACTTGTGTATAGGTATCTCCTTCAGAATGAGAAAAATACTCTGAACAATGTTAATTCCACAGCATTTTCATTCCCCATTCCTAAGGGTGCAAAAATTTTCCATCATTATCATGCTTGGAGTCTCTTATTGCCACCCCACCCTACACAACTCCTACTCCATGAAACCCCACCCACAACCCTAATCCATCTTCTTAGTCACCTTCCGCTCTCAGCCTCATCACCTCCACCAATGATGGTGACAAGGACAACATTGGTCTCTCTCTCGTCCTCTCGCCCTCCACCCTCCCCCTTGAATCCCAACCCAACCTCTAGTGATGGCAACCAATTCATTGAATCAGCCAATGACTGTTGATGAACCCTGACGACTACCCAACACCCAACCCCTCATTCTATCCCACCCTAATCTTTGTCTTCCTCCACTTGTCTTCTGGGTGACATTGACCCCCTCTGGCAACCTAGCCTCATTTCCTGCTCCAGCCAATCCCCATCACCACAACCACCACCATGATTATGGTGATTGCAGTGGTAGTGATGATGGTGGTGATTGTTGTGGCATGGTGGTAGTGCTCATGGTGGTCTTGGTAGCAGTGATAGTGATGGTGGTGGCTATGGTGCTGATTGTGATTGTTGAGGTAGTGGCCATCATGAAGATGGTTGATGCAGTGAATGGTAATTTGGGCTGGTTTGGATGGATGAGTATGATGGGGAATGGGACAACCGGGAGATCCACAAATATTTCCAAGGAATTACTCTCCAATCATACACCTAAATGGTTCAGATAATGGATTTCCAAAGCAAAATGTTAATAGAGTATTATTATAACTAGATTATAGCCCCATGCGATGCATGGGATGCCTTCATGGCCTCTCACTCCGCCGTCCCCGCCAAGCCCAGCCTCCCACAGCCATCATGCCGCCTTCCAATATCCTAAAGTTTGTAAAGGATACCATGTCTAGGGTTAGTGCAAAAATTGTGCCATTATCATCTGAATTTTGCTTACTTTTCCCTTGCTTACTGCATTTGTTTTCCTTTTTTTTCTCATGTTTCATCACACGCTTCTCTTAAAAAAATTTGAGAGAGCTTCATTTTCAAAGAAAACTGAAGAATGTGATTTAAACTTTTTTTCAAAAGAAAACCATTCATCAGCATGGTAACATAAAGAAAATGGCTTTCTAAGAATCTCAAACACTCCAACCTTGTCATTCCAAGAAACTACAAACAAAATTCATAAATTTAGAGACAATATGATTAACCAAGTCCATCTCCTTGCCATTCCACCTAGCTCTTACCTTCGATTGTGGAACCATACCTTAATCTGTTTGGGCTCAACGTTGGCTAGGATCGGGAACTCACGGATCAACTACTGACGGCGCATCGGGCTTGGCTTGGGGCACTCAGCATAGACCTTCTCCAGCGCCTCCACCTCCTCTACCGTGTACCTCCACTACTCCTCACCGCCACTCCATGGCCTTCTCTTCTCACTGCTTTCAAAATGATTCTCGAGACCAAAAGCAAAGCAAAGCAAAGGGAGGAACTCAAGACCAATACTTCCCTTCTCCCAGTCTCTCTCTTTCCTTTCTCTTTTCCTTCTTTTGTTTCTCTTTCCGATATCGGTCCTATGATAATCGAGAAAACCTTGCCATGATTGCGAGATAAGGGTAAGGATAGCCTGATGAGGGATTCTAGTAGACAGAACAGAAGCCCACTACAGGTATTTGGTTGCTGGCTTTAGGGTTCAAGGAAGCATCCTTGAATCAGTTAAAAGCTAGGGGAGGGCACTTTTACTAACAGAAACGCCCGCTTTTTTCTTACCCTCCCCCCCCCCCAAAAAAAAAAAAAAACAGAAGCAAAATTTTCTAAAGAAATAAGAGTTCAGATATTTACAAATCCTTCAAGAATGGCCTCTGAATTGCTTCAAGCCGGCCTCCAAAGATTTCGTAAAAGATCAAAGATCAGGCGATAAAGTGGGATTTGAACCCCAAAAAACAAAGAAACTGGTGTGCACCCGATATCCCTTCCAACTGGAAGAGCATCACTCTGAGACCTTGTGAACTGCCTCCGACCACACATTCAAGCACAAGACCCTAATTTACTTCGATCTGAAGGCAAACCCACTCATTTTCCATCAGAGAATCAAGCCTTCTCTCTTTTGAATCGCCAAAAACCTTCCAAAACCCTTGCTTCGGAACTCGAAATAAAGCAAGGAAAAGATCAAGAAAAGCTCTCCCCACCATATCACGTGCACGACTCCCTTGGTGAAAAGAGCCTCTTTCCTCCCGCATCAGAGGCCTCTTGTCATCCTCGCCCTCTTCCTCTTCTTCTACCTCTACCGCTTCCTCCACCACGCTCGTGCCTGCGACCGTACCCTCCCCCTCAACTCCCCCGCCGTTTCCTCCCTTCGTCGCTTCTCCTTCCGCGGACTCCGCTCTGCCACTACACCCTTCGACCCCTCCATCGAGGTCTTCCTCGGTGCCTCCACCGAGATCTGCCACGGCCTCCTCCCCGACAACATGGTAAGTCCGTTGCCGTCAAACATCTCAACCTCTCCTCATCCTCCTCCTCCCCTCCTTCTCCGACCGCTCTCAACCTAGATGCCGCCACTCCCCCCCAAATCTCGGATGCCTTCGTGGCTCCTCGAAATGCGTTCAACGATTTAATTTTTTCTCCACATGGCTCCCTCCTAGTTTTTCCAAAGTCCCACATGTCAAATGGAGGCTCTACCACACAGAGCCTCCATTTTAATATATATATATATATATTAGTAGAGAATTTCTATTCTCTAGAGCATTATTCCAAGCTCCAAAGTATTCAAACAATGAAATAAAATAAATAATGAGTCTATATCTAAGGATAGAAGCAAGCTAAATTCCAATTTTATGATAATAATGACAATCAATGTATATTCGCATTGGCAAAGCCCCATGCACATCAAGAACCCATACCACCAGGAAGTACAAACTACGGTTTGATCATGTATAGGGTAACCTTGAAGCAATTTTAACTAGCAGTTAAAATTATTCACTGCAACCATCAAACAGCTATAACTAGGTGGCACCAGGATAGACAGTATATCAGGACATAATACAAGAATCACCTGCGTAGTAATGGCATCGTTTAATTCAGAATCAGTGCCCGCCTTTTCTGCAGACTTTTCAAATCCCTTGAGCATGTCCTGCATGTCAATTGTGCGAAACTAAATCTTAATCCCCACGTCTTCCCATAAGATGTCAAACAGCTACATCAGCTTGATAGAATCACTCGACAATTATGATTATCAAAAAAAAAAAAAAAAATCAATGTATCGGCTATTAATCTTTCAAGAATCCGTTGCCAAAGACTGTCAAGAAATCAATGAAAGAAAACCATCTCATGTGGAGAGCCATATAAAATCTGAATGAAACAGTGGTGAAGAGCGAAGACAGAGAATCTAAATCGAATCGAGGGAAATAGTGGTGGAGTGTCTGACCTGAAGCTCAGCCAAGATATCAGACAACCGGCCATGCCGCAGCACGATCGATCCAGTAAACCCTAGATAGAACGATCAGAAGACCATCAGATGACACGAACCAGAACTCGTATCGATCAAGAAACAAGAAAGAAAGGCGATTCGAGGCGTGCGAATCACCTGCTCCGACAAGAAGCAGGACTTTGGAGAGCCCCATTCCTGCGTGCATCGCCATCGATCTGGTCTCCCAGGAAACCCTGAGCTTCTCCTTTGATTATTTCTTCTTCTTTCTCCTCGCCTTCGAGACGAGACGAAACCCTAGCCGGGAGAGGGACCGAGTCGATGAGAACACGAATTTGCAAGAAAAGTCCCCCTTCTGCACAGCGGGGCCGAGTGGACTTTTGCCGCAAATATCGGTGCGAGCCCAGCCCCAGGTCCTGCTAGACCACCTCGACCGGGTTAACATTGCGGCGGCGGCGGCACGAGAATCGATAAATTACGAGGCGGGGAGATCATGCTTGCCGCGCCTTTTGTAACACCAGATATCTCAGCATCTCGGCCGGTTGCCGGTACCGATACGAATCGAAATCTCGGTTTGATTGGGTCAATATTTTTTTTATTTTATTCTTGAAAGAGGTCTGGGGGCTATCTCTATTCGTAATCGATACCCATGCTTATCTAACCCAGGCCGGAAGCCAGAGTTTGTGGAAATTGAGATCTGGAATCGAGGCTTTACTAAGTGGTTGAAGGTTCGGTGCCAATCAAGTCTACCATCTAACCAAGCTGGTCACTTGTTTCTCATCTTTGCATCGTTACTTAAACATATGTTAAAGTTATCTGAATATGTCACAAATATATTTAAAATTATCTAAAATTATTATAGAAAAATGCATTAATAGAAAGATGTTTGTTTATAGTCCCTACATAAAAATTATTCTACAAAACAATTATTCATCCCCATACATAATTTATCTTAGGAAAATATAGAAATTTTAAAAAATATTTGAAGTTAGGTATATTAAAATTATCCAAAAATATTAAACACATCTATTTATATTAAAGTTATCTAACTATGTTAGAAATATATTTAAAAGTATCTAAAATTATTTTAAAAAAATACAATAATAAAAAGGCATCCATTTACAGTTTCCTCATAAAAATTATTTTAGAAAAAAAATTTTATCTCTAAGTTAACTTATTTTAGGAAAGCACATAAACTTTAGAAAATTTTTGAAGTTATCCGCTTAGAGTTCCCACACAAAGCCCCTCCACATCAGAAGCTGTCAGAAATATCACCATGCAATATAATCTTCTTAATTATTTCAAAAAAAACTTAGAAAAAAAATATTTGAAGTCATCCACTTACAAATTTTTCAACGGAAAAGAATCATTTTAAGCAGTCTGCTTCTTAATTATTTTAAAAAATAATTTCTTTCATACAAAATTTTTTTAATTATTATAAAAAATATAAAAATTTCTATTAATTATTTTTAAAAATACAGAACACCTTATTTAATTTTTATTAAAACCTATTTAGACAATGTACAAATTATTTTAGAAATATAAAAATTTAGAAAAATATTTGAATCCATCCCTTTAGAGTCCTCATAGCACGTTGAAGACATTAAAAATATCACTAGGCATTAGACTCTTGTTAATTATTTTTAAAAATTTATGAAAAAAAATTATATAAAGTCATATGCTTAAAAATTTTTAGAGAAGAAAATTACGTAAGAAAGCATCTTCTTAATTATCTTAGAAAATATTTTCTACCACTTAAAAATTTTTTAGCTATTTTAAAAAATATAAAAAAATTATTTATTATTTGAAAAATGTAGAAACATTTTTCTGATTTTTCCTTTTTACCGAGCACAATTGGCATGCAAAAAAAACCTCAAAAATATATGCACCAATTGGGCAAAATTTTTTGAGCATTTTAGAAATTCCATTTAGAAATAAATGGAATTGTAACTCCTTTTCTAGTCCAAATATTTTAATGTTTAAGAATTAGCGGAAGATTATGAGAGAAGCGAGAGAGATGGGTACCATCGAGGAGCGGGGTGGATTTATCGGAGAGGCGACCTTCGCGATTTCTTTTTAAAGCCACTGCGGTCTCAACTCGAGTCGCCTGTCCTCGGGGCTGCTCCAGTCGTCCCTCCTTCAGGTGCTTCAACGTTCGAAGGGCTATCTCCCCAAACTCGCGCTGCGATCTCTCTCGGCCCTGTCCCTTCTCCAACCGACGGTGCTCCGTCTCCGTCCCCTTCTCTTCCTCCCTCGCTCACTGGTAAGTGCCTTTTCTCATCCAAGAATCAACAAATAGGGAGAGAATTAACCGAGGACTCGGTGCTTGGATTTAGGTTTTCTCTTTCCATTTATTAATGTACGAGAACATCTGTGACGGAGAGATCCATCGGGAATCGATCTTGATGGGGGTTTGGATTTCGTTTGTCGTTTTAGGGATTATAATGTTCAAGAGCTTAAAATATGAGACACGGGAACCAATCTGATGATGGAATTAAAGAGAACCTGAAAATTTGGAGATCAGCGATAGCTGGAAAACGGTTTGTTTATATAGTTACACATTTTATTGCTTAGAACATCAGCAAGATCGAATTTTGGGAAGCTCCCTGATTTTCTTTTATACAAGAAATGAAAGAAGATGATCTTTAGGCTTGAACTGGTTTGTAGGAACAGATCATGAGTTAGGGTTAGATGGCTGAGGGATTCCCATGCTGTTTTTTTTTTTTTTAATTTTTTTTTTGAATAACTTTTGGATATGTGGTTTAATTTTCTTGATCAAAATATATGAATTACGAGATAATATGTATAGTACGAACCTCTCTACATGGTGGAAAATTCTTTACATCCCTTTCCCTGTCTACAGCACAGAGACAGATTTTTTTAAAAGAAAAAGTAATTCGATCCGACTGATTTAACTGATCATTCATTATGCTTGACGTTCTGGACTAGGTCTAAGGTGATCTATTAGAATCCATTATGAAACGCATATGTAGTCCCCAAAAGGTCTTGATAGACGATTCCTTATTGATGTTCAACACAAACTGTAAAAGTCACTACTTGACAGTGTACTGGATTAGGAAAAGCCAGAAAGCACAAATTTTATAGGGTTTGATCACTTGCTGGGTTTCAAATTATTCAAGAAGATGCTAAATGGTTGATGTATATATAACAGTTGTAAAGAGTTTGTCCCATCCCATTGAATCAAAGAGTGCAGGTTTATTCAAATCTTATTGATTCATGTGGTTACTTTGTTGTCTTGTATTTTATACCTTGTTGTGGGAAAAAGAAATTCTATAATTAGGAAAAACAAAAAAAGAAAAGCTTTGGAAAATTTCTTTGCTGTTACTCTCTTTGCACAACCTCATGCCGTTGGTTTTATTTTCCTCTCTCAAGGTTTGAGATATAATATTTGGAAGTGTTACTGGTGCTAGGGCCTTTTCATTTCTTTTTTTTTTTCTTCCTTTTGAGATCTGATATATCATGCAATCAAGAGAAAAGACAGGTTGTATTCAATTGCTTGCATGTTCTGCTGTTATTGTTTTCTTCCCTTTTGAGGTTCTTTGAATTTGGTAGCTACTTAACCGGTGTGGCATCACACAAGGTGTTAAATATCAGTACAGAATATCGCACCAATTTTTCATTGAAATGGTACGGTATCAATATGGTACTAGTATCAATGGAATTTACCGAAACCAGCAACTTCAAAAAATTGAAAAATTACTCGCATAGATTGGTAGTCGGTCTGCTGATATGCAATGGATAGATCGATACAGCTGATATGTATTAGTAAGCTGGTTTCAGCAGCCCAGCACCCATGTTGATGCTGGTTTCGCATTGGAATGGTACCAGTCGTACCATTGTGTCCTAGTAGTTTTTGAAACTATGGCATTGCATTTATGGGCTCTAAAAACATATGCCTCCACATGATTTTATGATGCAGTCCTTTAAGTTTGAATTTTTGGTTTTGATGAGAGTTGAAGTAAATGATCATAAGTGAATTGGTTTCTTTTGAGATAAATAGTGAAAGTTGTATTGTCTTTTTACTTAACACCTTACTAGCTCTGGCGTCTAATTGTTTTCTTCTGATATAAATAATGAAAGTTGTACTGTCTTTTTACTTAATAACTTCATAAAAAATAGGTAAGTGCTAATGCTCTTGTCTTCCTAATAATTCTCAAATTACCACTAGACTTCCAATTAGTTACTTTTGTCTCTGTTTTACCGAATATAGAGAGATTTATTGATCCAAAAATTGTACAGGAGTAAAGGAAAAAAACCTTATGTCATGATAATGTCAGATGCCTGCTTTTCATAAACTTAAAGTACTGCTTATATACTTCACATCCATTTATTGTTGCATGTAGTGTTCTCAATATTTATGTACTTCACATCAGTTGACCCTATATAAATAGCCACATGGATTTTGTTTGTACTTATTTGTTTTGCATGCTTTCACGTACTTTTTTGATATTATTCCTTCAAAACAAACTGCTTTTCACTTGACTTGGAACTTGTTGATGATTCTAATTCATTTCTCCAACTTTCTAATCAGTTTATGACTTCTTGAATCCATCCAAACAGGCATCAAAGAGAAAATAAAGCGGGTGCTGGGTACAACTAGACACTGCAATGGGGAGTAGGAAATGTACCAACAAGAGTGAAGGGCCATCTAGTGACTCATCACCAAAAGGAAAGAAAGGTTTACAGATCGAGGGGTATCCAGTCGAGGGATTATCAATTGGAGGGCAAGAAACATGTGTGATATTTCCCACACTCAAAATGGCTTTTGACATTGGTAGATGTCCCCAACGAGCCATCTCCCAGGATTTTCTCTTCATCTCCCATGGCCACATGGACCACATTGTAAGGTTCCTGGTCCCACATCCCCCCTCATCCCTCCCCTCTCCCCCTCTTTCCTCTTCTTTCTTGCATTTGCATGATGATGTAATGCACCAATGTCCTTGGTTATGGATATGTAATGCTCTACTTTTTGTTCGAAGAATATTGTTTTCTATAATTTGTGCAGATATATTTCTTTCAGTCTATTAGTATTTTTGTTTTAAGTTTTGGATTCAGCTCTAGACTGGTGCATTGACTTCTCCAGGAAGATCATTCCCCAGACAACCAATTTGACTGCATTTCTGGTGTGCTGTCAAACATGGTCTTCAAAATATGTACTAATCTACCAAAATATATTTTATATTTTTGCAGAGCTTTCTAGAATTGTATGACATGTCTATTCTAGTTCTAAATTTAGATTCTCGAGTCCTGAGCCACTTCACTGGCAAGGCTCGATGTAGTATGCAGTGGGCTTGCATGTATGGACTTGCCATGCCTACTCTTATTTTACATAACTATATTCTTATTGTTTAATTCTGATTTTTGAAAGTGAGAAAGAAGAAAACTGCAATTCTCCAGAACTGGAATTATATTTATCATATGACATCAATAACCAAAAAATATTTTCATTAGATTGGTGTTCTTGGCTGCGTGTAATTCCTCTGATGCAGATTGCACATGCTAGACTTCAGTAAGAAATATAAAAAGGATTATCAGGGTATGAAATACTTTTAGAAAGTCTAATGTGCGATGCCAGATATAAGTAGTTCTGGAGTAAATGATGCTTTCGAGTTTGTGACTCACATAGGTTGCATAAATGATGTTCCCCTCAGAAGTATACCAAACTCGATCCTAATTTAATTGAGCCATGCATAACATAAGATAATATTGAAGTAGGACTGTTCGACACAGATGTTACACCAAAATAGAAAACATAACCACAGATGGACTCTTTATTACAATATTTCACCACACTTATTGCTATGAATAATTCACATCCTAACAGGATGAGATCACCTATATTTTGATTGTTATCTGTTCTGTGTTTCAATTAAGGAGCGAACTTTGACTGTCCAGCAAGCATTTCACCTCCCCAAAAATTTTTCACAAATAACATTTTGATATATTTGGTCACATTAGGCTGCTTAAGGATTTGATAAAATGACCATTGTGCCATGCGTTCTTTTCAGACACTGTCACATTCTGTGACATGGAAATGTGTTTACCAAAACATATTCATTAGTATGGGATTTTGCTAAAGCTATCATGTGCATTTTCCTTTGCTGTATCTACAGTTCTGGCCTGACTGTCGTTATGTTACATTAGGGAGGACTGCCCATGTATGTTGCTACACGAGGCTTGTACAGTATGAAGCCACCAACTATATTTGTTCCAGTATCAATAAAAGAAAATGTGGAAAAGCTATTTGAAGTTCACAGGGCAATGGACCATTCCGAATTGAAGCACAATCTTATAGGCTTGGATGTGGGTAACGTCCCATCTTAATCGAAAAAAAATGTAGTTATTCATTATATTGCTTATTGTTTGCATTTAGCCAAATGAATTGAAGCTATCGTGAATTTACTCACCGCAGGTGAAGAGTTTCAGATAAGGAAGGACCTCAAAGTGAAGGCATTTAGAACTTACCATGTAATACCGAGCCAGGTAAGTGATTTTTAGCCTTTATCATCAATTCTTCTTATTTTACTCTAGTTTATATATTGACAAAAAATGGTTTCTATATCTTTTGAGTAGGACTGACTTTTTTGTTTGCTCTGTAAATAATGCAGGGTTATGTAATTTATTCTGTAAAGCAGAAACTTAAACAAGAATATGCCGGTCTTACTGGAAATGAGATCAAGAACTTAAGATTATCAGGTGTGGAGGTCTGTCTTGTTAGAAACTTAGAGATAAATTATAATTGGCAAATACATACAAAACTAAAAATAATGTGCTCTTCAGGTGCTCTTCAGAAAATGTTGTGGCAAATTTGTGATTGCAATGTTTTGCTATTTTGTAACATTATTGCAACTTGCAGATAACTTACACATTGACAACACCTGAAATAGCTTTCACTGGAGACACCATGTCAGATTTTATAGTTGACCCAGACAATGCTGATGCACTGAAATCACGAGTTCTTGTCATGGAGGTGCCTGTTTTACTGTCATCTATGTTATTGTAATTTTGGTTTCTTGATATTGCAATCTCCGCCTTCTGCTTACTCCTGGCTCACACCATGGTATAAACTATTGTCTGTTTGATGGACAAATATTTGCAGTCCATGTCTGTTAGTTTCAACCTAGCTGTTTCTTTATGCTCTCAAATGGCTCTAAAGTTAGACATCTTGCTGTTTATATAAGCATAAACTGTGTATCTGTGTGCTAGTCTGTAATTTGGATTTTGAAAGTATTAAGGTCGCTGGGACTCGTTCTGATACATTCCTTGGATAAAAAGTGCTGGCTATAGAAAATAGGTGTCGTGCATTGGCTATAAAATTGATTTATCTCATAATGTTTTGCCCTTTTTTTTAGTAAGATAACTGTTGGTGATTTTTTTCCCTTTAATTTTCCTGAAAGGAGATACTATCTAGTTCAAAGAAAAAAATAAACCCTTAATTTAATTTTTCCATGTTACTTTGTTGCTGACTAGTATGTGAACCTTTTGGTTTTCTTTCATCGAATTATACTTCATGGAAGCTTAGATTCTAAAAATTTACACTTTCTTCCACCTGTATCCAATTCTTTGCCCATGTTGTTGATACTGCTAAATATCATAAAACATTATAACTTGATTTCTTGAATTGTTATAGAGGAGAGACATCTCACTTAAAAATCAACAATGTATGGGATCTCCAAATGTTTGTATCAATGCAATGAGCCTGCTTCTATGGAGACCTCCAGATACTAACTTGTTTTATAGGTGGAAAATTAGTCCCTTTTGTAGTCGATCCTTCCTTTTCTTTCCCATGCCATTTTTTTTGTTTGGGTTACTGCAGAGCATCTAAGGGCCAATCAAGTTTTGTTTTGCCGAACTGCTTGAGACATGTGCTTCTGTCCCAAAACATCCTGCTGCCGGTGACAAGTATCCACAGGTGGTATTCGCATCGAAAAAGAGTATCCACGGTGGTATATCCACCATGTTTGTTAGTTTTTTCTCCACCATCAAGCAAGGTGTTAGATGTATGCTTAAGCACCAACAAATTGCTGGAGGATAATTCCTGCAGCTAGGATGGCCTCTGGACAGGTTGTGAGCATATATTCTGCTGATGTCTTTTGTGTCTTTTATTATTCCTGGCAACTGTGCTGTCAGAAGTTAATTTTTCAGATTTTCGTATTTGATGATCTACCTAAAGACCTTTAACCGAGACATGCCAGTTTGTTTCTGGGCAGGAGCTCAACTTCAATTTTAGAACTCTTTGCTCCTCACACCTTTTTTGTCCCTCTCTTTGCTCAGTGGGCTAGTAGCTGCTGTAGTGATGTTATTTTATTAGATTCTGTTAATAGGTTAAGTCCGGTATTTCTCATGCATAACCTGGCTTGTCTTTGGTGCCTGCAAAATTTTACTACATGGTTTATCAACATTCACAATTATTAAATGCACATGTTGTCACTTGGTACAAGGCGGGATTAGAAACCAGGCTTTAGCCCCAGTTATGTACGTTAAAATGTTTCTGATGTTTTCATGGATCAGTTCCATTACTGATATATTAGCTGTTTTTCTTGAGTTGGTGAAGTTTTCCTTTGTATGTAAACTTTTCTTTTTAGTGGTTTCTGCTAGACAATGAGTTATTTTTTTTTAATTAATTTTACAGAGCACTTTTGTTGATGATGCTGTTACAACAGAGCATGCAAGAGAATTTGGTCATACTCATTTGCTAGAGGTTATTGCATATGTTTGATAGATGTAAATTTGAGTATTAATGTAAATTATCTCGTTTCCTACTTTCAGCTTATTGCTTTATGTCTTAAAACTGGACAGCTAGCACGTTATGCTGAGAAGTTCGAAAACAAAGCTATCCTTCTAATCCATTTTTCAGCTCGATATCAATCAGAGGTGAGCTCCCTTCTTCTTTGCATTTTCTTTCTTTCTATTATTTTGGAGAAGCATCATTTTAATTGTCTTTATTTTAATCTTGGAATTTTTTATGAGTTCATCTGCACCATTCATTCTTCTCAAAGAAACATGCTCCTATGCTCCTCAAACCTTTGCTTTAGCTTCATTTGGACACCCAGAAAATGAATTCGAGATTAAGTCAAAAGAAACACAAAAAAAAAAAAAAAAGGAAAAAGAAACTTTAGTATTTTTCCTGTTGGCTCAACAGAGGAAATTCTCAAGAAATATGTAGAGTATTTTCTCCCGTTGATCCCCTTTTTTGGTGTAGAAGAGCCTGTAGATAATGAATTGAGCTAAAAAATGGAGGTAGCTCTCCCTCAAGTACCACTAACCCTCCAAGTCCTCGTGGAGGTGGGATTCAACCCCAGGTCACTTCATTAAACTGCTAACCACCTGTTTGTTTTTCACTCTCTCAGAAACATTATTGATGCATGGGAAGATTGGACTTGTGAAGAAGAAATCGGCTCTAGATTCCCTTCCCTTTGTTTCCCTATTTAAAAATCCTCCACTATTTCATCAGCAACTAGAGAGGTTTCTGCATAAGCCTGAGCTCATATCTTTACAACCACCTCTTTTGGTCTTTTTGCTTGATCATTCATCCTTGAATATCAAACTCCCTCTGAACTTCTGTGTTCTAACTACATTTTTCTTCCTATACCTTAGTTTCCTCATCTCGCAAGCACCAATCTTTTTGTCATGGTTAAGTTTTAGGTCTGATCCATGCAGAATTTTTTGTGATACCTTATTTAATTCTACCAGAAGTTTTGCAGAGTGCAGTAGTCATGGTACTAGAAGCACATCTTTACTAAATGCACCCCATATTTTTCTGTGAATATGCTCTCTGTGTGTGTGTGCATGCATGCATGCATATGTGTGCATGTGCATGCGTGTGTGATGCATGAACTTACACACTGAAATTTGTGTTTCTCCATGGTAAAGTTTTCATGGCTATCAATTGAAATTTGTGCTGCATATTTCAGCTGATTTTCAGACACTTACCCTCTGAAGGTTATCTATTTATTCTATTCATAGTAAGCATCTATTAGTTGGTTAACTATTAAAGTTATATCTTCTTGTGGTTGCACTGGCTTTTCAGGATATCGAGTCAGCTATTACTAAACTGCCTCCATCTTTTTCTGGTCGAATTTTTGCACTAACAGAGGGCTTTTGACTCGAGTTATTAGGACCTGGCATAGGCGGTATGAGAAAAATTCTGAATTCCTTCAAAGTTTTTGCCATTATTCTGAAATCATGCACTGTCTTTTTAAAGCTGTACTCTTCCCTTTGGCTTCTGTCACTTTAAATAAGGTTTAGGCTGTTTATTGACATTTATAGAGTAATTCAATACTCATTAGACTCATTTTATTTTTCTGTCTGCTCATATGTGGATGGTACTTCTGGTTGAACTTCAAACAGTTGTGTTGCCCAATTGACAAACAGGCTCTACTTTTTTTCACACTTGGCACCAAAACATTTTAGATCTTCCTCTGTACTCCATAGTCGTTTGGTTGTCAGCTAGTTATGTTGTCAGATGTCAACAAAGCCTAAGCGTGATCCATGACTTCTGGTTTTGGGTGAGAGAATCCACTTATATGCAAGACACTTGACTATGCCAACAGATAATTTCTATCATGGTGATCTAGGATTGCTGTCATTTCAGAGTCATGAATACCGATGAATAATTGTGCATGGTCCCTCCAAATGACCAATTGGAGAATGTTATTTTTCTAAATTTTGGATAATATAGTCACGGGGGTACTATCAGATTGCTGCTATTGTTTTCGCTGGTAACACAGTATAGCTATGCAATGATTAATGCAGCCTAAGATTGATCATCTGCGGAACTAGCTGCCATTTTCTAAGATTATTGTTAATTGAGAATGTTCATGTGCCAATCCAGATGAACATGCTAGCATATTTTGTTCCAATCTGAGCCTGCAACATTAGAAAGGAAGCAATTATGTGCAGAAGATAACGAATGTTTGTGTATTTTAGCTTTCAATCTTGAAGGCTAGGGAGGCAAGAACAACTTCGCATCTCAATGGAGCATCAGTAGGCTGCTCTCGGGGGATCCCAACCCCAATCCAATTGCATTCTTCTTTTTCATGGTGCTGCTCTCGGTGGATCCCATCCACTCTCTTGGAACTCTTTAGACCAAATTTAAACAGTGAAATTAGGCAGTATTTCATGTCCATCTCTTCTGATTAAGTCACATTAAATTCTTCAAATTTTTGAGATAAAGTGTGTATTCGAAATGCAATTTCTATTGGGAAGAGGATCATCGCAACAAATCCGTTCAGAGTTCAAGCATTTCCAGCGTGCTGTCTAGAGGCCTCTTTCCTTGGGAAGAGTCTGCTTTAAGTATGTGACTGAGAAAGATCACCATTGATAACGGTTTTTTGCTTTACCACATAGTCTTCAGTAAGGGGAATGAGAAAAAGGTGATTCACTTTCTTAGGACGGAATATAAAACTTTATTGGGTTATCGAGACATGGGGTGTATTGAAGCTTTTCAAAGACAAATTGTATTGATACTAATTAAAGCTCAAAAGTGAGAAGGTTGTGGTCGTACATAAGTATTATTTAGGATGCTCAATATGTACAAATTTATCCTATTTTGGCTGTGCGGTAGGGAGAGAACATTTTTTTTTCTGTTCCTCTGTTTTCCTCTTTAGTTTATTTTGTTAGTTCTAGAGTAAGTCTAAAATTCCATATGGTTGGAAATATGTTATTTTGCAACTGCTATCTGATTTTACTCGTTTTAAGCAAGTGGAATATTAAGAAAGGAGATAGTTGGACAAATAAGCGAGGAATAACCCCCCACTTTCCCCCTTGATTTTTGGATAGAACATGCTTTCAGATGCAGTATTGGAGTACCCCTACAGAAATTCCCCTTTCTTTAGCTGAACGAAGATGGTTAAACTCCCACTGTTGGAATTTGGAATTTGTCCGGAAAGGTTGCAAGACTCCACATCCCGACAATCTGTTTTTTTATTTTTTTGGAATTCCTTTGGTGCTCCTCCTACTTGGAGATAATTTGCTGGAATATCCGAGGTCGTAACAACACTACAATGAAGGACCTGATCTTTTCATCTACGTGACTGATTTCTCTTCAGGAAACTAAAGTCGGGTAATCCATCAGAGGCTCTCTTGTGGTCCATTGGCGGCAGCAGAATTGACGAATGGATCAGTCTCGATGCTATTTGGGAAATCTGGACGAATTTTCTTTAGATGGAATTCTAACTTATTCACAATCAGCGCACTTATTCTTTGCCACTTCAAAAGTCTTATTTGTCTTAGAATCTCTCCGCGTCTTCCGAATACCACTGTGCTTAGATTTTGTTTTTTAGGAAAAAGAAATGCTTAGATATTACTGCGTATTCCGAATACCACTGTGCTTAGATTTTGTTTTTTTTAAGGAAAAAGAAATGCTTAGATATTACTCTCGGTGTGTGTGAGAACGAAGAAGCAATTGCCAAACAAATCCGCATACGAAAGATTGATTGGAGTTTAATGAACGATATTAAGAAGACGAGAACGTCAAGAGTCGGTATTGAAAGTTGCTATGAGCACTAAAATACCTATAGGAGATTTCTGTTTTGTGCGTCCTACTATCTGCATCACGCAAAATTGGACTTGAGTTAATCTCCTGTCATTGTTTCAACTCTTAAATTTAAAGAATAATAATCTTGATAGGTACTGTTTTCAGGCATGTATCAAAATATCAAATTTATGGTGTATTTCAAGAAGAATTTAATTTTCTCAAAATTTTCTCCATGGACCTCTGGATTGTCATCTACTCTTTGGGATGCGCATTGCCCTTCCCAAAGAGAGAGAGGAAACTAAATCAAGCAGAGCCTCTAAAAAAGTCTCATTGATTTCTAGATACTAACAAGGTGGACAACGTCCTCCAGAGGTCTTTGTCGCAGTTTGTTTTGGCTCAGCAAGCTGCAACATCCACCAAAAAAGACAAAATTTTCCATTGTACATGTAGTTCAGCTCCTCGGGACTTTCTGTATGAAGCCTCATTGAGAAAAGAGTCTATGCTTTGATTTATTAAGAAGATAATAGTTATTTCTTCTCTTTAAATATGAGTCAGAATCCTCTATAATACGTACTATTGCAAAAAGCTGTGCATATAGCTGCCACATTAACTATTTTTGAGATGGAGAGTTGCTGCTCTTCTATCAATCTATCCTATCTAGCATCCCATATCATGGATTTTATTTCTGAGATGGGTCATAACTCTTCGTTTTTGATATAAATGACATGACAGCATCCAAATCTGTGTAATTTTCTATGGTGCAAAACGTGCACTGCAGAAGATTTGAAGAGATAGCAACATGAAAGTGCCAAGCTGGAGAAGGGCCATCAATATTGTGCTCCAATAGTGCTCAAGCACAAAAACTTTTGATAGAGCTTTTGCAAAATGTTTAGCATGGAGCTTTCCCTACAATCTTAATTTCATCAGAGAGCTAAAAATCATTTAGATATCTGATCGCTATTAGTCATAGTTCTTTGTGGTTCTCTTTATCGATTTAAGCATCAGACTTAAATTTTATGAGAACTTCCACCCCCTTTCCTCTTATTTTTCACGTAATTGGAAATAGTTTGCAAGGTGAACTCATACTTTTGACGTTTGCGCGTGGGGAGTCTAATGTTGCGAATGAGAAGAGTTAAATTTTCCTATTATATTATTGATCATGCAATCAAGCAACTGCCAAGGGCATTTGGTCTAGTGGTATGATTCTCGCTTTGGGTGCGAGAGGTCTCGAGTTCGATTCTCGGAATGCCCCAACCTAAAAGGCTGTTGTTATGTTGTCTGATTTTTTTTTTTTTTTTTCAAAAGACCAAACTGAAATAAGATGTTTTAATTTCAGGATTTTTTTCAGCAATCATTTCATACTATGTCTTTGCATCAGCAATTAACAGATGTATATTGAGAAACCAAAAAAAAAAAAAGGAAAATTTTAAAAGAGATTCTGGAGACCATCAAAAGAAATGTAGAGAATATAAATAAAAGACATCTTATAACATTATCACTCGTGAATATACTACAGAGATTATTGTTTTTTGTTTGGTCATGAGCCTTACTGTATACTTGCTAAAGATGAACACGCTGACTTGCATAGGCTGCACTTGATTACACGTGGACCAACTTATGCTAACTGCTATGAAGGGGAGAGGAAAAGGAAAGCATGGTGATTTATTTTTGGAAAACTAACAGGTATGTTCTAATACTTGTCACTTAAAAGTCCTTCACGTCATCAGGTATGCTCTAAGAAGCTTATCTCTAGTTGCATTCATATCACTTACGCCATTTTCCATCTCCATTCTTTCTCTTGGATCTTCCTTGGAACATGAAAGACCAATTCTGATCACCGAAACCATGCACTTCTGCTCTTCCACCCTTGCCTCGTTGTTGTTTAGAAAGTCTCCTCGAGCATCCTGGTGATCCTCCCATAAGAGAAGATGGGGATCCACAACATCCAACACTCGGTCGGGAAATGCCATCTCTACATATTTATAGAGTTCTAAACCATCCTTTAAGATGTCATCAGTTGGTCTTTTCCCTGTAAACATCTCCAGCAAGAGGATTCCATAACTGTAGACATCGCCTTTGGTGGAGACTTGACCACCCATCCCATATTCTGTAATTCATTCATGTGCCAAAAGTTAGGCAACACTTTTGGTACGTGGAATCTACATATCTTATTTTCAGACAGCTTTTGATGAAGCATGCCAAAATTGTTATTAGTTCTTCTATGTCATATGCAATCCAAGCTCTGGTGTTAAAAATTAAATATGTTATTGTTTCCTTTTGAAAAAATATACTTGCTTTGAGCTGAAAAACTTTGCGATATACATAATGATGTAGATGGATTGAAATCATCATCATCATCATCCGAGCTTTTCCCCAGCCATTACATGTATTTTGGTGAAATTAATGGTGTTATGTTCACGACCAAATTTTCTGATAAAATGGAAATCATCATCATAACTCTTTCAGTTCTTTGTTATTTTTCATTTTATGCAAAAACAAAGACTCCCCAGTCACAAAGAGAAGATTCACATAAAGGATTTGTTTGGAAGAAACAAGAACAAATGGAGTAGTGATATTCATTAAAAATTTGCCATCTTAGAGAGAAGGTGAGCTAGACTGGTAGTCAAAATAATCAAGGACTTAGATCACAAGGCCCCACCAAGAAGCTGTCATAAGGTTCAAAACACGATCTAGTAGATGAGTAAGATATCTAAACTGTAAGTTTAGCCCATTTCTTCCTTTCTGAGCAATATGCACTGCTTCCGTTATTTTATACGATCTCTTAATTTTCGCATGGCTTTGATTCCTCCGTAATAGTATCTTGAAACAAAAGGCTACTTGATCAGGACCAAAAAAAAAAAAAAAAAAGGGAGAAAAGGCTGGTATTTGGCCTGGCTAAACCTATGATTGTCTATCATGAGTTAATGGATTATGTTGATGGCAGTGGTCAGGCGAATAAGAACCACTTGGTTAACATCTATGGGATTGGATTGAAGAAGAAAAAAAGGATCAGTATTAAGGATATGATATTTCTACATCTGCCTTGCACAAAAAAAAGGGAGTTAGAATCCACGATCAACAAAAATATCATGCTGTGTTTTAAAACATACCCTAGTAATTTAATGCTTTCATTTTAGATGACCTATCCAAGTTTTCAAAATATCGTCACTAATTTTTCATGGAAAAACATTGATAAACTTCATAATGTACCAAGAGGGCTAGAAAAACAAATATTCATTCTCTACATTTCTTGATAATATCATCCAAAAAATGTGCATAAAAAATATTAAAAATAAAAAAAGAGATGCTTTAGGCATCACTAGAAATGCTTACCTGGAGCAATGTAACCAATGGTTCCCCTTATTCCGACGGAGCTAGATGGATATTCGTTGGACTTAAAAACTTCATCAGAAAGAATCCTTGCTAATCCAAAGTCGCTCAGATGTGCACACATGTCATCATCTAGCAGAACATTGCTTGGTTTCAGATCACAATGAACAATTGGTATCTGGCTATGGTGATGAAGGTAATCCAATGCAGAGGCAACATCAATAGCTATGTTCAATCTCTGGATAAGGCTCAAGGTCCTCTTTTCAGAATGCAAAGATTCCTCTGGATGCAACCACTTCTCCAAACTTCCATTAGGCATGAATTCAAGCACCAGAGCCTTAAAATCATCACCTTTGGAATCGACACCTGAACATGAAGTTAAGATCTTAACAAGATTTCGATGACGGATGTTTCTTAAGGCTTCACATTCAGCCATGAAACTCTTCGATGCTCCTCGTTGTTGAAGATCTAGAACCTTCACTGCAACAATGTGTTCAATAGAGTCCAAAACTCCCTTGTAAACAGAACCAAAACTTCCAGCTCCAATTAAATTAGATGATGAGAAGCCATTAGTTGCTCGAAACAGGTCAAATAAGAGACCCTCATGAATTGATCCTTAATGGAAGTGGAGATGAAGTTCTGCTGCAATTCTTCACCCAATGAAGAGACATGTACACAGAAAGCAATAGGACTAGAAAGAGACTACACTGATGACAATGATGATTGTTTTAAGTGCAAGAGACATATGCTTTTTTGTGGAAGATTGGGTATCACATGAAGGCAAATTTAATTCTACAATACCTCCACAAAGGCCATCGTTGTGGAGTATGGAAATAGCACTTGCATTTTTAAAGACCCCTTCCTTTGGTACCTCACCAGTGAGATCATTGAAGGATAAATCTAGCTGAAGCAGAGCACGCAACCTCCCTAAGGATTCTGGAATCGATCCCGATAGATTGTTGGGGAAAGGTCTAGCTCTTGAAGGCCTTTCAAATTGCCCAAAGACTGAGGAATGTTTCCTTGAAAGAGGTTCCCTTTCATATAAAGGTACTCCAAACTTTGACAATCACCAAGAGTGCTTGGAATCTCACCAGACAATCTGTTCTCAGAAATATTGAGCTCACCAAGATTCTTCAAGCTGCCAACTTCCGCGGGCAAGGATCCAACAAGGGCATTACCTGATAAATCAAGATATGTGGAGAGAGAACTAAGGCTAACAAGCTCTCTGGGGATGGCACCACTTAACTTATTGTAAGAAAGGTTAAGCTCTTCTAAGCTCTTGCAGTTTCCGAATTCTGCAGGTATAGTTCCACTCAGGCCGCTCTCTTCCAAGTACAGCATAATCAATTGTGTAAGGTTGCCAATGGAAGATGGAATCCGTCCAGTAAAATTGTTTCCTGATAGATTCAGAACATGTAACTTCCGAAGCTTTCCAATGGTAGGAGGAATTATGCCGGTCAAGCGGTTGTTATACAATAAGAACACTGTTAGATTGGCAAGGTTCCCAATTTCTTGAGGTATGCTTCCTGATATTTCGTTCTGCCCCATTGACAGCCCATCTAGCTTTCTGGAGAGATTGGCAATAGAGCTGGGCAGCTCGCCACCAAGCCTGTTGTCCGCAAGTCCTAGTACCCCTAAAAAACTGCAGTTTGTCAAAGCGGTGAGGAAAGTCCAATCCTTGGCATCTCTAGCTTCAAGCTGATTTTTACCGAGATTAATCCAGTAGAGATTCTTCAGATTTCCCAGATTCGAGGGCACTATTCCATTGAAGTTGTTACCTTTGAGATCAAGTTCTACCAATCTAGAGGCATTGGGGAGTGAATTTGGAATGAGACCATCAAATTGGTTGTCGTCCAAAATAAGCATTTGGAGGTTCGGAAGGGTATCAAACATATTGGATGGTAGATTCCCGACAAGACGATTCTCGCCTGCAACAAAGTACTGAATGGAAGAGAGATTGTAAAGAGAGGATGGAATCTCACCTGAAAGCTTGTTTATAGTCACTTGAAAGATTTGCAGGCTCGCGAGCTTTCCTAGGCTGTCTGGAATGCTTCCCTCCAAATCATTTTCATAGAGAAGAAGGGCCATAAGAGAGGAGATGTTCCCCAGTGAGGATGGAATGCCACCGGTTAGAGGGTTGTCGCCAAGAATAAGTACCATGAGTTTTGGAAGGAAGCCATATTGCATAGGAATTGATCCTCTGAGCATGTTGAAGCTTAAGTTGATCCTGCGGAGGTCAGCGCATCTACTGAGATTGGTGGGAATCTCCCCTTCAAGATAATTGTGGCTGAGGTTGAGAGACTGAAGCCGGAACAAGCGGCCTAGTTCCTGTGGGATGGGTCCTTGGAGTTGATTCGTGGACAGGTGGAGCCTTCTGAGGAAAGTGAGATTTCCAAGGTGTGGCGACATGGAGCCGGTAAGGTTGAGCTCGTCGAGCTCTAATGCTATGACCCTCCCTCGGTGCCGGCGGCCGCCACATGTGACGCCTTCCCACTGACAGTGATGGAGAGTGGCGTTGCTCCAGGATTCTAATGCTCCAGAGCGATCGGTTATGAGAGTTTTAAAGGATAGAAGGGCGAGGCGATCGGTTGCATCGTTTCTTTTTGAAGTGGTAGAAGCTGCTGGGGTTTGGAATGCCAAGAAGCTCAAACAAGGATTAAAATGATGGCATGGGTGAAGAAGTATGACCTCCAGAACTTTTCTTTAGGGAACTCCAGTGGATGGCAAGGCGGAGCCATAAGGAATCTGGAAAGAGCTTGAAAATACCAAACTGTGAAACAGAACGTGGCATCGAAATAACAAGATCAGCTCATCAAATGGCGATATGCTATATTTAACTCAGAAATTTAACATTCTTATGGCCATGGCACTGAGTTAATTACTCACCAAGGCACAAATAGAGACAACAACCGGTTTACCGACTCCAAGTCCAAGGGGTTCGTTTACGGATCCCTACTACTTTAAATTGGTTGGCGAGTGTCCACCATTGCCCCGAAGAATTCAACCGCTTGGAAGCCCCACTAACCCTTTGACCAATGCGCCAAGTACTGAAATCGACATATTGTTGGATTCTCACATTGTTTTAGATGTTCCATCTTTCCTGAAAGTCGTTCGGTGGAGAAATTTTTCACCGTGTGTCCACCATATGGGTGCACGGCAGGAGAAAGCCACTACTACTTTAAAAGAATTAGAGTGACAGTTCGATATTATCCCAAAAAATTTTGTTCTCCACCCTAATCTTTTTCACATTAACGCCCTTGACCACTGCAGCAACAATATCGATAGATTAATGGACGGTTTTGCCGTTGTGGATGTTTTGTCTTTCTTGAAAGTCGTTCATTCACGTCAACAGGAGAAAGTCATTACTACTTTAAAAAGGTTAGAATGACTATTCGACATTATCTCAAAGATTTCAATAGCTTGGAGGCCAGAGTGTCAGCTTTTACTATTCCACACCTTAAATCTTTTTCACACTAAAATCCTTAACCAAAGCAGCAACCGCTGAAAGCAATATATTGATAGATCGTTATATCGATTTGGATGTTCCATCTTTCTAGAAAGCCATTTACTAGAAGAAATTATATTCTACATGATATGCACCACATGATTGTTCAGTAGAAAAAAATCACTACTACTTTAAAAGGATTAGAGTGACGGTTCGACATTATCCCAAATAATTTTGTTATGTACTTTAACCATTTTCATACTAAAGCCTTGACCAGGCAGCAACAGTCGAAATCATTATATTGATGGATGGTTACATTGCTTTGGATGTTCCATCGCTTCGAGTGTTCTGCTTTTCTTAGAAGTCGTTTATTAAGAGAAATTATATCCTACACGGCATGCATCAAGTGGTCGTTCATCAAGAAAAGTTGCTGCTCCTTTAAAAGGATTACATGGCTAGCTATTCCATATTACCCCAAAGATTTTAATAGCTTGGAGGCAAAGTGCCAGCCTTGCTGTTCTGCACCCTAACTTTTTCACACCAAAATTGTTGAACAAGACAGCAACCGCTGAAATTGATATATTAACAGATGGTTACACTGCTATGGATGTTCCACCTTTTTTGAAAGTCGTTCACCGAAAAAATTATATCTTATACGGCATGCACTATGTGGCCGTTCAATAGAAGAAGTCATTACTACTTTAAAGGGGTTGGAGTGATTGTTCAACCTTATCCCAAGAATTTTTGGAGTGATTGTTCAACATTATCCCAAGAATTCAACAGCATGGAGGCCAAAACTTGGCTATGCTGTTCAGTATTTTAACCTTTTTCACGCTAAAGCCATTGACCAAGATAGCAACTGCTGAAACCGATATATTGATGGATGGTTATGCTGCTTTGGATGTTCCGCCTTTTTTGTAAGTCGTTCACTAGGAAAACTTATATCCTATACAGTGTGCACAATATGGTCATTCGGTAGGAAAAAGTCATTGCTATTTTAATTTGGTTAGAGTGAGTTTTTGACATTATCTCGAAGAATTCAATAGTTTGGAGACCAAAGCACCGGCCATTCTATTTTGTACCTTAACCTTTTTCACACTAAACCTTTGACCAAGGCAGCAACTGCTGAAATTGATATATTGATGGATGGTTATGCTACTTTAGATATTTTGCCTTTTCTGGAAGTTGTTCACTAGGAGAAATTATATCCTACGGAGTGTGCACTATATGATTGTTCAACAGGAGAAAGTTACTATTACTTTAAATTGGTTAGAGTGAGTGTCCAACATTATCCCAAAAAATTTAATAGTTTGGAGGCTAGAGTCGACAATACTATTGTGCACCTTAACTATATCAAGCTCCGAATTGAGTACTTGATGGACACTGCATGCCTGCAAAATTAAAAAACGAACATGCAAGGATATCTGAACAATAATCCGATCATTTTATAATTTTTTTTGGGATGTAAAGGGAGGGTATTTGTCCTCACCCAGATTTTATTGATAGCTAAGTTAATATATTTACATGCTCAAAGTCCGAGGACAGTAGTAGGTCTGGTCATAGGAGGATGGCTTTCTTCAACCCTCGAGATGAGGAGATGAGAAGACCATCTATCCATCTAGCATCAACATCCAACTTTTCCCTCACATACGTACAGAACAGGCCAAAAGTCAGAAGTGGGAATCAAGAAGGAGCCTGGATGTCTGCCATCGACTTATCCCCATGTTCCCAACTCTATTGCTTGCCAAGGTCGCTTACAAACTTCCTCAACACTGTCTCTCATTTTCCTGTGTATATTGGTGTCCAGCTTTTGAATAGTATCAGGCCTTTCTCCAGAGTCTTGTGAGCCGAATGAGCTTCAAATCTAAAAATTCTTCCATTTCTTTCTTTCCATAATGCCCAGCATTCTTTGGGAGCTTATGTCGCCATATTGTCCATATTTGTTCAAAATTTTGAGGAGCAGGTGGGATTTAAATTTTGTGCATCACCATCTCCCATATTTCCTTTGTGAATCTGCATGTGAGGAAAAGATGTGTTGTTGTTTCCTCTTCTACGCAGCATAATGGCAACAAGGTGGCGAGTTTAGTCTTCTTTTCTTTAAATTATCCGCGGTCTAAAGTTTGTTCTGTACGGTTAGCCAGTGGAAAATCTTTGCTTTCTCAGGGAGTGGGAGTTTGCATAAGATTTTTGCTGTTACTTAAGTAACTCCACTGTGACTCAGAAATTTATAGCATTTTGCTTACTGTGAAAATGTATTATTTGTTTCCCACTTCCAGATGATTGTATCCTACCTTGTACTAAGTCGGAAGTTGTTCATCCATGCAATGTCAAAGTGTTCTTAGTTCCTTGTAGCCGTTAGTACTAAGGGTGTTACGAAAAAGGGTTCTAGCATCCTCAATCTTCATAAAACTTGAAATCGAGATCTCTAGTGAACATGTAAGTAAGAATAATTCTGGGAATTGATCTTTAAAGGGTCTTTCGCCAAACCAATGATCTTTCCGGAAAGCCGTTTCTTCGCTATAACCACATTGAAAGATTACACTGACTCTGAAGATATTGGTCACCTTCACCACGCTGCGCCAAATGGCCGATGGTTGCTTGATATCGTTGCTTTCAGTCTGAGAAGGGAGTTTATTCTTGCAGTGAAGCTTTCTGATAAGCTCTTTCTAAGGTTGTGGTGGTTCTCTGAAGAAGTTCCACCATCGTTTGATTAATAAACACTTGTCAAAGAGGTTTGAGGTTGACGACACTTAACCCACCCATGGCTTTTGGTCGACATATCGGATTCCGATTTGCGAGACAGTGACATCCATGACAAACTTTTTTACCTCTCCAAAGAAGTTTTCTGGCTGTCAATCTTTCCAATGATCTCGTGTGGAAGGAGGAGGGCTAACATCCAATAAGTTGGGATGGTACTTAGGCAAGCGTTAATGAGCATTGCTCGTCCTCCAATAGAGAGAATGTTGCTCTTCTAGCTCAGAAGTTTGCGATCGATTTTCTCCAGAAGAAATGACCAATCGGTTGTTTTGATCTTGGTTGTGTGTAGTGGAAATCCCACGTACTTAGTTGGGAGTTTGGAGTAGTTACATCCCAACAATTAGGCTAGTTCTCTTCCTTTTGCTTCCGAGATGCTGATATCAAATATTTTGCTCTTTTCAAGATTTATTTTTAAATCTGTGGTCAATTCAAATGCGTAGAGGATGAACTTTAAGTATGAAGCTGGGGTTTTTTCAGCAGCACAAAGAATTAACGTATCATCTGCATATTGTAAGCATAAGAATTTTCCTGTTGTCTCCTTGTTTCGAATTTCTGAGATGAGATCATTGCTTGCAGCTTTCTTTAGGACTCAATCTAGGACATCAGTGACGGGTCTGAATAACAAAGGAGATGAGGGGTCTCCTTGTTTGAGGCCCTTCTTTGCCTTGATCCATTTCAGAGGTTCTCCATTTATCACTGGTGTTGTCTTGCTGGTTTGGAGTAGTTCTTGAATCAATTCACACCACCTACTGCCAAAGCCTCTAGCTGCTAGTAGATCAAGCAGAAATTTCCAGTTAATATTACCAAAAGCTTTTTCAAAACCGACCTTGCAAATCAAACCTTTTTGTTTAGTTTTGGTATAGCGTGAGATGATCTCCATAGCTGTGAGATACCTATCCGTTAACTTCCAATTTCTAATGAAAGCAAATTGGGAGTTTGAAATATTAAGATTTGATGCCTCGAGATTCGATCCATATTGAGCCTATAACGAGGTCCGCGATGAAAAACGAAGTCCAACGAGCCTAAGATCACCTCAAACGGAGTCCTAATGAAGGAGATACGTCTGATTGAAGTTGGTACGAAGTCTGGAACGACAAAGGACTGATGGAAGCCAACGGGGGGCCGGTAGAGCGGCAGCGTGCGGCAGTGCATGGCCCGGCCGCGGGAGTGCGGAGCGCGTCCCAGGCCAAGGCGCAACCAGCACGCGTGTGGAGCGTGGCCCAGGCCCAGGCGCGTGTGTGCAGGGCATGGCCTCGGCCAGGCGCGCGCGCCCGCAGGCACTGCTCAGGCCCAGCGCGCCTGCGTGGGAGCAGAGGCCCGAATAGCCCAATCCATCGTGGATCGGGCGGTGCACGGGCAAGCTTGTGGACCGAGGGGTGTTTCCCTCGATTTCTCGTAGTCCACCGTGGATTGGGCGATGTTTCCTACTCGATTCTCACGGTCTACGGCTTATTCTGTGGACCAGATTGCAATCGGACGGCTCTGAGAGCTACCGGTCACGATCCGACAGTCCTAAATAGTCTTCTGGGTGCTGTAGGAGACTGTATCCTATTGTTATTGGATTTTAAGCCTTTAAAAGGCCTGTTCGTGAACAAAGGCCGGCGTGGTGCGCAGTAGTTCGGTAGAGAACCCAGAACCCAGAACCCAGAGAGAGCAGGCGCCAGGCACCTAGAGGAGCAAGAGCACGACTTCTGGACAGCGGACAGCAGTCGTTTTAAGGATTCAGGAGGTTTTTCTAGAAAGAGAGCTTTTGTGAGGGAGAATTTTCTGTGAGGAAGAGATTGGGTGTACGAGGGTTGAGGGTGTGATCTCCTCTTATAATTTTTCTTTTTTCATAGTGAAGTTTGCATGTCCCGTGGAGGTGAGCCTTTTTTTGGCTGATCCACATATTTGATTGTTTCTGTTTTATTTCTTCTTTCTTTCTGCTGCGACGCGCAATATCGAAAAGATCTTGGGAGGTGGTGTTCTGGCCAAACATCCACCATCTAGTGATATCAGAGCGAGGCGGTACCAAGATACAGATTGCAGCAGTAGTGAACAAGATTGAAGATGAAAAAGATAGGATCAATCAAGATAGAGATCAACAAGTTTGATGAAAAGAGCAATTTTTTCTTGTGGTAGGCAAGGGTGAAGGACGTGCTCATCTAGCAAGGATTGATCGATGCTCTCTTGTACAAGGAGAAGCCGACTATCATGGAGGTGCAGGATTGGAGATGGCTACAGATGCAGATGGTGAGTACCATCCGCATGTACCTAGCGGATAAGGTGGTGATCCATGTGCTTAGCGAGACTTCTCCGACGGTGCTGCGGTCAAAGCTCAAAGAGTTGTATATGACGAAATCTCTCACCAACACTCTTTTTCTCTGAAAGCAGTTTTACCAGCTGCGGATGACTGAGGAGCAGAGCATGTAGGAGCATCTCAGTCATTTTCAGAAGATTCTCACCGACCTCCTCAGCGTTAGTGAGAATGTTGAGGAGAAGATCAGGGCGCTGATCTTGCTAGCATCTCTTCTCTCTTTGTATAAATTCTTGGTGCTTGCTCTTCTAGTGAGGAAGAGCACCATCAAGATGGACGAGGTCACCATGGTGATTCTCCAGAACGATATTCTCAGAAGGGAGAATTCAGCTTCGAGCTCAAATGGTGGTAACTTATCTTTAGTGGTTTCTGGAGGAGCAGAAGGTAGTAGACAAAGCGACAGGAGATCATGACGAGGATAATCCAAGTCCAAAACGAGAGACTTGAGTAAGATCAAGTGTTACTGATGTGACGAGGTGGGGCATCTAGTCAGAAATTGCTCTCAACTCAGAGATCGGACGATGACTACTGCAGCGACGGTCAGTAGCGATTCAGAGGGAGATATCCTCGAGATATCTGACCAGATATCTACTTCTTTCCAGTGGTAGATTTTAAATTCTATATGTACCTATCATGTATGTTGTAGAGAGAAGCGGTTTGATGCCCTAGAGAGCAGTGAGGGCACTGTTTATTTGTCGGATGGATCGAGTTGTACGATCAGAGGTATTGAGATGGTCAGCTAGAGGACACATAATGGTGCAGCGAGAAAATTAGGGGAGGTCCGATACATATCCGATTTCAGACAGATTCTTATCTCACGGAGCAGACTGGATTTGAGAGGCTACAGGATGGTAGCTGGTGTAGTAATCTTAAAGGTGCTACGCAACGATAGGATTATTCTGGAGGAGAAAAAGAGGACGAGAGGATATTACTACCTGATAGGGAGCTCAGTGTGAGGTGGAGCTTCAAGAGCCAGGAGGAGTCTAGAGCGAGGTGGAGCTCTAGGTGGAGGTGGATCGGACACAAGACGTGAGACTCGAGAGAATGAGAGGCGATATCGCAGGGTGAGATTCCTATTACTACAAGATGATATCCGAGCAGATCTCAGGTTAGAAAAAGTACAGCATACGACGGAGATGGGATCAAGCGGTCTGGCTCGATTTTCATGTTTGCCCATCCATGATCAGCAGACGATTACCCTAGGGCATGGAGACGAGGAGATCCCGAAGCTCTCAGAGTTAGGAGAAAGTTGTGGATAGCCTGGATAGCCCGAAGGCCTGGATAGCCCGGTCCATCGTGGATCGGGTGGTGCGCGAGTGAGCCTGTGGACCGAGGGGGTGTTTTCCTTTGGTTTCTCACGGTCCACTGTAGATCGGACGATATTTCCTACTCAATTATCATGGTATACGGCTTATTTCGTGGACCAGGTCGTGATCGGACGGCTCTAGAAGCTGCCGGTCACGATCCGATGGTCTTGGATGGTTTTTTGGGTACTGTAGGAGACTGTATCCTATTGTTGTTGAGTTTTAAGCCTTTAAAAGGCTTGTTCATGAACAGAGGCTGGCGTGGTGCGCGGTAGTTCGGCAGAGAACCCAAAATTCAGAGAGAGAGCAGACACCAGGCGTCGAGAGAAGCAGGAGCAAGGCTTCTAGATAGCGGACAATGGTCGCTTCAGGAGTTCAGGGGGTCTTCCTAAAGAGAGCTTTTATGAAGAAGAATTTTTTTATGAGAGAGAGATTGGATGTACGAGGATTGAAAGTGTGATCTCTTTGGGAGGTGGTGTTCTGGCAAGACATCCACCATCATGAAACCAGTGATTCAATGGTCTTAGTCTTGGTGAAAATTTTTAGGATACCATTTATTAAACTATTTGGTCGGCAATCTTTTGCTCCAAGGCTTCCTTGCTTCTTTGGTATTAAGATCAGATGAGAGTTATTTAGTCTTCCGATACCACTTTCATTGGAGTAGATTGCTTAAAACAGTGCATATATCTTGCTTTAGAATTGGCTAGAACTGTTGATAGAAGGTGGAAGAGAAACCGTCGGGTGTGGGGGCCCTTATCTCTTGGCATGCGAAAACTGTTTCTCTGATCTCATCCTCTGGCTTCAATTCTTGAAGGTTCAATGGGTTGCTCGGAATTATGGAGCTCTAGTCAATTTGAATATTGCAGATTTTTCTGTTCCTAATTAACAGTTTAGAATAATAGTCTAGAAAAACCTCCTTGATAGGGAAGTGTTTGGACTCTTCCTCGTGCATGCTGTAAGGTGGAAAAACTTTGTGTTCTTGTCACCATGCTTTAACCATTAAATTCTGGATCTTTGTCTCCATAGAATTTCTTCTTGGCTTAGAATCATGTTCAGCTGATCTTTGAGGTCCTATCTCTCCTCGCTTTTTGATTGATTTAAGTTTCTCATCTCTTCCTGTTTGTCTAGCCAAAGCAGCCTCTCTCTTATGCAGTTTTTTCTCTCTATAATGTTGCCATTGTGTTGCTTATTCCTTTCTTTCAACTTTCTTCTCAGAATCTAAGTTTTTGAATTATATTGACTATTGCCTTGTGAGCTTTTGGAGCTGTGTTCCACCAATTTTTGACCAAGTTCTCAAATGCTGGGATTCAGAGCCAGAAATTTTCAAATTTGAAGGTCTTCTTATGTGAGTTTTTGTAAGAGAATTCCAGAAGTAATGGTCAGTGGTCTAAGGTTATTGTGGGCAGACCGTGGGGGACCTCCCTTAATAGTCCCACATCGGGCAACTCTGATGTGTGCATGTGCTTAAGAGGGATACGAGCACACATTCCCTCACGAGGCGTCTTTTGTCCAAAGGACAAAGGACAAAATCGTGAGGCCGTCTGCGTGACGTCGGGCTGGGGCGGAATAACCCTCGATGGGCCGATCAGGGGCTCCAGGGAAACCTCCGGTGGGACCACTGGGCACGCTCCCGATCTGGACCTAGTCGAAGCGGACACTACTTCGTGAGGTGGAGCGTGCGGTCTCCGACGATCTGCTTGACACGTACGCACAACAAAGGTTATCTTCACTGGAGGGTGCAATGCTAAAGTGGGAACTTTGCTAGCCATTCGAGTGAGACAATACACCTATCCAATTTGGCTAAAGATGGATTCTCCCTATGGTTAGACCAAGTAAAGTTCACATGGTTTAGGCTTGCCTCGATCAGCTGAAAGAAGTTGATGAAGATGTTGAGTCTCTTCATGGAGAGATCACCTTTGAGAGAGCCTTTCCATTCATGTTGGAACCTGATTACATTGAAGTCTCCCATGATGATCCATGGCCCTTGCCAAACATTTCTGATTTGGGTTAGTTCTTCACAGAAGTTATTTCTTTCAGATTCATTGTTGGGTTCATAGATGTTTGTATTGACCCATTCATCTTTTTCCTGGGTTTGTGATTGATGGAAGATGGTGCTGATGCAGAAGATTCCTTCATGGAAGATCTTTCCATTCATTAAGCTGGAGTTTCAGCAACTTAATAGGCCACCCGAAGCTCCTATGGCCATTTTTGAACGCTAACCATTAAGACTTCTACAACGAGTCCTTCGGATCAACCTATCTGCAGTATCGTGCAGTTTTGTCTCTTGCAAGCATGCAATTTGACATCTTGAAGAAGTCAGTCCCGAACTAAGCGCCTTTTGAGATTCTTCTCAAGGCCTGTAACATTCTAAGTGGGAATAGTCATCTTGATAGTAGATAAGCAGTACAGTGAATGGAGGATGCTTTGGAATTCGTGCACCATAACCACTTTCTGGCAGATAAAACTTTCAAAAATATTTCATACTAATTTTGAAGTAATAATAAAATAATCTCAATTATTAAAAATTAAGATCTGCTAAATGCTTCAAACAATCAAATGTACTTCTTCAAATTAAAAATTTAAAAATAATAAATAATAATATTAATTTAATAAATAATATAATATTGAACATGTCAATAAATAATAAATAAATTTTTTGTACAATGATGCAAAACTGTACGCATCATCTACAATAATTGACTTACGTATAAAGTTAAAAAAAAAAAAATTTTTTATATATCATATTTTGATCTCGAGCGATCACCACAGATCATATGGGCATTATGCACCGCCCGGGGTGCACAAAGAATTTCTCCGAGCAACAAATTCCATTTGTGCAAAGGGTGGTGTATTTGGACAAAAAACACAACCGCTGTCCTTCTGTACCAATATTCTGTCATGCCAGATGGCAGAAAAGTGGGCCCCAGCATTATTGAACTAATCCGTTACATAAAAAATCGGCGTTTTCAAGAACTCGCCACCGACTTAGACCGCTTGTATAAATTCCGCATCGCGCGGCGCTTTCCTAACCTCGCCTCTTGCGCTCTCGGCTCTGTCGTCCGTGGCGTCGAGTCAAGAGGAAATTCGTGAATCCCTCCTTTTCCCATTCGATCATTTTTCTCTATTACAATCATGATTTACTTCCATTACGATTTCTTTTGTTTGTGAATAGATTTGATTCCGTTTCTTGAATTTCTGCCCTTTTTTTATTTGTTCCAAGATTTTGTTCTGTTTCTTGAATTTCTGCCCATTTCTTTCGTTATAAGATTTTCTCCCGGCGATTCTTGGCGAAGAATCTTTGCCGGCATTGTCTCCCCTGCAAAACCGTTCAAGAAGAGGAAGGTTTCGATCCATCAGTATCGGAATGATTGGAGATATAAGATTAAAACCTAGTAACCCACTTCAATGGCGGCTCTGGATTGTTGGATCCATCTATGACGTGTTTTTCTGTTTCAATCTTTTTCTTTTTAACTTCGGAGATATCTCTGATCTGTTACGGTTGCAACCCCGAGAAAACCTACTCGACCTCCTCCCCTCTTCTGATTCTTGGCTTGCGATCTCTATCAAGTTTTAATCCACACTTGTAGCAGTTTGGATTGTAGCAGTTTGGATTTCTTGGATGGTATGATGCATTTGTTCCTCTTTTCATCTCTCTTTTTCTTGGTTTGGTCCTGGAGTGTTACTGTAAACATTATCGAAGTGATTAATCCAATTTAAGTTTTTTTTTTAATTTCATTACTTTTCTGTAAAAATTAACTTCCAACACTTGAAAATTGCGAAAGTTCTTACCATTGAGTTTTTGCTTGGATGGTATCACCCCTTGCCGCTTTGAGCAGGGGGATGGGGTTCGGTTGTTGGAGTTGGCCCTCAAGGGGTGGGAGGGGTATAGGGAAGAAACGTGGAGATTAGCCCCTCCTGATCTCCAAAAAAAAAAAAAAAAAGAAAGAAAGAAAAAAAAATAAAAGGAGTTCTTGATGGTCATCTGAACTAATTCTTTAATTTAGTTTTTATTTAGAATCCGATGAAATGGAACTCGAGGAAAATGGTGGATGGGACTCAATACATTGGTTGCAAACTCTATTTTTTTTTTTTTTCCTCTGCTACTAACTGTATTTCGATAATCTCAACATTCAGGTCCAATTTGTGGTGCTACTAACTATATCTTTGAGCTCGAGGATCCTTTGTCCACTGTACCACGCAGTTCTAGAATTTCAAAATGTTGTCCCTCTTGGTCACCAATGTCCAGTCAGCAAGAAGAAACAAAATTATCTTTATTGTTCCAGTCACTAGGAGGGTTTCAAATTTGAAGAGTCAATTATTTTGCTCTTTTCAAATGCACCAGCAAGTCAGCTGGATATGCCTTTCGTTTGTAAGGATGTTTTGCCTCCATCAATGTGATAGTTGGCTGAGCTTTCTTAGGAGTGTGTCCTGGAGATCTTCAGTGTATCTACATTTTGTCATTAGGTGATCCACATTCTCATTGCCTTTGCTGCACAATGGACAAGGTGTAATGACATTTACTCGTTTCTTAATTAAGTTTTCAGCTTTGAGTATCTTGTTGTTATGAAAGCATAGCCAACCAAAAAATTTAACCTTTTTTCTGGGATTGGCATCCGCCAATAGCTCTTGTTAAATATAGATCTAATTCCCCCATCTATGAGGAAATAGTATCCTTGCTTGACATTATATGTCGCCGATGTGTTGCATTTCCATCTCTTGGAGTAGTCTCTATCTTCGGTCAGCCAAGTACTGAAATCGACATATTGTTGGATGCTCACATTGTTTTAGATGTTCCATCTTTCCTGAAAGTCGTTCGGTGGAGAAATTTTTCACCGTGTGTCCACCATATGGGTGCACGGCAGGAGAAAGCCACTACTACTTTAAAAGAATTAGAGTGACAGTTCGATATTATCCCAAAAAATTTTGTTCTCCACCCTAATCTTTTTCACATTAACGCCCTTGACCACTGCAGCAACAATATCGATAGATTAATGGACGGTTTTGCCGTTGTGGATGTTTTGTCTTTCTTGAAAGTCGTTCATTCACGTCAACAGGAGAAAGTCATTACTACTTTAAAAAGGTTAGAGTGACTATTCGACATTATCTCAAAGATTTCAATAGCTTGGAGGCCAGAGTGTCAGCTTTTACTATTCCACACCTTAAATCTTTTTCACACTAAAATCCTTAACCAAAGCAGCAACCGCTGAAAGCAATATATTGATAGATCGTTATACCGATTTGGATGTTCCATCTTTTTTGAAAGCCATTTACTAGAAGAAATTATATTCTACATGATATGCACCACATGATTGTTCAGTAGAAAAAAAACACTACTACTTTAAAAAGGTTAGAGTGACTGTTCGACATTATCCCAAATAATTCTGTTATGTACTTTAACCATTTTCATGTTAAAGCCCTTGACCAGACAGCAACAGTCGAAATCATTATATTGATGGATGGTTACATTGCTTTGGATGTTCCATCGCTTCGAGTGTTCTGCTTTTCTTAGAAGTCGTTTATTAAGAGAAATTATATCCTACACGGCATGCATCAAGTGGCCGTTCATCAAGAAAAAGTTGCTGCTCCTTTAAAGGGATCACAGTGGCTAGCTATTCCATATTACCCCAAAAATTTTAATAGCTTGGAGGTTAAAGTGCCAGCCTTGCTGTTCTGCACCCTAACCTTTTTCACACCAAAACTGTTGAACAAGACAGCAACCACTAAAATTGATATATTAATAGATGGTTACGCTGCTATGGATGTTCCATCTTTTTTGAAAGTCGTTCACTAGGAGAAATTATATCTTACACGGCATGCACCATGTGGTCGTTCAATAGAAGAAGTCATTACTACTTTAAAGGGGTTGGAGTGATTGATCAACATTATCCCAAGAATTTTGGAGTGATTGTTCAACATTATCCCAAGAATTCAACAGCTTGGAGGCCAAAACTTGGCTATGCTGTTCAGTATTTTAACCTTTTTCACGCTAAAGCCATTGACCAAGATAGCAACTGCTGAAACCGATATATTGATGGATGGTTATGCTGCTTTGGATGTTCCGCCTTTTTTGTAAGTCGTTCACTAGGAAAACTTATATCCTATACAGTGTGCACAATACGGTCATTCGGTGGGAGAAAGTCATTGCTATTTTAATTTGGTTAGAGTGAGTTTTTGACATTATCTCGAAGAATTCAATAGTTTGGAGGCCAAAGCACCGGCCATTCTATTTTGTACCTGTTGCGGCCAATCGCCTCGTCGCCCGATCGCCGAGAAGCGTGCACCTGCAAAAACGAGAAGTCCACACTGATCGGAGGTAGCTCCGGCGGGGACCCTCCGACGGTCAAGTCAGAGAGGTGACTGGGCAACAGTGAAATGAAGACAGAGAGCTCTGAGAGAGGGAGAGAGAAAGAGGGGCGAGCCTGCGTTTGCGGGAGAGATGGAGCGGATCGATCCCTTGCACTGTTGCCTTCCCCGGTTTATATAGTGGAGCGCAGTATGGCGCCGTCATTAATGGCGCGGACAAGAGAGGACCTGTCAACTCACTGTGGGCTGTCAGAGCTGCCGTGAAAACGTCATGTCGCCGTGCGGCCGTCCAATCACCAGGGTTGACCCGGCTCCCGGCGGGATAATGCCCCTAGGTAACTGCGCCGCATGTCCGTGTCAGAGCTGACGACGTCTGGCGGTTGTACGGTGGTCGGAGGAGACAGCCGACCCTTGGTCGGTGGCCAGCAGAGTGGCGTCGGGTTCCTCCGTCAGTCGGCGAGTTTCATGTGAGTCGGCCTCTGGGTTTGGTCGGTCGGGATGGATACGCCCGACATACCTCCAGTCGGCGACGGGCCGTTGAAAAGCCGTCGGTAGCGTCCGTTAGTCGGGCACTCCCGGCTTTCAATCGGGGCGCTCCGTTCGTTAATCGGTCGGTCGGCCAGTCGGAGACGGTCAGTCAGCCGCTGACGGTGCCCGTCAGCCGGCTATCGCGACCGACGATCGGTCGGTGTATCGGTCAGTCGGAGTTGTCCGTTAGACCGTTAGTCGGTCGGGCCGTCGATCGGTCGGGCCGTCGGTCGGTCGGGCCGTCGGTCGGTCGGGACATCGTCAGTCGGTCGGTCGGTCGGCGGATATCGCCCAACAGTTGCCCCCCCCCACTCCTAAGTCGGGTGGTGAGCTGGCCGATGCCTTCATTCGGGTAGCAAGCCCGGACGACTGGGAGTGGATTTGTCGCATGCGCAGATCCAACCGTACCGCCGGCTGATCCATGGTCAGACACCTCACGAATCCCAAGTGATCCGGATGCCTGGTCGATGTCAGAAGTCGCGTCGGCGTCAGGTGTCAGACGCCGCGTCTTGTCGTCGTCAGACGTCATGTCGGTATCATAAGATCGGGCGCCGGACGATATGGCGTTAGACGATCGGATATTCGGCGCCGATCGCGGGTGAGGCATCCCATCGGGAACGCGGACCGGCGCGGGCGGCCGACTACGGAGCCAACCCCCGCGCGCCGCGTGTCCAGGTGGTTGGCCGGTGTCTCCTCCGGCATTTAATACGGGCGGTGCGGTCGTTCCGGGGCGGGGCGCGCCGAACCCCCCGCCAATCGGCGGGCGCCACGCGTCGCGCATCCGCACGCCTTTGGTCGGCGCGGAAGCATCTCGGCCGTCAGTCGGCCCTATATATATAGGGCCCCCCGGACCCAGGGCCACATTTGCCATTCTGCTGGGGAAACTCTGTCCGGGCGATTTTTCGGTCGTCGCGGGCAGAGCTTTTCTTCGCCTCCGGAGGGTTCGCCTGGTTCGTGACCCTCCTTCTCCTTCTTCTTCCTTTCTTCTCTTTCTTCCCTTTCGGTTCCTGTGTGATGACAAGGAAACCGACCCAGGGAGGTCGGTCGGGGAACCCGACCGACGACTCCCGATCGGCTCCGGAAGATGAGGTCTCCTCGCTTTCGGGGCCGAACGTCGATCAGCTTCGGGAGCACTATCGCATCCCGGAGCAGTTTCGGCTCTCCGCTCCAGGGGCCGGCGGTCGGGTCAACAACCCTCCGCCCGGCGATCTGGCGCTGTACGTCGAAGACCTTCACGCGGGTCTTCGACTTCCGATTCCGGAGTTCGTCCGGAATCTGCTTGACTACTACGGACTCTGTCCGGCGCAACTAGCGCCGAACTCTGTTCGGTTAATCATTTCTTTCGCGCTGTTGTGTCAGCTCTTGCCGACCAACCCCCGTGTTTCACTCTTTCGGGCCTTCTTTGTGCTCCGACCCCACCCTAAAGCCCGAGGGTGGTGGCTCTTCAACCCCCGGAAGGGTCTTGCTTTCATAACTGGTCTTCCATCGTCCATTCATGGATGGAAGAACCAGTTTTTCTTTGATTCCTCCTCTTCTTCCTAGGGCTTTCCTTCTCGTTGGGGTATACCCCGAACAGAGGCCAACGACAACAGTCGGGTGGATGTGGACGACCGGGAGGACTTCCACCGACTGAAGGACATGTCGGTACCGAAGCAGAGGGAGCTTGTTACCGAACAAGCTCTCTATGACGCCGGCTTGAGTCTGGTCCCCCGAATAGGTATCGCCCGATCCTCCGGCTTCTCTTTTTGTCCGTCTTTTGGTCGGCTTTTGGCCCAGCCATTAATTCTCTTGTCGGCATTGCAGGGACACCACCGAGGATGAGGCCGACTGATGCCGAGATTCGGCAGTTTGCCGCCGCGAGGAAGAGGCCAGCGTCGGGGGCCGGCCCTTCGCGCCCTTCCAAGAGACCAACCCCAGCCCCGTCGACCGTCGAAGCGTCGGCGACCGAAGAGTCGGAGCCGATTATAGCCCTCACGGCTCCGACTGTCCAAGTCGGAGAGAGGCCGACCGAGGAAGCGGCCGAAGGAGTGTCGGCGGCTTCGTCGGTGCCGGTGGAGCCGGACGACGTTCGGGAAGCCGAACATCACCCGGAGGCGTCTGCTGGCGCAACGGGGGGCGCCGGGTCGAACTCCAGCGTCCCATCGCTGCCAGCCCCATCGGTCGGGGCAGCTGATCGGGGGAAAGCCCCGATGGAGCCCTCGGAGGAGGACAGATCGATGCCCCCCAGCGCATACTACCCCGAGGGTGCGTCGGCCTTGGCCGACCACAACCTTGCGAGGAGGTTGTGCCAGGGGATCCTCCTCCCCACCGACGTGCAGTCGTTACGGTCTCGGCAGGTGACCGAGATGTTGTCGCGGTTCTACCCGGCAATGGTGGAGGTAAGCTTCGCGTCACCTTTTTCCTCAGAAGAATTTTTGCTTTCCACATAATTCTGACAAAGCTTTTTTCCTTCGGCAGCTGATCTTCACCATGTCCGAACTGGAGGCCGGATACCGAAGGTTCGGCGACGTTCGGGCAGCCTTCAAAGAAAGGTCGGCGGCGGCCGAGGCCGAAAGGGCGAGGCTAGTCGACCAACTGCAGGAGTCGGCCGACCGGGAGGCCAAGTTGACGGACGAGGTCTCCCGGCTCATGGCCGAATTAAAGTCGGCCAAGAAGGAGGCCAAGCACAAAGGTCGGGCCGTGCGTCGTCTTCGGCACGAACGGGATGGGGCCACCGCTGAACTCCAAGGGGAACGCGAGCAACTTCGGGTCAGCCTGGGGAAGCTCGCTGAAGCCGAAGAGGAGCTGTCCATCGCCCAGGTCGACGCCGAAATGGCTAAGGCCGAGGCGGAGTCGGCGAGGGAGGAGCTAGCCCGTGCCGAGGACGAGGCACGGTCGGCGAGGGAGTCGGCCGATCGTGCGGTGGAGGACTTCCGGGCCTCCGACCGGTACAAGGAGGAGATGCTCGAGTCGGGCTTCGCCTCCTACCGGGTCGGTTTCGAGGACGGTCGGGACGCCGTCCATTCGCTGTATCCGGAGCTGGACGTCAGCCGCGTCGTCCCGCCACTCGCCGAAGAGGAAGGTGCCGAAGAAGAAGGAACGGAAGAGATGGCCGACCAGCCATCGGGGGGCGTCATCGTGGTGGAGGAGGCCGTCCCGGAGCAGGTGCCGACCGAAGTTCCTTTGCCGACCGAAGCCCATCCCTCGGCGGCCGACCAAGCGTCGCTTATGGCCGAGATGCCGATCATCCCCGATCCTCCGTCGGTTGAAGAGATCGACCAGGACGGGTGATCGGCCCTGCCGACCATCCTTACTTTTTGTCTTTTTGAAAATACATGTAATCGGGCTTCGACCCGACTTGTAATTCCTTTTCATCAATGAATGAAACTTCTTTCTTTCTCCTTTGTTATTTGTAATGCCGCTATAGCTGCGATGTCAAACTTTAGTCGCTAACTTAAGTAAGCCACTAACCCACATGAGTCGGTAGGACTCCGACAACTTGTATAGCCCTGAAAGTAGAATGTGTCCCGACTTTAGGTCGCTTCGGGTAGTCGAAGTTGTCAGTCGGGTCCATCCGTTGAGTCGGGAGCCGACCGACCTGGCAAAGGTTCGGCAGTCGGACTTCCGTAGATGCACTTAGTCGATCATCGTCCGGCGCAGTGTCGGGGGTACGATAGTAAGTCGGGTCCCCATGCTCTGCGTCGGGTTCCATGTCTTTTGAAAGACGGTGGCAAGCCGAATATCGTTCAGCCGGCCGTAGGTCGGTCGGCGAGTCGTGTGTGCGACTAAGGTCGCGTCGTGTGATAAACGGTGGTAAGCCGAATATCCCTCGACCGGCCGTAGCCTGGTCGGAAGTCGCGACAACAATCGCGTGGGCTTTAAGCCTTTCTTTGGTCGGGCCGATCGGTCTATCGGCCGATGGATCTGCCCGAAAGTTCGACCGTAGACGGGCTGTCGACTCCCGTAGGTGCATCGGTCCTGGCAAGGGGCCGATGGCTCGTCGAACGTCGAAGGAGTATCGACTCCCGTAGGTGCATCGGTCCTGGTAAGGGGCCGATGGGTTGTCGAACGTCGAAGGGTCAGGACTCCGAAATTTAAAACTGAACTTGTATTCCAACCACAAAATTCACTGGTAATACAGCTTCAGGTTATCGACGTTCCAAGTCCGAGGGATGGTCTTCCCCTCGAGGGTCTCCAGCCGATAGGCTCTCGGCCCGAAAGTGTCTGCGACCTTGTAGGGTCCCTCCCAATTCGGAGCCAACTTCCCCTGTTCCAAGGGCTTCGAGACTTCCGTCTTTCTCAAGACCAGGTCACCGGGCCTGAAAAGCTTTGGTCTGACCTTGGCGTTGTAGTACGGGCGACCCTTTGTCGGTATGAAGCCATTCGGACTTGAGCCTCGTCCCGCAGTTCGGGAGGAGGTCTAGGTCGGCCCTCCGACTTTCGGAGCTGTCTGGCTCTTGGTACTGCTCGACCCTTGAAGATGGGAGGCCAATCTCGAGCGGGATCATAGCGTCTGTCCCGTAGGCCAAACTGAACGGCGACTCCCCGGTCGGGATGCGGGGGGTCGTTCGGTAAGCCCACAGAACGGAGCCCAGCTCGTCGACCCAGAGACCTTTGGCTTCGTTCAGTCGGGTCTTGAGTCCACGGAGTAAGGTTCGGTTAGTCACCTCAACCTCACCGTTGGACTGTGGGTGCCCGACTGAAGTCATCGATGACGGATATGGAACCTGGTGCAGAAGTCTTTGAAGTCTTGGTTGTCGAATTGCCGTCCGTTGTCAGTGATGATGGTGTGCGGCAATCCGAACCTGAAGATGATGGACTTTTGGATGAAGTCCTCCATCTTCCGCTCGGTGATCTGCGCCAAGGGCTCGGCCTCGACCCACTTCGTGAAGTAGTCGATGGCGACAACGATAAACTTCCTCTGGCCCGACGCCGGTGGGAAGGGGCCGAGAATATCGACTCCCCACTGAGCGAAGGGCCACGGAGCGACAATGGGAGCGATTTGGCTGGCCGGTTGGTGCTGAACATTGGCATACTTCTGGCATGGCTCGCACCTTCGGACCAACTCTGCCGCATCCTTCCTCATGGTCGGCCAGTAGTAACCTTGTCGCAAGACCTTGAAGGCTAAGGACTTGCCCCCCAAGTGATTCCCACAAATTCCTTCATGAACCTCTCGGAGAGCGTAGTCGGCGTCGGCCGGTCCCAAGCACCTGAGCAGAGGGAGGGAGAACGACCTCTTGTAGAGTCGGCCGTCCATGATCACATATTGCGACGCCGACCATCGGAGTCGCTTGGCCTCCGCGGGATCTTCGGGACCGGTCCCGTCGGTGAGGTACTGGACGATCGGTCCATCCAACTTGGTTCGGACGTTAGCTGCTGCACTTCTTCGACCCGATCGATGCTCGGCTGCTGGAGATTTTCGACGAAGGTCCGACCCAAGGAGTCATAGGCCGACGTTGCCAATCTGGAGAGAGCATCGGCGCGGGCATTCTCCGATCTGGGGATGTGGGAGATCTCGAAATACTCGAGGTGTGCCGCGACGTCCTTCACTTTCTGAAGATACTTGATCATGGTCGGATCTCGCGCCTCGAAGTCGCCCTTGACCTGCCCCACGATCAGCTGGGAGTCGGAGAATGCCCGGAGGCTGTCGATGCCAGCTCCTTCGCCATCCTCAAGCCTGCGAGGAGTGCCTCGTATTCGGCTTGATTGTTGGAGGCCTTGAAGTCGAATCGGAGGGCGTATTCGGTGACCACCCCATCCGAATTCGTGAGCAGGAGCCCGGCCCCGCTTCCTGAGCGTTGAGGCTCCATCGATGTGGAGTACCCAGGTGGAGATCGGGTCTGGCTCAGAGACCGTATCTCGTCCCGGGTCTTCAGCTCCCGACCCTCGGTCGGTCGTTGGGCATTCGGTGATGAAGTCGGCCAAGACCTGAGCCTTCAAGGCAGGCCTTGGTCGGTACTGAATGTCGAACTCGCTAAGCTTCATCGCCCACTTAGCGAGTCGTCCGATGTGTCGGGTCGGCGCAGTACGGCCCTCAGGGGCTGGTTGGTGAGTACCACGATGGCGTGGGCCTGGAAGTATGGTCGAAGCCGTTGCGCGGAGACGGTCAGGGCGAAAATCATCTTTTCCGTCTCCGAGTATCTGGCTTCAGCACCGTGGAGCACTTTGCTGATGTAGTAGATGGGCTGATGAGTTCGGCACTCGTTTTCCCGAACAAGCACCGAACTGATCGCCTCGGAAGATGTGGCCAAGTAGAGATACAAGGTCTCCCCGACCTGCGGCTTTACGAGCAGCGGTGGGAAGCCAAGTACCTTTTCAGGTCTTCAAAGGCCTGTTCGCACTCATCCGACCAAGAAAAACCGTTCGCCTGACGCAAAGTCTTGAAGAACGGGAGGCACCTTTCAGCCGATCGGGAAATGAATCGGCTAAGAGCGACGATTCTTCCGTTCAGCTGTTGGACCTCCTTCTTGGTGTTCGGATGACGCATGTCGAGGATGGCCTTTATTTTCTCAGGGTTGGCCTCGATCCCTCTCTGAGAAATGAGGAATCCGAGGAACTTCCCGAGGTCACCCCGAAGGCACATTTGGTCGGGTTGAGCTTCATTCGGTGCCGTCGAAGGGTGCGGAAGGTCTCCTCGAGATCCTGAACATGGTCCGGGATCTGCGTGCTCTTCACCAGCATGTCGTCCACGTACACCTCCATGTTGCGTCCGATTTGGTCTTTGAAGACCTTGTTGACGAGTCGCTGGTAAGTGGCGCCGGCGTTCTTCAATCCGAAGGGCATCACCGATAACAGTAGAGGCCTTGGGAGTCACGAACGCGGTGTGCTCTTCGTCTTCAGGTGCCATCCGGATCTGGTTGTACCCGACGAAGGCGTCCATGAAGCTGAGCAGTCGGAATCCGGACGTCGCATCCACCAGCTGGTCGATCTTCGGAAGTGGGAAGCTATCCTTCGGGCAGGCTCGGTTGAGGTCGGTGTAGTCGATGCAGATCCTCCACTTCCCGTTGGCTTTCTTGACCATGACAACATTGGCGAGCCAATCGGGATACGTGGATTCTCGAATGAAGCCTGCTTCGAGCAGCTTGTCCACTTCTTCGTCGATGGCCTTCTGCCTTTCTGGGGCGAAGGACCTTTTCTTCTGCCTCACCGGCTTCACCGTCGGGTCGATGTTGAGTCGGTGAGTAATTATTTCTGGAGGGATGCCCGACATATCCGCTGCCGACCAAGCGAATATGTCGGCGTTGGCCGTCAGCAGCTCCGCCAGCCGGCGACGTTCGGTGTCGGGCAATTGAGACCCGACCCAAATTTCCTGTCGGGATTTTCTCCAATCGGGATTGCCTCGAGCTGCTCGGCGGCAAACCCCGTTCTTCCTCCTCCCTTTGGTCCAGTTTGTCGATTGTCAGAGGATCCTTCGTCCCGTCGCTTTGAGCGGAGATTTGGAAGCATCGCCGAGCGAGCTGTTGATCTCCGCGCATCTCTCCGACTCCGTTTTGGTCGGGAATCGAACAAGGAGATGGTACGTCGAGACGATCGCCTTGAGGGCGTTCAATCCGGGTCGCCCGAGTATGGCGTTGTAGGCCGAAGGAACTTGGGCGACCGCGAAAGTGAGGGAGACCGTACTTTGCCGTGGTTCGGTGCCGACCGTCACGGGCAGGGTAATTTCTCCCTCTGTCGTGACGGTGTCTCCGGCAAAGCCGATCAGGGGCACAGGGATCCTCCTAAGTCGGTCAGTTGACAGTCGCATTCGGGAGAAGGTCGAGTAAAACAAAACATTTGTCGAACTTCCATTATCAACAAAAATTGTTTTACATCATAATTGGCTATTGTCGCCGACACAACAACAGCGTCGTCGTGGGGAGTCTGGATGTCCCGAGCGTCGTCTTCTGTGAAAGTGATTACGTCGTCCGGGCGCGGCTTTTTCGTCGGCTCCCCTCCTGTAGACGTCCCGGTCCCAGCCGCTTGGAGATCATGTTGATGACTCCGGCCGTCGGCTGGTTAGTCGGCGCCTCTTCAGTCGGCTGGGGGCGTCGATCGGCAATCGGTTGGGTCGGCGGACCCTTCCGAAATTTGCCGAGATACCCCCGAGGATGAGATTTTCGATCTCATCCTTCAACTGGATGCAACCGCTCGGTGTCGTGGCCGTGGCTCCGATGGAACCGGCAGTAACTTCCGATGGTCGAGGCCCTTTGCCTTCAGAGGCGGAGGCCGTTGCAGGTATTCTTCCCCCTCGATCTCCATCAGGATCTGCGCACGGAGAGCGGAGAGAGGAGTGTAGGAGTCATACCTGGGACGCACCGGCCTCGGGGTCTGTCGCCGGGGTGATTTTTGGATCGTCGGGGTGGAGAAAGCCGACTATTGGTCGGGGGCCTGCTGGGTTCGGCGGGCTCCCGACCTTTTCTCCGCTTCTCCTTCGACCCCTGGGCTCCGCCAAGCGTCGGTCGGACGCTCCTTCGTCCGGCGCATATACTTGTATGCGCGCTCCAGTAGCTCGGCGTATGTTCGGGGGAGGGTCTTGTCCAGAGAATAAGTAAATCGGGACGACCTCAGGCCCCGCTTCATGGCTGAAACTGCATGTCTTCGTTGAGGTCCCGGACCTCGAGGTGGCCGCGTTGAATCGCGCCACGAAGTGTCGGAGCGTCTCGTTTTCCCCCTGCTTGAGGGAAAAAAGGCTGTCCGACGTTCGCGGCGGCTTTCGGCTAGTGCTGAAATGGGCCACGAACGAGTGCTCAGCTGCGCAAAGGAATGGATGCTGCCCGATCGAAGACCGGAGTACCAAGCCCTGGCAGCCTTGCGGAGCGTAGCGGGGAAGCCGATGCAGAAAAGAGCGTCGGTTGCCCCTTGAATCGTCATGAGAGCTTTGTAGCTCTCGAGGTGGTCGACCGGGTCGGTGGAGCCGTCGTATGGCTCCACGTGCGGCATCTTGAACCGACTGGGAATCGGCTCGTCGAGGACCAGTCGGGAGAGAGGTTGGGCGGTCTGGAAGTCGACGTCGTTCGAAGACCTCTGACCGTCCATCTGCAGTTGGCGAGTCGGCGGTCGATTTCCTCGAACCGTCGCTCGTAGTCGTCCGCTCGTCGATGCTGGGAGACCCCAGGGTGGAGCCTCCGGAAGATTCTGAGAGAGAGGCCGACGGTGTGCGCGGCCGCTTCTCCTTCCTTGCCCGTTCCAACGGGAAGGAGGGGCCGTGGGACGTCGGTCGTCCGCCGTGGTCGTCCTCCTCCTCTCCGTGGGAGCGCTGTTGGGAGCGCTCGCATGGAGGCGACAGGGGTCGGCGCGGCCGTCGGCGGCTGCTCCTGGAAGGTATAGGTCGGGCCGCCGGGTTGTTGCTGGAGGCTTTTGACTGCGTCGGTCAGTACGGTCATCTGCCGATGGCCGCAATCTGGGCCTCCGTGGTCACTGCAGGGCGCGGAGAGCTAGGCTCCGCCGCCGGGTGGGGGCGGGGAGGCCTCTTCCCGCGGGAAGAGCGCCTCGCCGACCCAGTGACTCTCGATCGTTGAGCCTTGTCTTTGTCATGCTGGTCCCCTTCCTGGCGCGCCAATCTGTTGCGGCCAATCGCCTCGTCGCCTCGATCGCCGGGAAGCGTGCACCTGCAAAAGGAAGTCCGCACTGACCGGAGGCGGCTCCGGCGGGGACCCTCCGACGGTCAAGTCAGAGAGGTGACTGGGCAACAGTGAAATGCAGACAGAGAGCTCTGAGAGAGAGAGAGAGAGGAGCGAGCCTGCGTTTGTGGGAGAGACGGAGCGGATCCCCTTGCACTGTTGCCTTCCCCGGTATATATAGTGGAGCACGGTATGGCGCCGTCATTAATGGCGCGGACAAGTGAGGAACTGTCAACTCACTGTAGGCTGTCAGAGCCGCCGTGAAAACGTCATGTCGCCGTGTAGCCGTCTAATCACCAGGGTTGACCCGGCTCTCGGCGGGACAATGCCCCTAGGTAACTGTGCCGCATGTCCGTGTCAGAGCTGACAACGTCTGGCGGCTGTACGGCGGTTGGAGGAGCCGACCGACCCAAAGTCGGTAGCCAGATAGTGGTGTCGGGCCCCTCCATTGGTCGGCGAGCATCATGTAAGTCGGCCATTGAACCTTGGGGTTCGGTGGTCGGGATGGTCACGCCCGACATACCCCAGTCGGCGACGGGCCGTTGGACGGCTGGCGGTTAGCCGCTGATGGTTCCCGTCAGTCGGTCGCCCCGACCGATGGTCGGTCGGCCTATCGGCCAGTCGGAGTCGTCCGACGGAGGCGGTCGGGTCGTCAGCCGGTCGGGCGGTCGGGCCTCCGGCAGTCGGGCCCTCCGGGCCGTCGGTCGGCGGTCGGGCACTCCGGCAGTCGGTCGGCGGGTTTCCCCAACAGTAACCATCTGCAAATAACCTGCTTGCACACTAAATTATTTCCTAGATTAATCATACCATTACAAGTAAGAAGATGGATATTCCCATGCTCACTACTCACACTTGTTCTCCTTTTCATTTCTACTATCTCAAAATCTGTATCAGGATTCACTTAATAAAGCGGGAAAAAAAAATGCTTCTCTTCCTCATGTTCCTGCAAGAAAATTTCAGGTGGCAGAAGATAGCTTTTACAAGGCGCAAGATCAAGAATCAACAAGAAACTCCTAAATGTCTTATCTCACCATCCACGTCAGATTTGGAAACTCTATCGATCTGTATCGGTTCAAAACTTCAAAGGACAAAGCAAAGCTCATGTTGTTATCACCCCACTGAAATTTCTCATAGCACCTATGGTCTGCAATGTTTATTCACATCACCTTGAGAGTTTGCAAGGTTCTATACGTTGATAATGATCTTGCATATTGACGACAGTAAGTTTCAATTGCTAGTAGCTTCCCCTATTAATTATAGGGCACTCTTCTTCTTCTTCTTCTCCATCCTTTTTCTTTCGGTTATTAGAAGAAGGTGGCAGACCATTACTATGTCCAACCATATATTAGTGATTGGATACCTTTACTATTTTACCGCTGATTAATCATCATATGATCTGCTTCCTCCCATTTTGACCAACAGAAAGTTGGCGACCAGTGAAATTAATGGAATTTGTAACATATTCCTAGTACTTGATGTCTTCGAAAAAAGGGAAAAAAAAAAAAGCAACTCATCATTATACCCCGGTAAGCTGTGGATCTCAAATATTGATACAAATGTTATACCAGCCCAGAATCCATATGGCTAGAATGGCTTCTTAAAGATAAAACGACGGATCATCACTAAACCACGCGTTAATTCTATAATCACAATAATCATCATTAAGGTCACGTCCAATGCGTGCACCAAACACAATGATATTGACCACCGTTGGTCACGTAATAACTTGTGTGCATGAGCATCAAGATGCCTTTCATACGCTAGGAAAATAGCCTACCAAACTACCAATGAACTTAAAAGATGCATTAGAGGCGGGGATTGTTGCAAATAAACCCCTTTGAAGCACCGCATATAAAGCATAGACCAAATCCCCCATCGTTGCCCGATATAGAATAGAGATAAGACCTAGGATCTATTTTGGATTCTCCTATATAATTGGGCTAAAAATCTTGTATGGATTAGGCCAGCACAACCAGCAAGATCACAGGCTACGTGTGAGGTATTTTTTTCTCCCCTCTTTATAGGATTCAGACTGGCCCACTCCAAAATTCTTTTTGCATATTTTTCCTAGCCCAGACTGTAGCCTGTTGCTAGTTGTACCGGCCCAATCTATAAATTCTACAGGATTTTCAACCCAATCCTGTAGGAAAAATGGAAAATCCAACCACACAAAGATGCATATAAACCATTGCATTATGAGAGGTCAATCTTCACAACATCTAGGAATGTTCAAAATAAATAAATAAACAAATAAAAGCCGTATAATAAAAGATCGATGATAGAATAGAAGAATGAATTTCTGGAAAAAAAGGGGTATTTTACCCATGCCGATCAATGGAGCAATATAAAAGGTAAATCAGTGTAAAAGAAAGGAAGAATGAATCACGGGACGACCACAATCGTTTTAAAGCACTACGTTTAGCAGCAACTTCCAGATATTAGAGTTCAACTGTTTGTTGAACTGAAAAATACTCAAATTTGTTAGTGGAATTCGGACTCAGAAGAGAAATGGACGAGTGAAGAAGGTCACAAAGGCTTCAGAGTGGAAATATATGTAGAGAGACAGAGAGAACTCACAGAGAGATTAAAACCCGAAGACAGAACAGAGAGAAGCGTCAGAGGCAACGACCTTGGTACTTCGGCCAGAGCTCCTTCAGAATCGGGAATTGGGAAAGGTCTAATCGACCGCTGGCTTCTCTGGTCCGTTCGATTCGGGTCCCGGACCTCCGTAAGGATACGATAACGACGCGTGTCGTGAGGTCGTCCGACGGGCGCCCGAGCCCGAGGGTGACGGCAACATATCTTACCGTTTTTCCTTTGATTGAGAGAGAATATGCTTTTCGTGGTTGCGTCGCTGGCACCGCCACTCCCACCAGCTAGTCAACCGCGCATTTCTGACCGCTTTCAAGAAATCTCGTGCAACAGCACGTCTTTGTACTTTTTAATTATATATATATATATATATTATATATATATATATATATTCCTGTAAATAAAATTTAAAGTATTATATTTACTTAAACTCAATTATCAACTTATATTTTAGTTATTAGATGCGCATCCCCCTATTTTAAGATTATTCACATTGATACGTATAGGTCGAATTCACCATCGTGCTAGCATTAAAACTATTTGAATTATAAATATATTTCTTGATCATATTAAATCGATTATATACCGATCTATCGATATATATTAATCTTTAGCTTATCAGTTCGTCGATCTAACATGATTTAAATTTATCCTTGATGAAACATGATACCCAGCTCAGCTTTTTATTGAGCTGCATTAAGGCACATCAAAGTGTAACCGATATAATTTTGGAAATACAGACGGTTATCTCACAGCTGGCATCTAGTTCAGTAATAACTGTCTTCCAACTATTTTACAACTAATCTTCATATGGACAAATAACCCATGATCTCCATACAGCTAGCCATTCTGTTGTAATAAACTAACAGCCTAACAAATTCTCCTAATAGCCTATAAAAACTCCCTCTGTATAAGGAGGAATAGGATGCCTTCCACAAGGTAAATTAGAACTCACAATGTTTAGATTCTGCTGAATTTTTTTAGCTTCCCCCACTGAAGGAAATAAGAGTCCTCACTTTGTTTTCCCAAAATCTTCTCTCTTGTCTTCTAGTCTTTTCATTTCTACTGCTGATTCACAAGGCTCCCAGCTGACCTAATCATCGAAAGATCCTAATCTGAAGGGTATCCCATCGGATCCAGGATTTTTTTTTATAGGATTTCTTGTGGAGTTCACCAAATTGCATTAAAAAATACTCCAATTCAGTTCCAGACTGATCTTGTCAACCATCTTTCGGAGTCTTACAATATCAGATTGGCGCTAGAGGAAAGGGAGACTATTCCTAGAAATTTGGGTAGAAATGGTGAACAAGGAGGCACAAAATCATCTTTTGCCTACGCCATCTTCTCTAGGAGATGCTCAGGAAAATATTCAACTTCCGATTACAGTTGATCTACAATAATTTAATCTTTTGATTCAACAAGTCTAAGTTCTTATCACTGCAGTACAGCAATTTCAGCGTACTACTGAGCAGCATCAAGAAGCGGCCTCTCAAAAAGCTCAATCTCATCATACCCAACGGCCAGTTCATCAGGATCTTCATCACGATCATCTTCTTGATCATATTGATCAATCTTGGGAAGTAGAATTTACTTCGCTCAACAAGAAACCACACTGGAAAGAAAGTCTTAGACAAAATATTCAAGATCTTGAGAAAAGATTAATGAAAATGCAGCTTGGAAGCCACCCCCAAAGTAGAAGAGACTTCAATCCGCGGTCTCTCTTCTGCCAAGAAATCTTAAATGAACCGGTTCTCTCCCAATTCAAGATGCCTATGGTGGAATCGTTTGATGGTTCCACTGATCCTCTGGACCATCTTGAAGGTTTCAGGTCCATTATGAGGTTGCAAGGGGCGTCTAATGCCCTACTTTGTGTTGCCTTCCCTATGACTCTTAAGAAATCCCCAAAAATTTGATTATCCAGACTCCAACCAGGATCTTTTTTCTCTTTTGAATAGTTGGCAAAGCTGTTTATTACTTATTTCAACAATAATCAAGTCCATTTGAAGAACACTAATAGTCTTTTTACTGTTAAACAGTGGAGGGCGAATCTTTTCGAGAATATGTGGCATGCTTTAATGCCACCATATTGAAAGTAAAAAAACTTCAATGAGTCCATTGGCATGGTTGTTTTGAAATAAGAACTCCATAGCAATCGATTGATTTTTTTTCTTAATAAGAATTATCCGGATACTTATGAGCAAATATTGATCCGAGTTCAAAAATATGCTCCAGCTAAAGAAGAGGAGTGCATACTTCGTCAGGCAAAGAAAGAAAAGAACAAAAAAAATGGTTTCAAGAAGAAGATCACAAAAATCAACAAGAAAATAATTCTAATCGACCTCAAAAAATTTCGAGGTCCAAAAGCCTACCTCGATGATTTGATACTTACACCTCACTATCTGCTCTCGAACGCAAATACTAATGAAAATCGAAGATCAAGGATATCTTCATCGATCTAATCCTGTGAAGGCGCCATCTATAAAAAGAGATAAAAGGAGGTATTGCCACTTCCATCGAAATCATGGTCATAATATTGAAGAATACCGACAACTTAAAGATGAGATTGAGGTACTGATTCGTCAAGGTCATCTTGGCAAGTATATTTCAGATCGGATAAACCAAACTACGGAACAATGATTACACAATGAAAATAAGCTCAACAAGCCCACTACTAGGGTCATTAACATGATCTTAGGTCTCAATGGAGCTTGGAGAATAGCGGAAGTAACCAAGAACCCTTCTCCGAAGCAATAGTGTATCGACAATACCATTTTGTTTTCTCATGATAATATCAAAAGGGTCCAAACTCCTCATAATGATGCTGTTGTCATCTCTATGATAATAGCAAAATATGATGTAAAAAGGTTATTAGTTGATAATGAAAGCTCCGCTGATGTATTATTCTATAATGCGTTCTAAAAAATGAATATATTAGGTCAATTGAAACAGATCAGTGCCCAGCTGGTCGGATTCTCTAGAGATTCTGCAGCTGTGGAAGAAAAAATTACTCGATTAGTCACCATAAAAGAGAATCTCACCAATCCATTGTGTCGCTCACTTCTCTGATTATCAAAATATCATCAGCTTATAATATTATTCTTGGTCGATCTAGGCTCAAAGCCCTCAAGGTTGTAGTTTCTACATATCATTTGTTAGTCTGATTTTTGATCAAGAATAGAGTCGGAGAGATGCGGAGAGATCAAATGCTTACTAAGCAATACTTCTTGATAGCTATAAAGATGAAGAAACCAGTAGAGGCTCTGCTGATCAAAATATCAAATCAAAATGATAAAGTTGAGATTAGCAAAAATCAAGGAAAATGAACCGAACAACTTATTATTGTTTTTTTAGGTGAAGATTCGGAGAAAACTATTCGAATCAAATCTCAACTAAAATTTGATCTAAGAAAAAAATTAGTATCTTTTCTTCAGATAAATACCAATATCTTTGCCTGGTCAGTCTTTGACATTTTCAAAATCTCGATCGGTGTCATTATGCACAAGCTGAATATTGATCTAAAGCATAAATCAGTATGACAAAAGAAAAGAAGCTTCAATCCAAAAAGATAAAAAGTAATAGATGAAGAAGTCGATAAGCTTCTAAAAGTTGAATTCATCAGAAAAGTGCAATATCCGAAGTGGATAGCAAATATTGTTATGGTCAGAAAGACAAATGAAAAATAAAGAATTTGTATTGATTATACTGATCTTAATAAAGTCTGTCCAAAAGATACCTTTCGTCTCTCAAAGATTGATCAGCTTGTTAATGCCACCTCAGGACATAAATAACTGAGTTTCATGGATGCCTTTTCTAACTATAATTAGATCAGAATGGCATCTAAAGATGAAAAAAATATAAACTTTATCACCGAAAGAGGTTTGTATTATTATAAAATGATATTTTTTGATCTTAAAAATACAGGTGATACATACCAGCATTTAGTCAACAAGATCTTCAAGTAACAGATTGACTGCAATATGAAAGTCTGTGTTGATGATATATTAGTAAAAAATATTGAGTCAGATCGGCACATTACCAACCTAGAAAAAGTTTTTGGAGAATTACGTAAATATCAAATGAAGTTCAACCCTAACAAATATGCTTTTGGAGTAACATCAAAAATTTTTATGAATTTTTTTGTAACTCAAAGAGAAATCGAAGCTAATCCCAAAAAAATTCAAGTACTACTCGAGATGAAACATCTAAGGCAAATAAAGGAGGTACACGACGTATTGGATGGATAGTATAACTCAATCGATTCATATCCAGATCGGCTAAGAACTGTTTTTCTTTCTTCAAAATTATGAGAGAAATCAAAGATTTTAACTGGACAGATGAGTGCCGAGCTACCTTTAATGATCTTATGGAGTACTTCGATACAGCCTCATTGCTATCAAAGCCAATTGAAGATGAAGAATTATTCATATATTTATCTATTTCGACTAACGCTATTAGTTTGATTTTAGTTCGAGATGATGTGGGAACATAGAAGCCAATATATTATATTAGCAAATTACTTTAAGATGCTGAAACTCGATATTCTAAAATTGAAAAGATGATTTACGCTTTATATCAGCTAGATGACTTCAACCTTATTTTCAAGTTCATTCAGTTATTGTTCTCACCGATCAACCTTTGAAATCGGTCTTATAATGACTTGATGCTTCAGGCCGAATAGCCAAGTAGGTAATTGAATTGAATAAATTTGATATTCATTACCAACCTCGATCTTTATTAAAGGCTCAAATATTAGCTAATTTTATTATGGAATGTTCTATCCCCGATGAAAAATCGATCTCGGAAGGTCCTAAAGATATTAATGAAAACTCTTCTTGGGTGCTACATATTGATGGAGCATCAAATTTTAAAGGAAGTAGAGCTGGTTTGATTCTGACCAATCCAGAAGATGTTATCACCGAACAAGCTCTGAGATTCAACTTCAACACTTTGAACAATAGAGCAGAATATAAAGTCTTTTTGTTGGACTCAAAATGGCCAAGAAGCTTGATGTTAAAAGACTTAAAGTCTTTACCGACTCACAGTGGATCATCGGATAGGTACGACATCAATTTGAGACTAAAGATTCTATAATATTTCAATATTTGTAGAATATAAAAGAACTATCAAAAATTTTTAAAAATTTAGAAGTCATATAAATATCAAGATCAGAGAATGCTCGAGTTGATGCCCTATCACATTTGACCATGTCGTATTTTTTTGAGCTCAACCAAAAAGTTCTTATTAATGTTCTTGAAAAGCCTAGCATTGAAGCTTTGTCAATTATCCAAATTAAGCATGAGCCAAGTTGGATCGATCTGTTAATAGATTATATTATGAGAGGAATCCTGTCGACTGACCCAATTGAAACAAGAAGAATTAAAAGATAGGCTCCATGGTATGTTATTCAAGATAATTGATTATATAAAAGATCATATTCATTTCCATTACTTCGGTGTTTGTGACCATCAGAAACTGATTAAGCTCTTCGAGAAGTTCATAAAAGAATCTACGGTAATCACTTGAGGGACAGATCACTAACTTACAAAGTCATTCGACAAGATTATTATTGGCCTACCATCCAAAAGGATACTGCCAACCCATCAATAGATGTGATTAACATCAAAGGCATGCTAATATTCAACATCAGCCTATAATCAAACTCATTTCTATTGTAGTACCTTAGTCTTTCGCTATATGGAGAATGTATATTCTTAGATCTTTCTCGATGGCTATGGGATAGAGAAAATTTTTGGTTATAGCTATTGATTACTTCACCAAATGGATAGAAGCTGAACCTCTGATATAAATCATTGAAAAAAAATACAGAAATTTGTATGAAAATTAATAATCTACCATTTTAGTTTGCCTCCAATCATAATCACCGATAACAGATGGTAGTTTTATAATCAAAAGTTTAAAGAATTCTATTTCAAGCTTCATATAAATTACTGACTCACTTTGGTGGGACATCCACATCAAACAGAGAAGCTGAAGTCATCAACAAACCTATTCTTCAAGGTCTGAAGACAGGACTCACTGAAGCAAAAGATCTTTGAGCGGAAGAACTTTATAGTGTTTTGTGGGCATACAGAACTATACCTCAAAAATTAATTGAGAAAATATCTTTTAAGCTCATTTTTTGAGTAGAAGTTATAATACCTATAGAGATCGGTTTACCAACGATCAGAACAAAAAATTTTTATGAAGAAAATAATTCAGATCAGCTAAAAACGGATCAAGATTTACTTGATGAAATCCAAGAAAAAGCTCAGATCCGTGTGGCATCTTATAAGAAAAAAATAGACAGATAATATAATGCTCAAGTAAAGCCTAAAACTTTTTATAAAGGAGATTTAGTCCTTTACCAAGCTGAAGTCTCAAAACTCATAGAACAAGAGAAACTTACTTCGAATTAGGAAGGATCTTATCGAATTATAGAAGTGATTCATCCAAAAGCTTACCGAATTGAGAATTTAGATGGCACAGTTATTCCATAAAAATGAAATGCTAAAAATCTTAGAATGTACTATCAATAAAGTCTTTTGATAAAACCTTTAATTTTTGTCTCAATGAAGATAAATTTTTGGTTATCTGAATAAAGATAGTTTTTCTGTCGAAGAATTTTTTTTCATCCACACTAGATCAATGAAAATCGATCAAATGAGGATAATAATAAATGAAATTCATATTCAAATCAGATCGGTACCAAATTGATCAAAAGATAAACCTATCCAAACAAGGCTATGAAGTCTGATCGAACGAGGATAGTATCAAGGATTTCATCCAAACAAGTTCATAATATCCGATTAGAAAAGGGATGATATTTATCCAAATGAGGACAAAAAAAAATTAACCTATCCAAAGGAGGTCGAAAAAAGTCAAATTAAAGCTATAACTATCCTAATCAAATCAGGACGGCTAAATGTGAGACTAGAGCTGTCAATTTAGGTTGGGCCCATTAGATTGGCTCATCTCACTATGTAAATAGAACGGATTGGGTTCATATTTTAGCCATCCATCTAAAAGCGGATTAAATAACCCACCCCATTTGGGTTGTGGATTGTGGCAGGTCAGGACGGGCTGGCCCATCTTTTTTTTTATATATTGAAATTACTCCCAAATTTGAAATCAAATCTCCTTTAACTTTTTTGTCTGCGTGAGCCATACCAACCATCGAGTCTTATACATACTAGCAACCCCTCTATAGTGCATTTGTGTGAGAAAGAGAGGAGAGATCGAAGAGCTGCTGCTGCGGCCGCATCCGAATGCCATCGCCCAGTTTCCATTATCTACTTATTTTACAACCTGGTACCTGCTATGAATCTTTTGGCTTACTGCTGATTTTACTATTTGAATCTTTTATTTATGTTTTTGTTTTGTTTGATTGTTGTCTTAATTGATTTTTTTTTGTTGATTGATAGATTATTAACTTATTTCTCTATTATGTGGGCATGTGGCTGATTGCTTACATCATGACTGGGTCTATGAGTATATTAAATCCAGTTGTAAATGTGGATGATGATGAAGTACCTGAAGAATCTAAATTAGATAGTAAAAGTGAAACTGAACCTGAGGTTGAGAAATCAAATAAGAGGGAAAGAGAATATTCTGATGTTTGAAATTATTTTACAAAAATGGGAAAAGGCAAAGATGGTGTAGAAAGGGCAGCTTGTAATGGATGTAAAAGCCAGTATAAATGTGATGGAAAAAAATATGGGAGCTCTTCTATGATCCATCATCTTCCAAAGTGTCCTACAAGAAAGTTTCATGATGTAGGGTAAATGATAATTGATGCTGATGGAAAACAATAATCTAGAAAAATAGATCAAAAAATTTCTCGTGAATTATGTGTTGGGAATAGTATCCCAAAGCCAATCGTCAGCCTGTTGATGGTTGTGTTTATTTTTATATATGTACATGAATTATGAATTAATAAAAATTATTTTAGTATTTTTCATCACAAAATATTTCATCTTCTAATGAACTCCTATATTGTGGTGAAGTCTTTAGGACTATTTAGACTCGACAAAGGAGGATTTATCGTTTAGTCCTTAAATCTGTTCATGACCAAATGATACGTTGTTACCAAGGATGACAACGTTTATCAAGCATAGGTCGTTGTATGCCATATAGGTTGGTTGTCCTCTTAACCAATGAGTGTGGAGACACTGGTATGGCATACAGGTGAGATGTAAGGGTACATCTGCACTGAACGTGACCGACTCTGGAGCTATTTCTGCTGTCAAGATTTGCTCTGATGGAATATGGGTATAAATATTCCTCTGATCTGAGACCGTCACGGTGACTTACAAGCAACTCACTGCACTTAGACACTGGACTACCTGAATTTCTAATTCAGTGACGGAAGGCTGCTAGGTGTAGTCAAGTACTTGACTTGTCGGTGCATGTGTCAAGATGGGATTGACCACTCCAGTTCAGGAGCTGTGTATAGTCATGTTTCAATTTAGCAAAACCTTGACCAGGGTAGTCTTTGTGAGGAGTCACAGGACTGTTTGAGTTGAGCACGATTCGGATGATCTAATCAGGGTTGACAGTTTAACCCTGAGTCGTCCTAAACACAGAGGTCAAAAGGATGAATTATACAGTAACCATATTCACGTAGGTTTTGAGTGTTGCGATTGTGACTATTCGACCTATCCGATCATCGGGTACCATTGCTAGATGGTCATTTCGATTAGTACAGGAATTAGTTCCTGTGCTACCGGTTTAGGTTCGAACCTGCGGGGTCACACACATTAGAGGTTCCTATCTGATCTGATGGCTGATGAAGAGTCCTAATACTCGTGGACTATGAGTCCTATGTGTCTGAGACTCTGTGATCAAGAATCAAGATTCTCTGATCATGAGTCCCACACATTTTGGGTATCGGGGTCAAGAGTCCCACTGGTTTGGAACTCTTCGATCAGGGTTACATATCGATGAATTCTGATGTCCAATTACCCATCGGATTTGGACTTAATATTTATGAGAGATTTAATTAGTGATTTGATCACTAATTAACTCAATTTGATTGAGTAATTATTTTTGGATCAAGTCCAATTGAATTGGATTCAGTTGGATTTGACCCGATTAGGTTAAGAGTTGACCTAATCGTCGAGATGGTTTGGTCCCTGATTTGATCAGGGGTTGGACTTAATCAATTCCTAATTTGATTAGAATTTTATTGAGCCTAATTAAGCTTAATTTAGTTGGGTTTAAATTAGTTTAATTGGGCCTAACTTATTTGGTTCAATTAGGTTGGTTTAAATAATGAAACCACCTTGACCTATTCTCCCTGCGCCACCTCACTTCCACTGCGCCCATTTAAATTCACGAGAAGGAAGTTCTCATGAATTTTTTTTCATGCAAAGCTCTCCTCATGCCCTACATTAATGCGTCAAATGAGTGGATAAGGATGATTGGTTGACCATTCAAATTCAAAACAAAATTTGAATTTGAATGAGCAACCAATCTTAGCGCCTTGACCTTATCCTTTTTTAGCGCCCCATTTATTACACGAGAAAATGTTTCTCATGAAATCACTCACGCACAAATTAAGCCACGCCCTCCTCTTCTCACACCCTTAGTGGATAGGGATAAATTAGTTTTCATTTGAATTCAAAATTTGATTTGAATTCAAATGTGCAATTACTCATCTTTATCCTCTCACGTGGATAAGACCTTGGTTGTTGTTTTAAAAGGAGGAGAAGTGTGGGACGTGTGCAAGAAAATTTTTGGAGAGAAAATCTGGGCGTGAGAAATCCTTGTGTGCAAGGTGAAGGTCTATATCCTTCCGAGAGAAAAAGAAAGAAAAGAAAGAAAAAGTGTGCGCAGGGTTTCAGTGAGTTCTTCAGGGTTTCAGCTTGGAGTTCGGGAAGTGAGAAGGTGAGCTACGAGTGTCGTGAGCCCATCAAATTTTAGGAAGATCTTCAACATCTTCTCAAGCACATCTGCTGATGATTCAGAGTATCCAAAGAATCAGCAGATATCAATCGAAGGAGTTCGATCAGCATCGGCCATCGAAAGGGCTCTACAACGAGCTAGCACTCGTGAGGAGTCGATCAGACCGAGAGCTTCATGTGGATGATCCACAGAGGTCAGACATGCTGTGTAGCTACATCATAATGATCAGACTCTTCCGACGGTGATCAGATTACGGCGATCTACTATCCGCATAAAGATATTGTGTTCTGAACACATTACAGTAAAGTGTTTATTGTTCAAATTCAAATTTCAAATTTAAATGCATGCATGCTATATATCATATTTAGATCCTAGTATAGAATAAATTTTTATTAATTAATTAAATTAATTAATAATTTTTACTGTAAAATAATGATTTTGAAAAAGTTTTAAAATTATCATTTTATCCCTGCACTGAATTTTTCTCACAAATGGTATCAAAGCGGGTTCTTAGATATGATATATATATTTGCATGTGTAGATTAAGTTGTAATCTAAAAGTTTAAAGTTTGAAATTTGTATTTTGAAAGTTGTTCAAAATTCAAAATTCAAAAATTTGAAATTCAAAATTTGAAATTTGAATTTTGAAATTTGAAATTCAAAATTTAAAATTCAAAAATTTAAAATTCAAAATTTGATTGAAATTTCAAATTTGAAATTTAAAATTTAAAATTCAAAAATTTGAAATTCAAAATTTAAAATTTGAATTTTGAAATTTGAAATTTGAAATTCAAAATTCAAAAATTTGAAATTCAAAATTTGAAATTTGAAATTTGAAATTTGGTTGAAATTTCAAATTTGAAATTTAAAATTTAAAATTTAAAATTTGAAATTCAAAAATTAAAATTCAAAAATTTAAAATTTGAAATTTATTTGAAATTTGAAATTCAAAATTTAAAATTTGAAATTTAAAATTTAAATTTTAAAATTAGTATATTTAGATATACTTGATCCAAGTAGCAAGTAATCGAATTGGGTTGGTTGCCATGACCGTCCGGTCATAGGAGAAAAGTAAGGTTTAAAGGCCCTCTCTTCCCATTCGATGGGATCTCCTATGGTGGTAGGGGTGCCGATGCAATTATATCCCATACAGATGAAGTAGCGAAAGGAATATTCATGATTTATTTTGATTGAGTTATTTTCTGTTATGTAATTAGTAATAGGATTGCTATTTATGAAATGTGCTGATCTATTTGTGTAATGAGTTAACATATTTGGTGAATAAAAAATAAAACCTTTCAAATTTGAAAATTATTTTCGAAATACCAAATCCTGATCCATCAGCCCAAATACTTAATTAAAAAAATTAAGTGTTGTCTAGTAGGTCTAGAATTGTGAATTAAGACCTAAGATAATTGCATAAACTTGTGGGTCAATGGGTTAGATGGATTAGGTCCATAATTGGGTTAGACCTAAGGTTAGCTTAAAGAAATGGACTAAATTAGAGTAATTGGTCAAATCTAATCAAAAGTTGAATTAGATTAGGTCAAGGATACTCTAGACTCAACTCCAATAGTTGTAGTTGAATGGGTCCATGTCTTTAACTAGACCAAGATGGACTTAATTCATGGCTACGCGGTGGAACCCTATTTACTAAGTTGATCAAATTAAAACTAATGAACCAGTTGGTGTCTAAGGTAAGTTTGGCAGTTTGACCAGTGGTTTTTAAGCGGGAGCTACTCGCAGTGATTTGATCTCTGATGAGTTAATGGCTTATCCCCACAACTGATCTCACTTATCTGGCCAACCTGGTGAATTAGGTTTTGATTAGATCACTTGGTGATTAGGGCTCACCCATGTCAATAGGTAAATCAGTTTGACTGATTTAGGTGCTTTTAATGCCAGCTTTAAGTAAATCCTTTTTAATCTGACTTGGTGAAGTCAGTGGGAGGATTGAAATTGGCTGGATATTTTTTTCTCTTCGATTCTTTAATAAAATTCTCAAAAATTATTAGGTCCTAAAAATGATTAAGTTATATTGATAACTAAGTCATAGCCTCCCATTAAGTGAGTGATAATGAGTCCATTAGTTTAATAATCATTGGAGGCCCAAAGGCCTGGTGCTTATTGACTAATGAAATTATCATTCATAGTATGATAATTTGGTTTGAGTCTTTCTGATGGTGGTTAGGTTGGCCGACCAAAGTCGGGCTTGATCATTTATTGGTCCGATTCATCAAATCAAATCATGTTAATGGTTGGACCTAACCAGATTTTTTCAGTGGAGGACAAAGTCTACTGATTAGGTTCTGGGACAAAATTAATTACTAGAAGTTGTTTAGAGAAATAACTTATTATGAACCTACCCATAGATGCACATGGGTTGACCAACCAAAGTTGGACTCGTGTGTAGTCTGTGTGGATTCTAGTACCCACTAAGGAATTAAAGTAATTCTTCGAATTGAAGGTTGAGGCTACCAATTCGTAAAAATACTGAGAGAAACTTTAGACTAAAGTCCAAGTCTTTAGTATTAATAATTTATGTACTAATATAGGTCTGGTTTTCCTTTATGCAGCTATGGCCACTACCTTGTCGCTCCGATCATTATTAGATAATGACAAGCTCATGGAACCTAATTTTGATAGCTGATATCGAAAATTAAAAATTATCCTTGAGCATGAGCGGATCCTTTATGTAGTAACGGATCCGACACCTGAGGAGCCAGCTCTGAACGCTAGAGGGACAGTCCGAGACACTTACCAGAAGTGGCTCAACGACCGTACCAACGTCTGGTGCATAATGCTGGTGGCAATGAATGATGAGTTCAGTCGCAGGTTCGAGAATGTCCAGCCACAGGAGATGCTTCAAATGTTGAACGACTCTTTTGGTACGTTTGACGATGTTGAAAGGCACAAAACTAGTTGTGCCATTTTCAATGCTCGGATGAGGGATGGAGCCTCAATCACTGATCATGTACTGTACGTGATCGAAATGATTGAGCGCCTAAGTAAACTGGATTTTTTTCTGCACGAGCAGCTCGGTAAGGATGCGATCCTTAATTCTCTGCCCAAGTCCTTCCTTCCCTTCCTTACTTATTTTCGAATGACAAAGCCTGTAGTGAACTACCACGGCTTGTTGGGGTTGCTGTAGAACTTTGAGAAAGATCACCAGCTCCATAAGGAGTCTGTGAATGTTGTGGGAGGGTCTTCTTCTGGTCGTCGACCCTTTAAGAAAGGGAAGAAGAACAAGAAGAAGAAGAATAAGAAGGTGCAGCTGCATGCTGGGACGTCTGCACAGGATCAGACCAAGAAGCGCAAGTCTGACCAGAGCCAGGCGGAGTGCTTCTTTTGCAAGAAGCAGGGGCACTGGAAGAGGAACTGTCCTCTATACATTGCCTCACTGGATTCGAACAGGCCAAAGAAGAAACAAGGTACTTATATGATAACACCTTGCAACTTTTTCATTTGTGATACTACTGCCTGAGTATTGGATACCGGAAGCCCTTATCATATTTGCAATTCGATGCAGGGTCTGCAGGTCAGTAGGAGATTTGATGAAGGTGAGAGGTTCCTGAACGTTGGAGATGGAAGCAAAGTTCCAGTTCTAGCATTAGGAATCATGAACCTTGTAATCAATTCTCGAAATATAATTCTGAGTGAATGTCACTATTGTCCAAGCTTTTTATTAAATATTATTTCTGTAGGCCTTTTGACCATGAACGATTATCAATTTTTAATAAAAGAAAACGTTTGCAATATCATTTTGAATGGTGTTATAATGTTTATTGGACAACTTTATAATAAAATTTACTTTCTATCATAACTTGTTAATGTGGTTCAAACCTCCGGTAAACGTTCTAGAATAAATAATGTGTCAGAAGTCTACCTTTGGCACTGTAGGCTATGTCATATCAATAAGAATAGGATAAACAGGTTGGCTCAAGAAGGAATTCTTGAAGTAGGTGATTATGAATCACTTCCAACCTGTGAGTCCTGTCTTCTTGGTAAAATGATCAAGTCATCTTTTACTAGAAAAGGTGAGCGAGCCAGTGAACTCTTGGATCTGGTACATTCTGATATATGTGGATCCATGAGCTCAAATGCAAGAGGTGGATATTTCTACTTCATAACCTTCACAGATGACCTATCGAGGTATGGGTATGTCTATTTAATGAAGCATAAGTCAGAGTCATTTGAAATGTTCAAAATTCCGAAATGAGGTAGAAAAATAAACTGGAAAGTGTATTAAAACTCTTCGATCTGATCGAGGAGGTGATTACCTTTCCAATGAGTTTCTGACATATCTTGGGGAGAATGAGATTCTCTTTCAATGAACTCCTCCTGGAATACCACAGCATAATGGTGTATCTGAAAGGAGGAATCGGACCTTGTTGGACATGGTTCGATCCATGATGGAGTTTGCTGGTCTGCCGATCTCCTTCTGGGGATATGCACCGAATCGGCTTGTTACCTTCTAAATAGAGTTTCGAGTAAGTCTGTAATCAAAATACCATATGAGATATGGATAGGACGTAAGCCAGTACTCTCGCACCTAAGAGTTTGGGGGTGTCCGGCTTATGTTAAACATTTAATTACAGACAAGCTTGGACCTAGGTCTGACAAGTATAATTTCATAGGGTACCCAAAAGAGACCAAACGGTATTATTTCTATCTAGCTGATGAGCAAAAGGTATTTGTCAGCCTTAAGGCAATCTTTTTAGAAAAGAAATTCCTTGGTGAAGGGACTATTGCCTCTAAGATCGAACTTGAGGAAGTTCGGCAGGTGAAAAAATTGACACAAGTAGCTGAACCTGAACCGGATTTGGTTAGACCAAATTCGGAGCCCATTGTTGATGCACCCTTAAGGCGATCTGGTAGAGTACACACGTCAACCAGACAGATACTATGATTTTTTGGTTCGGGACGGAGATCCTATCGAACTTGATGAAAACGATGAAGATCCGATCACCTACATGGATGCAATGCAGAGACCTGACTCTGAGAAATGGCTAGAGGTCATAAAATCCGAAATGAAGTCCATGAAGGTCAACGATGTGTGGACATTGGTTGACCCATCCGAAGGAGTAAAACCCATAGGGTGT